>NC_136770.1:6375872-6975872 GCF_947034865.1 Barbatula barbatula | reverse complement strand
AGTCTGAGCTATGAAAATATGAGTTTGAGGTGTCAGACCCTGTCACTGGAAATGTAAGTTTCTGGAAGAATGTCCCTTTTATCTGTATGCATGCAGTGAACCGAATCGTGAATCGAATCGAGAGCTTTTGAAATATAGATAGAAATAGCTCATTCAAATGCGATTAAAAATAACTCTTCATTATGTAAGGTCTTTATGTATAGTATATCAGAGGTTAATTTAGACCTTTTTTTGACGGATAGGCTCGTAAAAAATCCATCATAATCTATTATTACCCATCACTATGGTGGTGGCGTCACATGGTAATTAGCATGTTCGTGACATCATCACGCTGTAGTTGATCTCGGAGCTTGCTGTAGTTTAATACCACTGAATCCCCAATAAAGCCTTTGTTGTTAATATTAACTTATATAATGAATGTTTCTGTTGTCAGACAATCAAACAGTGTTGGGCAAGTTACTCTGAGAAAGTAACGAATTACTAGTTGCTAATTACATATTCAGTCATGTAATTAGATTACTGTACAAATTACTTAAAGCAAAAAGTAATTAATGACTTAACTACTTTCTAAATCCTTCATCAACATTGATTAGTTAAGTGATTCAAGGAAAGACATGGAACGGCTCTTTTAATTTATTCAAATAAATAATATAAAACTACATAAAAGTTTTATTAACTGACCAATGTATTACAAATGAGAGAATTATACATTAAAGAATTTATTTGAAAGTTAGACTTAGAATTTTGATATCAATTCCAATATTGCACACACATACATTACACACATTATTTAGTTTAATTACATCAGAAGTAACTGTAATTAAATTACAAAAAAAGAGTAATCCCTTACTTTAGTAAAGTAATTCAATTACAGTAACTAACACCCAACAGTGCAATCAAATGTTTATGTTCATATGCCTAGCCAGTATCGTGCTTGTAAACGTTGTTTTGTACTCACTCACAAGTCAGCTGCGTTTTTTGCGGTTAACTTGACCTCTGCATTATATGGCATTTCTGTCAATAGATCCTCCAATAAGTGAAACATTGGGCCTTTAAAATGATCAAAAAGACATGAAACCTTCTAGCACAGTGAGTTTTAAAGACTGTGTGCTAATGCTAAAGCAGGCAAAAATGTCATATCACAGTTAAAATAATGAAGCGAATAAAACACACTTGACTCATGCTCTCAATTTATTTTGCAGCAGGACGCTACACTTGGTGGGCTTGGTGGGATTACGCTGCCAACCAATAATTTTCTTTATCTCTAATGGCAACATGTGATGGGATTACTGACCTTTTTCCGCAAGCCATCACAGTGATTAAATATTCAATGATAAATGTGCTGTGCTCACCAAGTTAAGTCAAAATGAGTACCTGATCAGCAGGATTACTGTAATGTGTGTGTGTGTGTGTGTGTGTGTACGTGCATGCATGTGTGTCTGAGGCCATGGTCTAAAGGTCAGTGGAAATTTGACAGAATGTTGATGGCTGTCTATTTTTTTAGTACAGGATGTCGATTTTAATTGTCTCCTTTTATTATCAGTCATGTTTTCTTAAATCTTCCTTTACAGTGTTTGACAACTCCATATAAGCAATGACTGTTAAGACACAAAGCACTTATTCAAACAATAACACGTCCTTTTGTGAAAAATAATCTGTTCTGAAGACATGGAACGCAAAATTTCCCATCATTGTCTAATAACTGTCGTCTTTTATTGCCTCTTTTCTGAATGTCACTAAACTTAAGACACTGTTCTTATTTAACCTTCATCCAGATCGGTTCCTTCTTTCTTACCCACATCTCCATTTTTCTTGTTTTCCTTGTTGCGTAGAGAGTAACGCGAGGTTGACATTTTCGACGGCCTGCTCTGTTTTTTCCACCACGTTGTAAAAAGATCAAATAGCAACATCAAAACAACTTTGCGTCACTGGTGGACTGGCAGGTTATCGTGAAATGCCATCCGGCATCGGGGGCACGCTGGTGAAGTGTGGCGGGGGGCTCGTAAAAGGTGCCCTGTGCCAGTTCCTAACAGAAGGACATTCTCAACTGTTTTTATTTCCTCGCCAGACCAGACGTGATCCAGCTGACAAAGTGGGCATACAAGTACTCTTAGGGACAGATGGACGTGTTGTTTGTACAAGCATAAAAGTTCATATAAATTAACGTTAGACCTTCAGAGAAGGTTTGTCAGGAGACAATCCCAGTCGAAGCAAACCATTCAATGTGTTTACTATAAAGGTGATACGACACTGTATGTTAATTTAAAAAAGATACAGGTTTAAATGGTTTGTAGTTTAGTGGCCATAGTAAACACTCTTTATCTGAAGCAGACTTGCTTACACTGAGTGCTGATATGCAGTCTAGCATCACACATTACACGCTCTTTGGCTTAATAATTGTCCTGCTGGTAGCTCTCAGCGGTTTAGTTGTGTGGCTTTGTTAAGTGAGACAGAGAGTGAGAGAGAAAGACGTGTGAAAACAAATTCTACATATTCAGATTGGTGTCGTTTTGATGCAATCACAGTCAAGTATATGATAATATCGCTGCTGTCCTTCTGAAACCTTGTATCAAATCACAATTATTAGTCAGCCTTTATGTTTGTCACTGGGTTTTGCAAATACCTAACAAATAAAAAGTATTAACAAGTGCTTGTCAACTTGGACAACACAGTATTTATTCGTCTAAAAAGTACAGTGTTCCATTTGGACACTGGATGTTTTGGAAGGACTGTGACAATATATAACATGAAAGTAGTTAGCTGTATAAAACGTGTGTATAGTCCCTGTCAAATCCAATCTATTCTATTCAGATAAATAAATGTATAAAAATTCCTTTGTGAAAAGGGATAGTTCATCCAAAAACTAAAGTTCTGTCGTCATTCACTTTCCCTTCAGTTATTTCCAAACCTATATGACTTTCTTTCATCTGCAGAACGCAACAGAAGATATTTTGAAGAACACGGGTAGTCAAATACCAAAGGACCCAACTAAAGTTTTTAAAACATGAGGGTGAATAAGAGCTAAAATAATTTTTGAAATATCCTGAACATTCCAAAAAGGTTGTGGAACAAGGAGATGTCGTCATTTGAACTTCACGGCACGACCAAAGACATTAAAAACGCATTTGATTTTTATTCTGTCCACACTGCATGCGGCCTGTCGCGTCCGGTGTAGACACGGTGTTAGTTGTGACTACATTCGGCACAATCGTCCAATCCAGTTACCAAAGCTGTTAGAAAAATTAGCCAGCAAAAAAAATATTCCCCTTATAAAAATATCAATACGTACATGCTGCCTCTTATCATGTCATTTCTGATTTATTGCTTTCATTGAAGTCAAATGTGTGATGTGTTAAGGCCCAGTGTTCATTTTTTGGAAAATCTATAGGCAGAAATGTAATACAATATACATCACTATGTCTTCAGATGTGTATATATACCTTACATAATGAAGCGTTATGTTGTGATTACCTTAGAATGAGCTATCTACATACACCGCGGGTCCCCTTGCATGGAATTCGCCATGCTGTACAGTAGCCCTAAATGGACAAACTTCTCTACAGAGCATGTTTTGTAAATATGTTATCTCCTTTGGCAAAGAAGCAAAAATGTGTCGACCTCTCAGTGCTGTGTCAGCCGCCTTAGTGCTTCAAAAGGGAGGCCTGGAAGGGCGTAAGCTGTTAGTTGCAAATTTTCACTGCTAGAATATAATGAAATCATGTGAATCATATTTTTGAACCACATTACCTGAAAGTTCGGGTGTGCATTTGTCGAAGAGGACCGACACAAAAGGAACACACCGAAGCCGAGGAGCCAAAACACTACAACAAAGAGTTTAAGTGTTATGGATGTGTGGACAGAACCCAAGCGCAGGCAGACATGTGTCGAACAACAAGACTTTAATCCAAAATAAAGACCCTCGATGGGTAAAACATGAACACAAACAAGACTGAAAACTTCCCACACGGGGAACAAAACAAACAAGGTCTTAAGAAAAACAAACAATAAGTCCACAAACTTGAGTCCAGGGAACAGGAACACAGGTAATCCAGACAGACAAGGAAGGGTAAATGTGCAAAATGCAAAATGAACCGACAAGAGACAGAGGGAAACTGGGGCTTGATAAAGGGAAACACTAACAAGGACTGATGACACAGGGAGAGTGGCGGCAGGTGACATGGATGAAACACTAAGGGAAAGCTAACAGGAGGATTGCACGAGGCAGGTGAGGGGACTGAAACACCAAGGGAAAGATGGACCAGGGCTGGAGACAAGACTAACACTAATGGACCGCTAACCGGGGAAACAAGGGGGCGGGACTAAAGGACGCGACACTGGAGAGAGAGCATGGCTTCTTAAACCAAAACAATGCTCTTTCTCCACACAAAACACATGGGACTGACATGATCCTGCCACAAGACTCGAAAACCAAGACAAGGAGAGGCAGGATCATGACATTAAGTTCAATAGAGAACTAATTCGACCAGAATATTTGTGTGAGAAGAAAATATCCGCATTTATATAGTCCAAATTCAAGAGAGTATAAAGATGTGTTCAGGTCGGCTAACTGTTATCTCTGTCATCTACAAGGGTGGAGCCACACTTCATCTATCATTCATTTGTATAGGGCCTGTGAATAACGCAGCTCAGTGCTGCCCTCTGACCAGGGTCGGATTATCCAATGGGCATTATGGGCACAGGGCAAGGGCGATAAAATTTCACATAACAATGTTTTCGCTTTATTCATTCTCTCTGGCCCGCACACACGTAAGTGCGCACACAAAAGAGTGTCTCTAACAGGCAAGTCTGTCTCTTGATTTAGTAACTTTTACAAGCCCTTTAGCACCTCCTGTTCAGGAGAAGCACGAAGCAACAAATCTAGCGACATTCAGATAAACCTCCAATTCAGTGGGAAAATGTTGCCAGGGCTGTCCCGCGAGCGAGAGGTCTCTCATACCACGGGCAGAAATCGTGTCAGTGACATCAGGAAGAAGGAGCACATTCGACAGGTGACTCCTGAATGAAATGAGTTCAAAACAGCGTTTACTGTTATCGACGGATTGAATATATAAACATGAACAAATTTCATCTGTAAATAAACACATGGTTACTTAGACAGAGACTGTGTGAAAGATAGCCAAAATCACTGCTTTTTAAGGTGATTTGTAAGTAGACTTTTTAGACTGTGGTCTTTAAAATCTCAAATGGTACGAGTTTTTTACATGTATTTGGTGGTGTATCTTCGATAATAATGGTTTTTATAGTGATATAATGTTGATCTTTACAGATTTAAGCCTTCGTTTTTTGAAAATCCAGAGCGCTTTTACATACATTGCCAAATGTTACTTACACAGACTCGTAACATATAGGCTAAAGAAGAATACCTATAATATTCGTTAATGCCGTTTAACACATTACATGCTTACATAAGAACGTGAGTCGCGAGGTCCTTGTAACACAAATAAAGTTTAACAAACTGACAAATTACTCTTATAATATAATAATTGACAAAGTCTGCCCTTTTATTCTTCGAACAATTAATATGTTTCTAAGAAAGTATTAGAGAATTACAACGTCCTATAATTTATCTTAATAACGTTCTCAAATTTTCTCTTAAGAAAAGTTTTGTGAATGCAGCGTGTTTGAATTATTGAAGAATCTTATAGAACTGAATTCATAGGTGGGGGTGATGCAATGTGTGTCTTGTTATTGTTGTTGCTGGTCCAGGAAAGCATTGTTGCAATGATGTAATGTCAATCCTGTATGATGGAGGATGTGTACAGGTGTTTTGATATTGTCCGACATGATGTGATCATAATTTGTAACCTGGCAATGTAATCCTGTATAAAATGGTGATAAGAGGTGTGTCTTACACATACCCTTTAGGCTAATTCAAGACTTTATTGTGCACACGTGTGTATGGGGGGGGGGGGGGTCTACAGGACACTCGTGCCCAGGGGCCCCTGAATTCCAGGGCCTGCCTCTGATGGTCCGGTGGAGTATAAATACTCATTTGAATAGTGTGTGTGTCGTCTGTATTGCGGACGTGTTTGTGCATGGGCACGGACGCAGAAAGTCAAGTACAGTATAGCCTCGCCTTTAATCGTTTTGCTTGCATTTCCTACACCTACCTAATACTCCTCCCCCAGGCCGCCAACAGTCTCCCGCCCCAGCAAACACGGTTCCCCCCCAGCTTCATCAGCATGCGTGAAATCCGGCAGCCCTGAACACAGGACCATTGGTGAGGGTGTAAATGGATTCCGTTGGAGGAATAACAATGGAGAGGGTGTGAAGAGACCGCCTCTGAATAACCAGACCGGGAGAAAAACAGAGATGGAGTGATAGACAGACAAATTCATATTAGAAAGGTTATTCCTGTACCGTGAAACAAGACAAAAAAAGTAATTAATCAAACATTATCTGGCTGTTCTTTGTTTTTTAAACAATTTCCGCCTCCCTGAAACAGCAGTCATCCGTATAATACTTATCTATCTGATGATATTTTGAGCTAGGCAGGTTTTGTAGATGGTGACACAACTAGGGCATGTCTCATAGAGTTTATTTTAGTGGCCACAGCCACTGGAGAACTTCAGCAGAAAGTGAGAGCCCACACACCAATGTTACATGAACTGACTTTTAAAAATAAATAAAACACTTTATTTAAGGTATATCTCAATTTAACAGAATACTCCACTCCTCTCTATGCACTATATATGACATATCGAAATAAGCGATATGTCATATAAAGTCTATGTTTTTTTTCCCCATTGTTTTATAATCATATTGCTTAGAAAAATGACAGCACACCTCTCTTTCTGTCCTTTGAAACCTCGTATCTTCCCTTCACTAACCCACTTCGCTTCCAGTTCTCACACTCCTACTGCACTTACAGTATAAAGGCAAAAGGCCAAAAATAAATATTCAAAAATAAAAGCACGGATCATCTGGTTTATATAGCTTGCTTGCTTTCTTATAGCCTTAAATGGAATAAGACCTTAGAATAATGGTTCCAAGTGGTCCGAAAATTAAAGTTCTTTCAGCATTTACTCCCCATTACAAACCTGTATGACTTTCTTTCGTCTGCAGAACTGAAAAGACAATGTTTTGACGAACGTCGGTAACCAAACAACATTGGCCCCCATTGACATCCATTGGATACAAAACTACTAAGACATTTCTCTGAATATCTTCTGAGGAACAGTCATATACATGAGGGGTTGTGTGCAGTCACAGGTTTTTTATGACGCACGGGTGGAGGGCAGGAAGTGATTTTCCTCCATAGGAATCACAATCACAAAGTACATATGTTTGACGACCTGAACAGCGACCAGTGGATCCCAAATTTCTGTCGAACCATACTTGTAATAAATACTAGCTTCCGTTTAAAGGATGAGCCCTTATTAAATGGAGAAAGTGAAAAATCTTGCGTTAAGTGTTCTTCCCCATAGAAGTCCACTATAAGGAAACAGCTTAACGCACCACGGAAAACCAAAATAAATAAATGTGTTCATCACTGACATGAACATGATTCTCAGTGTGTCGCTGCCTTTCTTTTTAATGAACTTTAATGAGTAACAAGCTTAACGTGAGACTATTCTTATTCCTGGAATAAGTGCTTGTTCTTTTAACAGTAGCAATTAAGATTTAATAGAAATGTGTTTTTAAGTGGTCGTTGTTTCGGACCGTTAAGCTGTTTCATTATAATGGACTTATATATCTCTTTATCCATCAGGACTCGATCTTTGCACCGCCATGACAAGGCTCTTGAGCTGTAAATGTGAGCTCACCTGGTCGTTATTTAGGTACGTTAAACCTTGTTAAGCGTTTTAGAAAGTCAATCGGGCTCAGCTCATCCCAACCGTAGATTCAGATTTACAAGCCACTTAATCGCCGTTTCTCAGTCAATACTCGCATTTTCCCCCTTCATGAACATCAACTTTTGCTACACAATAAAAACACCTTTCATGGTTTGATCGATTTGAACAGTCAAAAACGATAAAGTATTTTGAGTTTTTTATAGTGAATTCCTATCTAGGGAATCACTTCCTGCCCTCCATTGGCACTATGCGCAGTGCCGTGATGTCATGTGCACACAACCTATTTAAGGTACTATTCCAAAATGAAGTATGCTCAGCCCTGCATACGTCAGCAGGAAGTCATGACACTTTATTCAAAGAATTAAAATATATACAGTACATGCAAGGATTGATCATTCACAATAAAACCAGCAACATGCACTTTGAGAAAGCCAGCAGAGTTCTTGTCAATTCCTAAAACTACTGTTTCTACTTTCTATATGGAACTGTTTCTGCGTTGTAGGTCACTGTGCCTTGCAAAAACCTACAGTTCAGTGAGTCAGCTCTTTTCTGTCTCTCCAGCTCTTTCTCTGGTACTCTCTCTTGTTCTCTTTCTCATGACCAAGGTATCTCCATGGCTACAAGATCAGGTTGCAGAGGTGTGTGTGTGTGTGTGTGGGGGGGGTGTAGGTGTTAGCTTTAGCTGTGCTAAATTGCCCGAACAGAAGCATTTAAAGTGTAGAAGAACATAGAAAATGAAGGTAGTTTTGCTTGATTCAAGCTCTAGCAACTCCATTTAACCCTGCTGCTGTTTTAATTTACATGATGGGAATGCTCAGATATATCAAAAAGCAAAACCCTAAACCACTCTACAGTATTTGGATTTCAACGCCAGAAACGTAAATGCCACCATACCGACTTAATTCAGACCCTTGCAATACAATATTCCCTCCATTTGATTGAATGCTCTCATATCAGGAGTGTTCCTTTACGCACATTCACTTAACCACGCTCGTCTATTATTTATCAAACTGAGATTGAGAAAATTACAGCCTTGAATGAACGAGAATCCTTTCCCTCAATTACAGAGAGCATCAGTCAATGACAGGTTTGTGTTCTGATGTATCCTGGACAGCATGACACACCAGAGACCGTGCAATGAATTTAGCTCTTCCCGAACAAGCAAAACAAACACTGTGACTCACACCCGGGCACAGCAGATAGAGGCTCTGCGTCCTATTAACAATCAATTAATAACATGCTGCTGTTTTGATCTCCGAGATGAAGCTCAAACTTAGCATGAGTCAGAGAGAGACAAACACCCACGAACAGAGTGTCTGTGACTCAACAGAAAACTACATTTTAAGGCAAGAAGATGTGTTCAGTACTAGAGCATGGTGCCATTTCGCTTGAATTTAGAGCGTGTAGTTATATAATAGAGGCGTTCGGGTGCTATATATAGAGCGGCCTGCAGTAAAAGCTTGTCGCGTGGAGTGCTGATGAAAGCGATGGCAACCTGTTCCAGGTTATGAGAATCACTATTGCTTAATGAAGTCGTGCAGCAGGTTTATAGTCATTGATAGCGCCTCGTAAGCACAAGAACAATATTTCAAAGAAATGATGCCACTAATGAATGAGAATGCATATGGAGTTGTCTGACTACAACGTTAACCGTACCTCCAATGGCACTACATGAAAAAAAGTACAGTTGTGTTTAAAAGTTTGACAAGAGAGTTCTGCTTTTGTTTGTGTGTGTGTTTGTGTGTTGTGTTTCACCATAATGTGTTGGTTTCATGAAAATAGCCACACATTGTAGGGAAAACTGACATTTGCTTCATAGTGAGGACACCTTGAAACTCCAATGGCGTAACATACAACATACAAAACACTGTTTAATGACTATGTGGAAGTGGCTAGGTATAAAACGGTATAAAATGGAAAGTCCATGTAATTAGGAGTACCCACATATATGTGTTTGTTTGAGAGATGACTGAAAGGTGACTCACCTCATTTACAGCGGGTCTTTATTGTTGCCATCCGCACAACAGGACTTCACCCAGCTTGTTAATTCTAGCACACATATCTTGTCTCATTAGTGACCATGTTAAATGAAAGTCTCATACATTTTATGTAGGTGCTCTTTGATTTCCTAGATTGCATAACAACGCATAGAATCACAAGGTTCGTATTCTGTGACTTTCTGGGGCCTTGTGTAGACAACGAAAAATATTGTTCTTTCCAAAAAGCTTAAAATCTCAGAACTGCTCAGAATAGAACCTTTTAATATTAAGGTGGTGAATTGGGATAAAAATCTTAAATATTTAGACATTTCTAATTTAGAAAGAACAAAAAAAGCTTTCCTTTTGTCAACTGAGGAGAAAGTTCCCAAGATTTTGCATGAATCCTAAAATGAGTATGATTACTTAATAGCATGAACACTCATCTTCAAATATAATTTATACTTAACTGCTCTCATACGTTACATTTTGCACAGCACTGAAACGTGATTTATTCTCTGTTCTTCTTGGACCCGATTAAATGGTCTTGAGAGGCATAGCTGCTCATTTGTGATCTGACTCGATTTTTTTGTGCTGTGTTCCATTATCCCTTATTTTTTAGAAGAATGGGGAAGAATATTGCACATGTTGGCATAGAGATTTTAAGGTTGCATAACAGTCTGATGTGCAGATCTCTTTGATGGACAGTCATGAATAATAGATCAGATCATACAACAAAGTGCTCTCTCACAGTGGTGTTTCCCAGCAGACAGTAACACTCTCATGGCACTGACCAAATTGTATACACTTGCTAATGATATTTCAAACTATTTGTACAGTGAGTAAAGTTTTTCCTTTTTTGGACAATTAGATTATCAAACGAATGTCAGTCATTGTGTCAAAATGACACAAACACTCCTCTGTCACAGAGGTCAGTGGTTTCCAAAACTCTTGCAATAAATTACACACGTTGTTACACAGTGTTTATTTCCATATATACATTTTTTCAGTTTCAAAGGCGTTTAAAAAGTGCATGTTCTCATATATCTTTGTAAAATTGATGCATTCCCCTGGTAACAAACTGATATACAAATGTCACTTTTCAAACGGAACAAACGTTCACTCTTTTCAGTTGCTTCTGGCCCTTTAAATCGAGTCTTTTGCGGCGGAGGAACATCTGGTTGTTGAATGAAACACAGCCATTCATAAAAACAGGAGAGGGCTCTGCTCTGATTGGCTCACACTGCGGTCTAACTAGTCCTTTGGCAATGCGGAAACAGCCATTGGCCAAGCTCTTGACGGGCGTGAAAAACTAGCCAATCGGCGTGCGTTCCGGCGTTAAGCCGATGCTCTTGGAAAAGCAGGCGATCCCATTGAGAAAATTTCAGTCGCGTCAAGCTTGAGGCGAGAGTAATATCCAGAGGAGCTCACAAAGGCAGCTTGTTTTATCTTTGGGATTTACCGAGCTGTCTTTTTATTCCAAGAAAGGATTTAATCACCGTCGGGTGAGTTTATTTTGCATGCTGCTCTAATTTTGTATTTCGTTACAATCACATTTTAAGTTCAACCCTCCGAATTTGTTTATGAAAAGTTGCATTTACTTGCAACACCACGCTCATTCACTGGATCACACGCCATTTTCTTTGTGCGTAAATTTGGCAACCATTTCTTCGTTGTTGTTTTTTTCAGTACTTTGTGTAGTTTATATTAAACTCCACTTTAATTGCTGTTTGGCAACCGCAAAATACATATGTGGTTTGACGCGGTGGCTCTCGCGCCTATGGTATTTTTATGAATGGAACGGCTGAGCTTTTCTGTCGCGCGCACGAAGGATCAAATTTCACTTCATTGAGAAAAACAAGCGACCGAGGGAGGCGGGGTGGCCGCGACGCGATAATGGGCGCAGGGGGGAAGGGATTGAACTTCTTGAACTCGCCCTGTTACCTCTGCTGTAATGCTATAATCTTCATTTACTTATTCAACAACTTTTCCTTCTGTTGACTGCCTTTATTATCGGCCATAAAAATCTTTAGGCTCGACGTTTTAAGCACGAAATCTGCAGACGCACATATCCTCTGTTTTATAAAGCTCTGATAAGTCTCAGGAAGCAATAATGTTTAGCGCTGGTTGTTTAATTTTTTCTTGCCCCAGAGTGGCTGTGATGTGTTTTCTTGGCCTCGCGACTGTAATACGATTTTATGGCCTGAAGACTTGCGTCAGGGAAAATAAACACGTGTGTGACGAAGCATGAAGACTTGTTTGGGCTTCGGTTTTTTAACTCCTAGAAGTGCATTTTGAAAACTAAATAAAACCTACACGTTAAGCAATGGCTTTTATGTATGTTTTTATCTTTATTGGATTCTAATGTGGAGTCTTGGATACTCCCTTGGGCAACAGATGGCATTGTATGGTTATGTAAGGACCCCCATCTGTAGGCCTACCGTGAGCCTTAAATGGTTTGTGTGAGCTAGAGGGAGTGCAAGTGTTCCTGCTCTACCATAGCACACTCATCTGAGCAGGAGCTGAGAGTGAGTGTTACACAAACAAACTGACTAGCTAAAGTTTTCACAGATCAAAGGGACAGTTGGCCCTTTGCTGTCAGGGCCTGGGACAATCATTGACAGCTGCATCCGATTCTGACACGGCACCCGTCTTTCTCTAAGTGCCACTTTTCTCGGCTCTTCTTTCGACAGGCGAGGACATCATCCGTGTGATTTTGGTGGGCCCACCCCCTTTATCCTCTGTTATTTCCATTTTACCCGCCTGCTGCAGCCTCTTGGGCCGCAGTGACATGGACAGGTTTTACGACCAGCAGGTCCCTTTCATAGTGCCTCCAAATGTAAGTCCACTTCTCCACTCCACGTACCTTCGTATTCTTTATCATTTACATTTCAATGTATGTTGCTTTAGGTCTCTTTTTGATTTGGGTGGAGGGCAGATGATCACAAAATGTTAAAAAAAGTCCTTGTTATCTTATTTTGCAGAAGTCTCACATGCAGGAACCGACATACAGGCCTTTCAGTGACCGAAAGAGGAAGTTTGTTGACACAGAGCTGGCACAGGATACAGAGGGTAAACAAATGAACATGCAATCAATCTATCCAAATCTGGCCATTTAGCAAAGACCCACCAACAAAGCTGCCCTATTTAAACACAACTTAATCTTTTTTTCGTTACAGACCTCTTTCAAGATCTGAGCCAGCTACAAGAGATCTGGATTGCAGAAGGTAAAGTCTGGTGCATATGCTTGAACAATTGTGGTTATGGAATACATTTCATTAGTGCGGTTAAAACGCAACTGGGGTTAAGGATCGTTTGCTGTATGTGGTTAATGCATCATCACAATAGGTTTATTTTCAATGTCAGTTTGTGTAATATGTTTTCTTCTCCATCTATAGCTCAGGTACCAGATGACGAACAGTTTGTTCCAGATTTCCAGTCGGATAACTGTAAGTATATTGATAGTAGCAACTTGATAGTAGAACTGGTTGTAGAATAGCGTGCAGTTCCAATCTGCTTCTTATGAGTTATCGCGGCTCAGTTTGGTCTTGAGTTGCAGGCCCAGCATGTGAAAAGCATGGGTTAATATACACGAATACCAACGGTTTAGATGTTTTTCTTCTGATTTTGATCTCGAAACTTTTTCTGTGTCCGACGCAATGAGGAGGCACATATTTAAGATATTAGCTTGGTGCGTAAAAGAGTGAGGCCCAGCCAGGTTGCCGCTGCAGTGCTGTAATTCACTGCGGCCTCCAGCCCGGTGACATTTTAATGGGTTTGGATCCTGGGTGCGCACACACTCTGGTTATTATGCGCTGGTTGAACAGTTCCCGGGCTGTTTCCCTTGTTAGTTTTTCTTGCCATTTATCAGTCTGAATAAGTCTGATTGTGTGCATTTTCTAAGGCGTCAATGGTGTTTATTGTAGAATGTGAATGCACATGGATGTGTTTGCATAGAAATTGTGTGTGAGAGGGTATGTGTGTTTGTCTGGCACAATCCCTCTTATCTGGCGTTGTGCCGGTCGCTCTCACAGGCCCCTCTTTCACCACAGCTGGGCAATGGGGCCCTTTTTCCAGAAGCATCACGTGGTAGTCTGCAAGTTCGAACTTGATGCCTCCTTTTTAGAGGGAAAAGTTTTTCTCTCCCACTCAATTTCAGTAGTAAATATTTATAAAACACACGCTTCACGTCAGAAATAACTAGCGTATGTTTCAAATTGCCCTTAAAAACTAGCTTGGTTGTTTATTACACTATGAATATACAGCATTTTTCTGTCATTTTAATCAATATTTGGGTTATTGTGTCTCTCTATAGTGATGTTTCATGGACCACCGCAAACAAAAGTGAAGAGAGAACCGAGTCCAGGCAGGGAGTATTCCCCATGTGGACAAGAGCAAAGACTCTCTCCCTATGGAGAGAAGTGCCTTTATAACTACAGGTACCTATTTTTCTCGCCCTCGTATGTAGCTCGCTGTGTATTTCTTTTGTTCTAAAACATCACTCTCACTCTCTCATCTCTATTGTAGTGCCTTTGACAGGAAGACATTTTCTTTCAACAAGACCTTGACACCCCCCTCCACTCCGGCATCGCCCTTTGGCTCCTCCGCCAGTGCAGCGACACACCCTCTGCCAAAAAGAGTGATGCCTCCAGCACAAACCCAGTCACATGGGCCACCATTATTGCCTGGCTCCTCCCACAGCTCCACCCCACCCCATCAGAGAGCACAGACTCCACTCCACAGTCAAAGCCCACCTTTTGCTGTGCTCTGCCCACCTGGCAAACACCCAGAGGCCTCATACAACACTGAACACAGGTATGAATTTGTGATGCTTTTCTTACAACCTTGTTTCTATCTTTGCCATCTGCGTGACCTGCTTGTGCGAGTTAAAAGTGCCATAATCGGCTCAGGCCGTGGCCTGTATGGGGTATTATCTTGTTAAAGGTGTCACACTTTCCTAGAAAGCAGTGCTATGTTTATACCATTCAAGTCTCCAGGGTTAACTAACGGAAAGTAGGGATTGAGACCAGGGTTTATCTCTTACGTGAAACTGCTGATGTTTCCTTCAATGTTCTCGATAACAGTAATTCTAACGTCATCTCTTTGGGGTTCTTAGGTTCCACCGGCAACTTTCTGAGCCCTGTCTGCCCTTCCCGCAATCAGATGGCCGTTGTCAGACACCTTACCCCCAACAGACCCCTAACCACTTTCCCCGGAATAGCAGGCCCCCTTACCACCGGCAGATGTCAGAACCAATGGTGCCCATGCCTCCCCACGGCTTCAAAAAGGAGATTGTGGATCCTCGCTACAATGACCAGTGTGAACAGAGCATGGGTCCTCCTCGCGCCCCGCTGTTCCACCAGATGTCAATCAAACAGGAGCCCAGAGACTTCGGCTTTGACTCGGGTAAGTTTCACAAAGATGCAGTGTGATATGTCTGGTTTTGGGACTGTTTAAATAGTCATGCAGTAACACTTGGCATTGTAAATGATTAAAATTTCCTCTTAATTTTCTTGAAGTACAAAACTGCCAGTCATCTTTTGGCAAATCGGGAAACTTCTATGGAGCAAATAATGAGGGTGAGACTCCTACTCCTTTTTTTTTTTTTAATGCGATCGCTTTCGATACTCTTATACACAGTGTATCAAATAATGTAATGTTGGAGATCTTTTTAGGGCTGTGTTTATTTAATCCACATTTGAACCTTGGCTGTGTTTGCAGGTGCTGCATATGACGGAGAGTCCCACATCTATTACGACGATGCCTGTGTGGTTCCAGACAGGGTGGAAGGAAAGCTAAAGCAAGAAGGTGGGATGTTCAGGGAGGGTCCGCCGTATCAACGGAGGGGATCTTTGCAACTCTGGCAGTTTTTGGTCACTCTGCTGGACGACCCAGCCAACAGCCCCTTCATCGCGTGGACCGGGCGAGGACTCGAGTTTAAACTCATAGAACCAGAGGAGGTCAGTGTTGTATGAAGAATGAATTCTACAGGCTTTTATTTCAGCAGACATGTGGAATAAACTTCATCTTGCATGCTTTTGCTACAGGTTGCTCGACGTTGGGGTATCCAGAAGAACAGGCCTGCGATGAACTATGACAAGCTGAGCCGTTCACTGCGTTACTATTACGAGAAGGGCATCATGCAGAAGGTAAAGGCACGTTCCCGTTCCAATGTCCTTTTTTCTTTACAACCAAAATATCAGATTTCCCATTCAAGACTTGAATATATGCCTTAATATTTGTCTTGCTCATGCGCAGGTTGCTGGAGAACGGTACGTATATAAGTTTGTGTGCGATCCAGATGCCCTCTTCTCCATGGCATTCCCCGACAACCAGAGGCCCAGTTTGAAGGTCGATCCCGAAAGTCTGCAAGTTCCCGAAGACGATACTGTTCCTCTCTCTCACTTTGATGAGACTAAAGGTGTTGCCTATCCAGGAGAAGCCAGGGACCAGTGCTTAGCGGGAACGTCTTTTCCTGACAATTATGCGTATTGAACTCTCACAGCCCACTCGAAACTACCGCTGAGCGGACCAGAAGAACTTATATATCCATTCTCGCACTCCAAAAGCAGCTCACGTCAAATTGTAATCACTGAGGAATCTGTAGCGCCTGCCCACGAGTCTTTAGGCTTCCTTGCCACACTAACTGTTTGTTTTACTACACAGGTTCCATGTTGAAAACGCATGGTGCCTTTGTTTTTTATAAGTAAACGAAAAGGTACACAACAGTATTTTTCAGTATAATCTCTGATTTTATATGTATAAAGACATGTATATTTTAAAATATGGCTTTTGTGCACTGCTTTCTTTGTGTATTGGGGCTGGTGTCTTTCAAAGCTCCATTTCAAGTGAGTTTTGTAGAATACTTCTGACAATGCATAATGATGAACCTTGAGTGATGTTGCCATTATCAAGATACATTGTTTTTATTGTAAGCTTAAAAAAATCTCCAGCTGGCAAAGTACATTTTTTTAACAGTTCAGAAATGGTTATTTTCACTGCTCTGCTTTTGTAATGTGATTTTTTATGTATTTGTGGGAGGGTGGTACGGGTACTGAAAAGTGGAATCTATGTATATTATGAGTATATTTTTGCAAAGGCTGCATTGAATTGCATTGTATAACCTGTACAACAGACGTTTGTTCAAATATGTTCTTTTTGTACAGTGACGTGTGCAAAACTGCAAACAAACTCTTGATATATAGAAAAATCTAAGATGAATAGCCTCTACTAATTTACTTTCAGTCAAGCCTGTGCACGCTTATTTGTTTACCAAAGGATTATGGCAAGGCGGTCTGATCTCTGTTCAGTAGTAAACTGAATGCTGGGCAAGAAGCCTCCCAGCTCTTTCCACCTTCACTGTCAAACTTCTTTAGTCAAACCCCTTGTTCTGTTTCACTGCATATAAAACTGTTGTCACGTTGTCTTTTGAAGACCATTTCTATCGTTATAAAGGTTCTAGTACAGTTTTTGTGTACAATTACAGATCTGTATTTTCAAAGCTATAATATGGTACAGGATAAATAATAAAACCTACATAAACAGTTATGATTGTGTTGTTTTTTATACTTGCATGCCTTTGGTATGGCATATAATAAAGCAAAGAAATAAATCATTGCTTATTCTACAGATATATTCTGAAATGGCCTGGACACCTTTGTTGGTACCCCTTGAAAACATAATACCTAATTGGATTATAGTGATATTTCAAACAAATTTGCTTCTTTAATTAGTATCACACGTGTATCCAGTCATTCAGCCTATTTAAACGGAGAAAAGTAGTCACTGTGCTGTTTGGTATCATTGTGTACCCCACACTGAACAGAGAGAAAGCAAAGGATAGAGGTGTCTGAGGAGCTGAAAGAAAATAATAGACAAGCATGGTTAAGCTAAAGGCTACAAGACCATCACCAAGCAGCTTGATGTTCTTGTGACAACGGTTGCAAATATTATTAAGAAGTTTAAAGTCTGTGGAATTGTAGCCAACCTCCCTGGGAGTGGCCGCAAGAGGAAAATCGACCCTTGATTGACCAGAAGGAAAGATGGATAACTGCCAAACAGATACAAGCTGAACTCCATGGATAACAACAAAACATTGGAATATTCTGAATACTGGCCTTCTATGAGTCCTGATCTGAATCCAATCGAACATCTATGGAAAGAGCACCCGTCAAACCTGAGACAGCTGGAGCAGTTTGCTCCGGAAGAGTGGGCTAAACTATCTGTTAACAGGTACAGAAGGCTGAAATCTTATTGAGCGCGGCAGAAATAATTTGCTTGCAATATTTGCCTCTAAAGGTTGTGCAAAAAAATATTAGGTTAGGGGTCCAATCATTTGTGTCCATGACATTTTCATTTGTTTTATTATTTACAATATTGTTGAATAAAAAGATCAAAAGCAAAGTCTGATTTCTATTTAATGTGGAATAAACAATGGTGGATGCCAATTACTTTTGTTAGTTTAAAGTTCTTTCTGCGAAAATTGTGGAGGGGTACCAACAAATTTGAGCAAGTCTGAATGTCATTAATGTTAACTATTAGTAAATGCTCAAATTAAAACAAACTAACATAAATAAATGCGGGAAAGATTGTTGAAGTGTTGAAAAAACAAACGAAGGAAATTCTTATGCCAGTATGACTTGTATGTAAACCTGCTCGATACATATTTCTACCTTGGTTTATTTTAAATAGTTTCATATTCAAACTTTGTGACATTTTAACTGTGTATTATGCTAAAACTAAACATAACCAGTTCTCGTGCATTTTGCTAATAAAACGCGCTATATATTGAGAAGAGTTTGGGCTTTATTTAAAGTTTAGAACATTTGCAGTCTTTGTTCACACGATTCACCAGCTGTGATTTTTAAGAATGTCAAATAATGTCTGACAGTTTGGTCCTACTGATACTGATTTATTTTTTTAACTTTTTCAAATGGGTCTGGTATTTAATAAAAAGCAAACCAAGAGGAAAAGTAAGCGCCAAAATTTGGACTAAAGATTGAGGTGTACATGTAGCGCACAATGTTGTATCGCATTTAGATTTGTTTGAGTTTTAAAGGCTTCCCAGTTTAACCCACCAAAGCCAGTGTGACAAGGTGATGTGAAGTAGGCTAACAATATATTACATAACCATTCTAGTGACCCTCATTCTTTTCTTCTCTACCACTTATTTGCTCTTGTAGGACACCTAATCCTAGTGACCTTGTTCTCCTCGTCCTGACAACAGAAGGGTGATTATGTGATCATATACTCTTATCATGGATTTAAATAACCCCCTCCTTGGTGGATATTTCATTTCCATGTGCAAAATTTTGGGAAATTCGGGAAATTAGAATTCTGTCATTTACTCACCCTCAGATTGTTCCAAAGCTGTATAAGATCTTTGTTCTGCTAAAAACGTATGAAGATATTTGGAGGAATGTCAGTAACAGATCAAACAGATCTCACTGTGGCATTAATTGGGGATGACATTCTTCCAAATATCTTCATATGTTTTAGCAGAACAAAGATCTTATACAGCTTTGGAACAATCTGACGGTGAGTAAATGATGGAATTTAAATTTCCCGAATTTCCCAAAATTTTCCACATGGAAATGAAATATCCACCAAGGAGGGGGTTATTTAAATCCATGATAAGAGTATATGATCACATAATCACCCTTCTGTTAATTGGGGATGAGATCAATTTAGTTACTGACATTCTTCCAAATATCTTCGTGTTTAGCAGAACAAAGAAATGTTTGGGTGAACTATCCCTTTAAGAGACTTGACAACGTCGTAGATTTAACATTTTAACCGAACAAAGTACTAGTTTAAGGCATGCGTTTTTCACGTCAGAAAGCGCCCAAATATCTCGTTTGAGTAATTAGTGGAAATGATTCGGGGGCCAGATAACGATTTTCAAATTGTTATTTTTAAAAAAAGCTAAAAAGACCACAACGAGTTAACCCAGGGGTCTGAATTCCTCGATGCGTCCTTCCATGTGTGAATGGATGCGTTCTACACTGGCTGCCAAAAACTTTCCCCAGGCCAGGGACAGGGACGTGGAGCCGAGTCTTTTAGGGTTAGAGCGACTACCGGTGGTTTTACACGTAGCTACAAGTTGACGTTCTTTTACCCTTGATCGAATTAAAATAGAACTTCATTTTAATCTACAAAAATACTGCTATCGTCATGTAAGGGATGCTGATATGCTATGGCGCATAACGAGCTAACCCGTTCTTAAGTTAAAACAGGTTTGTATTCAGTGTTATTGGCCACCGGTCAACAGCCCATACAACTTCCGTGTTGGTTCCGTCAACAGTTTGCTTGACATCGCGTGACGCTGCGCATACGGAGCGGCATATGACATCACATGCAGCGAAAGAACTTTGATCTCGAAGCGCTCTCGCGTTACTTTAAAGTCGTACTCCGTCGGTTTGCGCAGCCCTGCACGAAGACGAACACACCCAGCGAGTAACTTGGGCATTTGGAACCGATTCAAAATCAGCTTCCGGAGAATTGTCTGACGTAAATCTAAACAAAAACTGATCCGCGACCGAGCACTGCCTGTCTATGCGTGTCACACTATTGCGGACTAGCACACGCGTCCTAACGAATGACGTCATCCAATCACTTCCCGTCAGTGAAAGTACGGAAGAGCTTCGCGGTGGCCGAAAACTTGTAGTGTAACGCTATCTTTCTAGTCGGTTTCTGTCCCCTCTATCTACTCTCAGAACGAATGGCGTACCCGGGATATAACAGCGTGAGTATGATTTATGATTTTACAGTAAACTAGTTTAGGAAAAAGTTGGAAATTAGCTTAAGAGGAGACATCAGACAAATCAGATTATGCTTCAACCACATTCTGCGGAATCCTACATAACTGCATTAAATACGACGGCAAACGAAGCAACTCGTGTTAGTTGAGAGTCTTCGTATATACAATCCCGTCTGCTTTAAAACATGCCGTTAAATACGTAAGGTTTAATATACAAAACCCTTCGACCGTTACTACAGAGTCTTTTCCACGCAAACCACGCCCATAAAAGCATCACCCTCTTGACTGTAAACTGGTTGTGGGCTGGAGCTTTACTTAGGCCAAAGAGCGATTCCCATGCGTTTATTAATAGGTGTGCTTTGTTATAAATCCAAATAGAGTAATTGATATTTTACTCGACGTATTAAACAATTGGTCGGTACATTGCTCAAAGTGATACGATATGAATAAACACGTGGTGCTGTATATTCAGTGTCTTTTCACAGCCATTGTACTTTGAACTGAACCCAAAGGTTCCTCGGAAATGCACTATTCACACTTGTTGTAACACGCCTTACAAGTATTTCATTCACTCACTTGTAGTATGGTGGACCAATGCCAGGGGTCCCGGCTCAGGGTATGGCAATGCCAGGGATGCCAGCTGGAATTCCTCCTGGGGGTGGATACCCAGGACAACCATATGGGGGATACCCTGGGAGCTTTCCTGCTCCCCCTGTGCAAGATCCAATGTGGGGATATTTTACAGCCATAGCCGGACAGGTGGGAGCAACACAATTCTGGTGAAGATTCTGTGGGATAGGACGGTACAGTGGTGACATGAATGTTAATTACATATTTCAGGATGGTGAAGTTGATGCTGAAGAACTCCAAAGGTGCCTCACCCAGACTGGAATCAGTGGTTCCTATACTCGTACGTACCCTCTTATAAACACTCTTGTGTGTGTATGCAAGGTGTGTGGTTAAGATTTTGTCAAAATTGTCTATTTTCAAATTTGATGTAAAAACAGATCAATTATCCAAAGTGACATGCAAAGTGGTCAGTCTCATAATGCATTTTCTTTGCAGCATTTAGTTTGGAAACTTGCAGGATTATGATCGCCATGCTGGATGTATCCTTCACAGAAACAGACCACACACCCTTTTTGTAGTTCTTCTAATCGTTGTAGCTTTTTATTCCTTGAGCTTGAAGACTGAGCTGTTTCCTCTCTGTTGGTCACAATCCCGTTTGCTCTATACAAATATGTTGTGTGGTTGTTTCTTTAACCGCATACCTGCAGAGAGATCAGACTGGAAAGATGGGCTTCAATGAGTTTAAAGAACTCTTTGCAGTGCTAAATGGCTGGAAGCAGAACTTTGTTATGGTGGATAGGGACGGCAGTGGAACCGTGGAAGGTCACGAGTTGTCTCAGTGTATTTCTAACATGGGTAAGTCAATGTGCACCCCTTTCCAAAATATTGAAATCTAGTTTTATTTGAAGGGTCTTAAAAATGAACTAGTGCTCTGGGCAAAATGTATGTTTAAAAACGAATAAGTCACTAATTTGCTAAAGACACAATGTGTGTTTTCGCAAAGGAAAGATTGATTACAAACCCCCTAAGACTGGTGGACTAAGAGAGTATGAGGTAACTGAAATGTTGTGTCATGTATGCACAGGATTCAGAATTACCCCACAAGTGCTGAACTGCATCATCAAACGTTATAGCCGGTCAGGGAAGATCTACTTCGATGACTATGTGGCGTGTTGTGTGAAGCTAAGATCACTCACAGGTGTGTGTACCGAAAACTTAATTATTTAAATCCAAAAATATTACAATGCAGATCTGTATTGTCTTTGACGATATAATTTTACAAATTGTAATACCAGATATATTAAATGCCCAAATATTAAATGAGGCATTTTTTTCTATTTTTTAGACAACTTCAGGAAGAGAGACACGATGCAGCAGGGCATGGTGAACTTTCAGTATGATGATGTGAGTCATAATGTAACCCTTTTTCATCTTTTTATAAATCCGAGATAATTCATTGAAACTTTGCTGGCTGTATTTCAAGTTAGTTTAAGGAAGACCGTTTGATTCTTTCACATACAGAAAGCTGTTGCAACATGTTCTAACCACTTAATTTTGCTCTTGCAGTTCATCCTGTGCACCATGTCTCTCTGAGGGAATTTTCCTTACAGGCATGCACTCCAGAAATACTAACTGAGCCCAGAAAGACATTTAGATATGTATACTAATGTGTCTGGGGATTTCAACACATTTGCTAAAGCAAATTATTATGCCAGTATGATTTATATGTAAACATGAGAGCAAACCATATATTGCTCAAAATACATATTTGTACCTTGGTTTATTTTAAATAGTTTCATATTCATACTTTGTGACATTTTAACTGTGTATAATGCTAAAACTAAACATAACCAGTTCACATGCGTTTTGCAAATAAAACACGCTATATATTCAGAAGAGTTTGGGCTTTATTTAAAGACTAGATTGTTTGCAGTCTTTATTCACATGATTCACCAGCTGTGATTTTTAAGAATGCCGAATTATAACTGACAGTTTGGTCTGGCTGATACTGATTTATTTTGAAACCTTTTCAAATGGGTCTGGTATTTAATAAAAAATGTATGTTAAGGCATATTCACTAGGAAAAAAATTACCCCATAATTTATGTATGAGTAAAGAAAGAAAATGATGTAACCCGCCCTGCACTCCATCAGGCGTTTTGTTATTACAGGAAAACCTTTTCTCTGTTGCAGTATTCATAAACATTTTTGGTAATATATTCTCAAATAACTGGCCTTCTATTCACTGTGTATCCTGCTTGAGGACCTGTATGCTCAGTTTTAGCCCCTTTTAAAGTAGGCGTGGGTCTTCCTGCAATCCAGTCTTAGTGTGAAGAGCCACATTCCCAGAGTAACACAAAAGCTAAACAACCTTTGATAAAATAGTGTGTTTGTGTGACTCAAGAGACGGATAGATACAAACTATATCAATCACAATTAATAGCTCTAATCTGAAACTAATGCGTAGGTCGTGCCTGTTAAAAGCAGCAGCGCTCTGGAACCTTCAGTTCAATGATCAGCTGCTAGTATGGGCCAGGACTGAAGACCACCTCCTCGATAAGTAGCCTCAGCATCTCTACATAGTCTATAAGGAAAAAATACAATGAACGCAAGAAGAAAATTGTAAATCTAAAACTATGGTCATTCAAACAGCATTTACCATATTCCATTTTGTATTCAACTTCATACATTATAAAATGTTAACTTGGTTTATAATCCATCAGATCAACATTTTTTCACATTTATTGGAAGGTTTAATTGTTATTAGGAACTTACTGCATGATTTACATGTAAAAGGAAATGTTCCTCATTATGCATTTTTGCCTTCTGACTCTGATTGTTCACCCAACTAGTTGCATCCATATTTATGAGAGCAGCAAGTAGCAACCTACAAAGTTAAATGAAGGGATGAAAAGGAAAATGGTTAGAGGGGTTTCAGTTAAGTGTGAAACTATGGATTTACACAGACAACAACATTTCATCATTATTTCATACAAAATGGCACTTAAGTGGTCACATCTGCTCAACTTTCCCACAAGGGAATGCCACACTTTCTGGATGAAAGCATTTAATGCTGAGGGCTCGATTTTGCTGTAGGCTGCCGTAAGTCATTTGAAAAGGACCCAGTTGCGTAAACTTAGCCAGCAAGTAGACTGCGTTTTAACAACTAGTCTCACTAACTAGCAATTAGGGCTAAACAGTCTTACTTGTCATATTTCAATGAGCCCAATCTACCTTTTTACATGACTTATTTAAAGAAGTTATGAACAGTCTGGAAGAAAATAAATAGGTGACTAACTTCTAAGACTAGTATCAGCCACCAGCCAGGTTTCAATTACAAATTTACACAATATTTTCTAAATGTCGACTAAAAAAAGTATTGTAGAATAACGTTTCCATTAAACGTTATTCGATTGACGTGTATTTTGTTTCTTTTTGCGATAAGTAATTCTGGCCATGTTTCTTCTTTGTACATTTTATGTCAGGTTGAAAACCAACTTTAGTGCATAGTGCCACCTAATGTGAAAGAGTGCAGAGAAATGTCTATATTTCCTTATATATTTTCCTTTTGCCTCACTGTTTCTAATCAATCTCCATACTGCTCTTACTCGATTTCCTGCATTTGGGCCATCATATAAGATATTACTTAATATGAATTCAACATTCGAAAGGTTAGACCCTACCTAACCGAGCATGCGGCACAACTCCTTGTCCAGGCCCTGGTAATCTCAAGGTTGGACTACTGCAATGCTCTCCTTGCTGGTCTTTTTACAAAGACTATCAAACCACTTCAGCTGGTTCAAAACGCAGCAGCACGCCTCATCTTCCAACAGCCCGAAAGGGTTCATGTGACGCCCCTTTTCATCTCTCTCCACTGTCTACCGGTTGAAGCCTGTATCAGGTTCAAGTAACTGATGTTTGCCTACAGAACTATCACTGGATCTGCACCGGCAGTTTCACATCCTCCTACACACCATCAAGAATCCTGCTTTCAGCAAACGAGCGGCGCTCTGTAATGCCTTCTCATAAGGGCATTAAATCACTTCCCCGCTCATTCTCCTTCACAACTCCTTCCTGGTGGAACATTCTTCCTAAAATGGTCCGGTCAACCACATCTCTCACAACCTTCAAAAAACACACCTCTTCTGTGAATACTTGACAGACACATAAAAAGAATTAATAAAAATAAAAGTACACTAACCCTCTTATCTCAACAGGTAGTGGTGGTCTAGCTTTTGTTGAAACTAGTAACTTTGTATTAGCACCTAATGTACTATTGCTCTTTTATGACATATCGCTTATTGCTCCCAGAACTCTTTGTAAGTCGCTTTGGATAAAAGCGTCTGCTATAAATGACTAAATGTAAATGAATTCAATTTGTGCATTTTGTAGGGTAATGGAAATGCAGCTACTGATGGTATCAGCAGGCGTGGACCTAAGGGGGGGTTAAGGGGGCTGAAGCTCCGAACGTTTTCAGTAAAGCCCCGAATGTTTTTTTACCATCCCGCAAAAACACTCAGGGGCCGTTTACATTTTGCGTCTTTTCGCATCTACCCATGGGCAAACGTGAGTGGGTCCCTCTCCGTAAATAAATGTAGAGTGTAAAAACAACACCTCTTTCCAAGCAGCTTCTGTGGGGTAGTGAGCAAGACGCGTCCGGCATGATAAGATCTTCTGATGCAACGTATGTGTGCGAGATCGAATACACCTTTTGCAGAACTACATTCACATCTCAAACCTGATTTATTTTTTTCAACAAAATGAAGAAAATATTTGAAAATAGTTAAAAGGTGTTTAATAGTAAAGTGTATAGTGAGGTTAAGGGTAGTAGAATGGCCTTTATTACCCCAATTAGTTGTCATCTATTTAATAATTTTAATACATAAACTAAGGTCCATAAATATTTGGACAGAAGCACATTTTTTGTCAATTTAGCGTCAAAGTGTAATTGTGTTACAGTTTTATAATAGATATTGTCTACACAATATCTCTCAGCTTAATTTAGATTGTATTCACATCCAGATTAGTTGAAGGCTTTAGGAATTATAGCTCTTTAATATGAAGCTCCCCCCTTTTCCAAGAGACAACAAGTAATTGGACAGTTGAATCAAACGCTGTTTTATTCACAGGTATGGGCTTTTCCTTAAATTATGTCTTCATAAATAAAGCATGTCAAAGGTCTGGAGTTGATTCTACGTGTGGTGTTTGCATTTGGAAGCTGTCGCTGTGAACCCAAATCATTGGGTTCAGGGGATCACAATGCATATGAAAAAACGTGCGGCTTGGCACTGGAGACAGGGGTTCTAATCCACCTCTTGCTGAAAATGCTCTTTTATTCCTTCTACTACATTACAGATCATGAAAGGCATTTCTTTTCAATAAAATTGATGTGAGACTTAAAATAAATTTGTATTCATTCAAGGTTTAGGGTAAGGTTAAGGGTAGGGCTTTAATATCTCAACAAGTTGCCATCATTTTAATAATTATAAATATAAAAATGTTCACTCTGTTATTATTGCATAATGTTTAATGCATAACTATACTGAGGTGCCAATAGTAATGTTATCTGCCGCTATTACCAAACGCATCTAACTACTTAATCCAACTACTTTTTCAGTTAGTGTAAATAGCAAATCTCTAAGAAATGCTGCCATTTCACTTAGTGTAAACAGAATCAAAAACATTTCCATAGAAAAACTATGGAAAGTGTCTCAGTGCAATGGATAAATATCGCATTCTTGGTATTCCATTTATAGTCAACTGGCAAGGAATGGCAACACGTTGGACATTTTATAACTGAATCAAACTGTCTTCATGTAACATGTGAGTGGTTGGCATTCCCCGTCTACTCTAGACAGTTCCAGCTTTCCAAGTCATGTCATACTTTCCTACTTGACATCTTGTTTGAACATCAGCTTTAAATGTTTTTTCAACATGTTATAACATGTTTATACATTCATATAAATCTCAATCTCACAAATACACTTACTTTTTACTGCCCTTTTAAATTATTACAGTCTCATACATGTCATCTGACAATTCCTGTGACGTGCTTGTTGAGCTGTGGTTGGATGTGGCGTCCTCTATGCATGGCTTTTTAACTGGTGTTGATGAAAAACATGAAGCGTCAAGATTACTGGACCAAGATATGCCAGAGTGCTCACAGGGTAACACCTGAGTCCCTAAAATGATTAACACACACGACAGTTAAACACACGAAACACAACACAACATTCCCAGCTAACTAGACTATGATGCGCATAACTAGCAGCCAAAACTTTACCTTGACTCAGTCTTTTCGATTTTTGTGGTACTGTCTGGATAGACACGCTCTTTAAAGATGGCGCATTACATTGACAGGATACTTCTCTTGTTAGGGGCTGTAAAACAGGGATGCCAACGTTATTCAGTCATGAGCAATGACAGGAAAGAGAAAGCCTACTGAAGTTGACTAGTTGCAACTTCAGTTTATCTTTGGTATAGAGCCAATCATCATTCGATTATAAACCGACGATTCTGGCCAAACGGGGGCTCTGTATAATTGCGTTGTACTTGCAGTATTTGCAATAGTGTTGTTTTATTGCGAACAGTGTTGACGATATCAGTTTCCCGCATACAAGCAGACAGGACTTAGGTCTGGGTGACTAGGGCGAGTTGTTCTATTAACCTTTTCTATTATCTGTCATGAACGAGCGTAGTTGTTATTATTGAGCCTTGTGTATTTCGCTTACCTTTGAACTTTGTGAGGTACCAACGGTGTACACTGAGGGGACAGCTGTATCTGTTAATGCCAGATATTTCACAAACCCCATTTCGTGTTGTGTCCAGTTCTTGAAGAATTCGCGGGTGAAGTGCTTTGAACACAACCGCGATCTCTCTGATATCGCTCCTTCCTCGAAATGCAAAAATTCGAGCCATCGGGACCGCAACCAAGGTATTTTGGGGAATGGGAAAAGGGTGTCAGAGAGGCTACTACAACCTAAAACGCACCTCCTCGACATCTCTGTTTAATCTTGATTCTTCTTCTTCTTGGGTTTAATGGTTGTGGGCAAACCAACTTAAAATGTGCGTTAGAGCCACCTACTGGAAAGGAGCGTGGAGCGCCTGGTGGATAGGATATTCAGAATCAAAAGGGACTAAAATAAAGAAACAAACAGTACAAAATATATCTATATATATAAATATTTCCATGATAAATTCCCAGCTTGATAAGTCCCATCTCCCAACAGAATCTGGCGTGACTTTTCATTTATTTCCACACATTTTAAGGCTTGACTAAGCTTGACTTAACCTTGCTCTTTCAAGCTTCACATTTGAATAGCACGTTTTTCTAATAATCCACATTTATCAAAATACTGTTCTGTGTAAACATTGATTTAAATAGCAATGTCCAATACGCATTCTTGTGATTAAAACATCCTGCTGCTGTTATCTCAGAGTCTGGGTCCTTTAAGCCGTCCGTAAATATTTGTACTGCACCCTAAAAAGTGTGATCAATACATTGCTTTATAGCCTACATAAACTTTCTAACTCACATGTGTCTTTACTATGTTTTACTTTTTGAAACCGAGTGTCAACTAAAGGCATTGGGAAAAGCCAAGGAGGAATTGCAGACTTAGCCCCAGTGGGGGCAATGTTTGACACTGAAGCCCACCTTCTGTGCTTACTCATTTAAACCAAAACTCGATAACTTTTAATATTCATATTCCCAACAGTCCGTCAACACCAATTTAACCGGATGACTTTTCGAGTGTCATTTTATGCTGATCCAGTATCTCTTTAATTTGAGCCTTCGAAACTTTTGAGGCATCTCAACTTGAACTACTGTTATTGGGGATGATCTAAAAGCTCCACAACAAACACGCATTGCTTGAGATTGATTTCCTCCTAAATTTAAAAGTTGTGTTTTAGATGCAGAGCTATACACCACAATGTAATAATCAATAGCCGCTCTTGTCAGAGCACATGGAATCTTTCTTTCTTCTTGGATTTATGGGGATGGAGTGTGGCAAGAATTATCTGTATATCTCTGTATTCAATATTTTATATTATTTATTAAAGTATTTCTTACAAGTATCTATGCGAACTCGGAGTACTCTACCCTGGCCAGGGCAAGTGCGCCGAGCTCAGAACTGGCTAGAGCCCAGAGCACACCCCCAAAGGCATGATAAAGTGGGACAGCAGCCGGAGCATGAATACCCCCCAAAACGTGTTGCTAGGTGACCTGCGTTCGGGAAATGATGAGAGGATCAGGGCTCTCTGGGAGATGTGATTGTGAGGAGACAGGAAGGTGGATTAGAGGATGGTTGAGGGTGAGATGATGAAATGAGGGTGCCTGCTGGAGCGGTTGGATGTTGGTTCCTGTAAGTGTATTGGTTTGCTGATGGGGCTGAGAACAGTGCATTTAGAGGTTATGATGATGGGGATATCTAATCCAGTTGGAGCAGGCAGGGATTTGTGAGTGTCCCCGGTGGTAAGACATTTTCTGAAAGGAGGCAACTGAAGAAGGGGCATCTGCTGTAGTAGGGCATGTGATAGAAGTACTGGCCCCTGCTGGGTTGAACGCTGCTGGCTTCAGCTGTGAAGTCTGATGCGGCGGATTGTGAGATGGGATCGGTGGCCTCTTTAGGATCAGAGCGCCCTTTGTTGATACAATGCACGGTTGCCGCGTTGTCACAATGTACGAGTATACTGGAAGCTGACCACTCTTTTCCCCATAGGGATGCCGCAATGACCAGTGGGTACAGCTCAAACAGTGCTGAAGTTGCGAGAGCCTGCGGAAGTTCAGAGAGATGAGGGGGCCAGGTGGATGCAAACCAACGACATTGGTGTATCCGCACCTGCCAGAATCTGGGATCTGATGGTTCCGTAGCTGGGGCTTTGGCTGGCACAGGCATCGCTGATGCTGTGGCCAATGAGAATTGTGTCAGGTTTGTAGAAGATAGAAAAGGGAGGGAATGGAGGCTGCTTGAGCGGCTAGCGGAGGTTTCAAAAGTGGCTGTGTAAGGTTCGTGGACCGGCGCATGAGTTGTTAGCGGAGGAAACTTCACGCTAGTGGTCGACGGAAACGCAGCAGGCCAGGAGTCTGGCATGGGGAAGGGGGTATGAGTGAGCCGGTGCTCCGGGTGGTGGCTACCTAGTATTGCTTGGGTGGCTAGCAGTGTAAGAAATCTTTGGAGACATTACAAAATCCAATACTATACCCTAAATGAAAAGGAAAATCAAAGTGGGACCTTAGTTGTGAACATCGGCACAAAATTTCTTTGTTCTTCCGTATCTCCTCAAGCTTCTTGTCCTTCTCTTTGAATTTCTTGTTCATCGCTGCCATGCGTGCTGTGCGGTTTTCTTTGTTGGCTTCCATTTTCTAGTTATGTTTTTCCTGTGATTTCTTGTTGTTCTCTTCCATTGCTTTCTGAAGGACATCTTTCTCATGCTCTCGTTTCTCAGCTAAGTGCTTCGGGACCTCTGCCTCATGATTCTTGCGTCTCTCCTCTGCCGCTTCGAGTTTTTTTTAGAGATACCTCCTTCTTCTTGGGAGTGGACAGGGGAAATTCACCCTTGGCATCTGGGGCAGAAGGCCTGTCCTGTGGCACGCATATATATAAATATATATATATATAAATATATAATTATTGACAAAAAAATATGTTCCCAATAATACACTGCATTGTACATCTGAATTATGTAGGTAATGTGGAACATATAAAGAATGAATTTAGAATTTCACTAAGGAAAAAAAACACATATACACTGTGATGCTGATGCATCACTTCACAAGATTTATTAATCATCACAAGATACAAAAAAAGCTTTTTAATATTTCATAATATTAAGTTGACCACAATAAAGTACAGAAAGAGAGATTTAAACCAGAGAAGAAAGAGAGGGAATTCAAACTGCCTTCAGCATACCTCAAACAACTCAGCATTTCTTCCGAAATCTGGCCTGAAATTCTTTGAAATTAAATTCTTCACAATTTATTCTGTGGAGAAAAAGGTACTAAAGATATTTTTCCCATTTCTTGAGAAAATAAATATGGAAACATTTGTGGAATGGGTTGAAACACAGTAAACTAAACAGGGAATACAATTCTACAAATGGTATTCAGAAGCTTTCTCAATTTAGCCCAAATGTACACAAATAAAAATGTGGTGGGATTCTGTAGAAATTTGTGTAGCCTTCGGCAAAATGACAGTGCACATTCCATTCAGGTCTATACAAGACCACGCTGTATACGCATTCTGTTTTCCCTCTCTTCAGCTACTACCATAAGAAAATACACATAACAAGGATTCATTTCACATAACAGGGATGTCATCACCATGGTGAAATTGAGGGCGGCATCCAAGAGATCGAAGAGAAACAGACTTCAGCTAATTAGATGTTTTTAATAGAAGACTAGGAAGAGGATCCTGAATATTTTAAATAAGTCCAAGTAGTATGTTTGTGTTTGAATGTGAAAGAGATTTGATATTACACGCTGAAGGAAAGATTAGGCAGCACTGGTTAGAATAGAGTGTGTTTTGGAAAAGTTAATAAAGGGAACAATATAATTAGGGACGGACATTTAGAATAATTTATAGTCGAGTACTCTGATGGTTAAACAAGTAAATTTGACACATGTGAAAATATATTTTATAACAAAATATATTGGTCTGTTGTAACATATCACCCTTATAAGAGTTTAAAATAAGCTGTCACAATATGCTTTTGCAAAAAATAACAATATGCATTAATAAAGCATTAGGATTAATAAAAAACACAACTGGAGCTTACACAGAAATCGCTTTCAAAAGTAGACAGCCACCATTGTAGTAATGTAGATATATGAAGGCTATAATATTTTGGTCATTTTACATGTGATCTGATGACACGGGTTGCGATGACACCTCATTGCACTATGAAACTTTATTTCCACCATAAAGGATCTTCATCCAGCAGAAAGTACGACTTAAGCAACAACCAAATACCAATAAGTATACTGCCACATTTCTTTTTTCTTTCATTATCTCTAATCACTTAAATAAGTGACAAAGCGTGCACTTGTAACAAGAAGATTTTACTAGACGTAATTTGTGGGCCGAGTACTCGACTAGTCGATTACTCATGCACATCCCTAATACTAAACTTAGTGGCCACTAAGCAGGGATTTGCTAGGAATTTTGTAAGTGTGTTTGAATGTGTGCGTCGTGCCAGTGTTTCTGATAAATAGGCAGTAATAGGCATTCGTCTCACTGGGGCAGAGCTTTGAGAATAGCATTAACCTCTTCAGCCACAGCAGTCAGTGCAAACTCAAACTGTTCCTGAGGAAGAAGACAAAACAAACATTCCTTTTTTACAATCCACCACTTCATCTGTCCAGCTCTCATTTAATAATGCCATCGGCACCAATGAAAACTATAAACAGTGGTTACTGTAGCAGGAGGGAATAGGAGAGACTGCTGATTATGAGTACAATCGTGCTTTCATTTCTGATATTGGGCTCTATGGTGTTACTTAGGTTCTTCATTACCTTGGTGCGCACCATTCCTGGTCTCTGGTCTCGAATGTGTTCCAGGGTTGCGGCGATATCAATTTCCTTTACTCCTATAGTGAAACAAAACAACAAACTCAGCATGCGTCACTTACTAGGTACATCTGCTTTTTACAAGCATTATAAGTTTAGGATGTGCACACCTTTAGCCATGCGGTTCAGAACCATATCAATCAGGATGTATGTTCCAGTCCGACCTGTACCATCACTGCACAAAAAAAGCATTATTTAGTAACACACCCAACACAAATGACACCAAAGCACAAATTGTGAAAGATTTTTGTAAAATCAAAAATTTTTTTTTTACAGAGAAATCCTTAATACCTACATAGTGTACAACGTTGAGTGCATGATTTACCTGCAGTGCACAATAATGGGGCAGGAGCGGCCACGGTAGCATTTGTTGACTTTCCTGTGGAGAAGACACAGAGATCAGAGATAACCAGATATGCATTTCCACAAAAAATGAACCACAATAAGTGTGAATGGGGTGCTCTATGTATTAACTGTTTTATGCTTAATGTGTTGCGTATGAAGAGAAAAATGCAGTTATTGTCTTGCAAGTTCTGTACATATTTATTCTAATGCAGAGTAGACACCCACAGAATTCAGAGGAAAACATCAGGACCACTGCACAGTAGAGAATCAGAAAGATCAAACACAAAGCAAGTGGTAAGAAACAAGAAATGACATCAATTCAACAACCAAAAAACATTTCATCATATTAGAGGGGAGAAAACGGAGCTGTGATTTAAAAGACATGATCAAAGAGGGAACGCGACACAGAAAAAAATAATAAGACGAGATGGATAGAAAACGCTTGAAGACAGATAGAGAGAGTTGGAGCAGCGAGGGAGCGTTACGTCAGCGTTGCTGCAGCCACACCTGTCTGTGCTCATTTTTGTGACTATGCAACTGGAACCAGACTACTAGCTGCAAACCACAAAAATGACACAGACAGCTGTGCAATACCTCGCTACTGCGCTCCATCGCTCACAGAGAGAAAGAGAGAAACAACAGCTCTAGAAAATACAAATGAAGCCATGATGGAATGACATAATGTGATGGAAATTGAGAAAAAAGTGAATGAGAACAAATGGAGAACATGATGTGGAACATGTGAGCACAGTAAATAGTAATGCATACGATTAATAGGAAGTGCAGTACCTGCGGAAGTCCAGCAGAGGGCGTGTGGAGGTGGGTATTCCTTTCGCCGGCCAGCTCAGGAAGTGGAACTGAGTGAGGGTACGGGTTTCCTGGGTTTGGACGTTCTTCAGGTAGAAACTACGCACCAGGAAGTCATTACACCAGATGTGTTCAGACACCAAGTTCACCTGAGTATGATAACTTAAGGTTATCAACACATATAAACACATTGACTTGGCATACAAATCACTTGTAACACATTTTCTGACAAACCTCATATATGTGGTAGAGAGAAGAGCCTTCGTCGGGCCAGTAGCGACCGCACTGCTTTTCTCCGTCTTCAACTAGAGCAGTCATCATCACTATAACTGTACAGCCACTTTCCCAAACCATCTGCACAACACACACGCATACAGCTTACAGAATGCACCAATGTTACAATCACACATAGACATCGATGTATATCTGTAGTTTTGTGGTCTGGACCAAAAAATAAAATGATTTAGTTCATTGTCCACTTAGCATTTACACTGTCATTAAAAAAAAATAGGGTCACAACCTGAGACTCGACATAGCTTTGAGTCACTGACCTGCCAAAAGTCCGAGATGGTGTGTGAAAGAGGTCCTTGGGTGGCGATATACGCTGGCATTCGGGGGTCATGCTCGATCTATAGGGTCAACGGGAGACAAAAGGTCAGGGGTCAGCACTTTAGCTCTCTTAACCCCGGACTGTCCATCACCACGACAACAGGTCATTAATGTGATCCCAGCACCAAGACTTAATCGACGATCCCCCGCTCTGGACTACAATAGAGTAGCAGGGGATTCCAGACCTACACATCCTGAATAAGATCAATACAGTGTAACCATGGCAACGCTAAGAGGGGGATTCCGGAACCAGTGGTAGCCTTGCACGTCTATGAGGAATAAATGGATTATCACCTTGGTAACTGAGTGGGACGGAGGCAAAGAAGGGATTTCTTGCGTAGTTGATTCAGTAACACAGAAAGGGAAAGTAACCATAATTTAAGTCCTTCAATCTGTGAATGTGTTCAGAGTGGTTTGGATAACCAAAAGTCCACATGCTGACCAAAGTGATCAAGACTAATCTTACAATGGTGCTGGCGTTGATGTAGTCCATACGGGAGGGGTTAATCTCAGCCTTCAGCTTCACCCGGGAATGATCATCTGCATAAAAGTTAACAAAACAGTTATACATTTAATAAAGAGAAGATCAACTCACCAAAAAGCATGTGGACTGAAGTACAAGTGGTACATATGACTAGAAAGTGAAAGACAGGTTGAGAGAACAAACTTAAAGCACAGTTAAAGACTAAACGTGGATATTTTGAGGTACGATGGAGCAAGGGGGCTACACTCACAGGGCACGGCGTAAGAGCAGCGATTCTTTTTCATGTTATTTTCGCTCTGGGCTGCTGATATGGTGCTTGGTTCTGCCTGGTAGGAGCACAGGGCCTCCCACTCTTTTAGCAAACGGTCTTTATTTTTCAGATGATCTTCCATATATGCCTACGAGGCGAAAGAGAGACGTGTCGTGATTTCTCAGAAATGTTGTTCAGTCATATGATTTTCAATAACGGGATGTAAGATATATATATTTGTATGAACAAATAAACATGACAACGTGAGAACAAAATAGTTGGAGGGCTAAGTGTAAACCAAGGATCAATGAATTCAATTTTTTGTGTCTGTAAATAGGGGCGTGTGTCATGTACCAGTATCATGTGTCCTGTTGAGATGTCCATGTTGGACTGCGCTGGTTCCTCACACCAGGAGGGGGTGCTGCTGTGTGAACTAGGGCTTGGCTGGGGAGCATCACTGAACTGTGATGAAACACTGCTAACCCGCGATGTATCCGTTCCTCCACCACCTCCCCCTCCTGCCGAACCGGCACCACCTGCGGCTCCGACCCCACAGTCCTGCCTGCCCAGAGAGGACTTAGCAGCCATGTGCTGCCGACAAAGATCCTGAGGGGAAACAATAGAAAGAAATAGAACAAGCTAGTCAATCCGTGCTTTTAGAACTATGTGTGTCACTCAAAATTAGACACAAAAAATGTGTTTCACTATTACACAAACCTGCTATACATTTTGCATGCAATTTACAGGAACTGAAGCATGCCTAATCAAACAGTTAAACAACACAATTTACTGTTCAAAGAAAATACATCGAATTCCATGTGTGTCTGATAAAAAAGCAACGATATCAAATAGTTTGAAAGGCTAGTCTTCAATGATTTGTACAGCGGAAATATGACGCAGCACATTTTCTGATCACTTGTTCCTACCTGGTACTCATAATGCGTCACGTTTCCAGCTTCAGGTCCCAACCCCAGTTTCCCTGAAGCCAACTGACGGGCATGTGTGCGAAGGCAGGCGATGGTCAGCGCCCCCACCAGGAGTCCACCCACGCAAGCCACACCCACAAACATGAGAAACACCCATTGGGTGTTGTCATGTACACGTGTTGCCACTGGCAACGCATGGCCATCTTTCCTCTGCAAAAACAGATAGATCAATGAAAGATAAAAAACACAACCCGTTGTAAAATTAAGATTTTTAAAATAGCCCATATCCTTCAGATTAATACCTTTTTTATTATAATTTCTTTATTTCCCATAAGCCCAATAATGTGGAGCACAAAACATACAGGACAGTGCTTTATCTACATAGGAAGCACACTATATAATTTAAAACAACAATCACTCTAGCAGGACAGAATGTAGGTTAAATGGAGGACTGCAGCAGGTCCAACTCTGCTATGTGGAGCTATGATCTCAGAGGGGTCACCGGTTGCCATAGCAACATCAGAATGCTTGATACAAGCACAATGGGCATATAAATGACCAACGACTGTAGAATCGAGCACATCGAGAATGTGAAGCTGATGTCACGCCCAATGTTGCAGTGGCACCACCATCTTGGGAGGATACTTCACTGCTATTATTGTTTTGATAGGCACTGTTACTTGTTTTATTTGATATACGGAGAACTCGAAAGTGAATGAACCACGAGCTTTTCCCAAACGACTATGCATAATGCTATTGCTGTTTTTAACACAGCAAGAACGACCTACCATGGTTAAATTTCCTCATCAAACTAGAAAAACAAAAATAAAGCACTGACCGCACTAGCAGCCATACTGATGGCGCAACATTCAACGCGGCGTGACGTCGATTAACAAGCTCTATAATGATGACACTAATGTAAGGAAATAAAGAGGAAAAAGCTATATATTAAATTAGACCTCAGTTAGACCCACTAATACCACAGAGTATTCCCCAGTGCAATTTCTCCGCTGGAATGATGCAGACCACACAGGCGCCAGAGCATTACATCATCACTCCTGTGCACACACCGCACTGACCTTGTCGCCACAGCAACCATCTTTACCTGACATCACTGTCTGCGCGGAGATTCTGAGTGCAAATCATTCTGATTGGTCATTTTTCAGTACGTGCCATTTTTTTCAACGAATCGCTAAGCAGTCAAAGAAAACACTTAAAGGACTTCAGCAGGTAAATAAAAGCAGTCTTGTCTGCACGACAAATAAACTTAATTCGTCATGTTTTGCTTGTCAAAACTGCAACAACTAAGTTCATATTTGATAATTCGTGTATTTACGATGTGAAGAGCGTTTTCCCGCCAGTGGTGGTTTGTATGAGATTCAAGCCACAACGTTGTTAGAGGAGAGAATTCAATCAGCTACAATAACGTGACGAAAAGCATTTTTTATAGTATAACTGCTTCATACATAAAAATGAATTGTTTAATTAACCGGCATAGTACAATGCAATCACATAACATATTATGAATGTGACAATTCATAGGCCGTATACAAAGTTAAACTCACCAAAAAAAATCACATTAATACACAATGTTGTAGGAACGGCTCCCGCGCGGTGGTCCGACAGACGTGAGCAGAAATCTGTACGTGCGGCAACCGTATCGCTTCTCCGCCGGTTTGTGAATTCCCCGCAACCACTGGAAGGCTCGGTAACTTCAGTTTCGCGGGAAACGAAGAGCGAGCGCAGAACGTGCATCGTGATCTTTTGATGGAATATTGCGTTTTGCGCGTAGAAGCTTTTGGGATGCGAATCGGCAGCGAGCTCAGAATCGTGAACGCGCCTGACAGTTTGACACGTATGATGTCGTTGTCATAGCAACAAAGCCAATGAGACGGGGGTGGGTGTCAGGGGGTCTTGTGAGACATCCCCTTCTCAAGCATTGACAAAAATGAATCGGGAAAGGACTAAACAGGTTTGCACAAAATACAATATAGCGTTAAAAGGACATCCTTACCTCCCCGACACCTGCCTGGAGCACCTTTAGTCCAGTCTCTGATTCTAGAGAGTTCTTTTGAGCCACTGCATGAAATATAATAAAATAGATCTATCTTGTTATATTAAAGGTTTCTTTGTATAATATTATACGCTTAGATGAGATGTCGATGCATTTTTGCACAACACGCATTTATTTGCGAAACATTGCAGTTTGACACACACCCCTCTTAATAACATTATTAGGCCTTCTAGAAACATTATTAGAGTACTCACAGGCCTTTTCTGACACGTCGTTGGCTGTAAAATTCTTGCTGTTCGGGAGGACACGGAAAGTGACTGCTGGACCAACCACGCTGTAGAATATATAGGTTTGAATTACATACAAGCATCCCAGATCAACGATTGTGTAGTGGTCCAGGTGTTGAAGTACAGGTAATGGAGTAACATATTATGGTCTTCTTTTACATTCACGTCTCTCTTATCCAACCCCCTCCGTCTTGTAGGGATTTTAGATTAAGGCTCCATTTCACCACAATTTCATTTAAGGATAGTAATATTAGCATTTGCTTGCCATGCAATGCCATGGTTTAAGTTGATTGCATTATATTAAATTAGTAAAGCACTGTTTAACTTAAGTCAAACAGCTGGCTTTTTATTTCAATGCTAATTTCAAATAATTTGCAAATGAATTAAAACGTGCAGTTAATGTACTTTCGAGATGTAAAGTACATGAGGTCCGCCACCAAGAAAAAATTTGGATTCATCTCTGTTACGACAGTCTCCCTGCACTGGACCTGAGCCTACCTGATATTGATGAAAGAGCCAGTGGTGAGATGGATCCTCTCTGCGACAGTCTTCAGTAGATGAACCCCATCGGACAGACTGAGGGGACTAGAGAGACATTCATGCACACAAATTTCACAAACACAGACAACACAGAACTCACAAAACACACGCACAGACTGTCCACTAAACAGCGAGTTTGACATGTGCCTCCAGTCCAGGTTCTTTGTTAGTGAAGTGTTTTGAAAACAAAGACCACTTGATGACTGTATTTTGGAACAAAGGAAGCACAACTAGACAAACGCTCACATCTTTTGGTTGTACCTCTGATTGGTGACAATGTAACCAAACTCCCCCTTTGACTTGGTTCCAGTCTTTCCTGGTTTTACACTCAGGGCTCCCTTTCCAAGCTTTCCTTCCTCATGTTTGAGAGCCGCAGTGCTAAGTATACCGGTACCCACAGGGACAGAGTTATCCCCGGAGGTCCCTGGAGAGGCTTTGGACCCAGGGATGTTTGGAGAAGGTAAAGATGAGTTTTTTGCGGGGACAGAAGCCTGCTCCACCACACGTGTCATCTCGCCCTCTTTCATCTTCATCTAATATCAATACAGCACACAAGAAATGATCTGTATCATGGACCATATGTGTTTTTTCACTCTCGTTCTCATGTCAGTTCTCACTGGTTATTAAGCAGTTGCTGTTTATTTTTCAACCAGTCATGATTGTTGCAGACTATCATGGGTATCATGTTGCACCAGAACCAAAGCACCTATAATACTGCATACAGATATGCGCTGAACAGATGTTGGATAAAATATAACAGACACAAACCACAAAAAATTGCTCAAGTTGCCCAAATGTTAGAATCCATTTTCGTTGGAAGTTGCAGAATAGCTGAACCAATGCTGCCCCCTGTATGTAATATAATACATTACAAAATTATTAAAGCACTGGATAGCAGAAATGTTAACACTCACCACCTTTTGAGGCACAGAATCCATTTTCTCAGCTGAAAGAAGGAAAAAAAGCAGATGACTTGACACACGTATTTTTGGTAACTCATTTTAAATGAATACTGCTATCCAGTTCACAAATATGGCACATTATTCAAAATACGTTCCAGTGAAATGAATGCTCACGTTTTTTCTGGGTGTTTGTGGGTTCATGTTGTAGGAGCTGAAGGACAGAAAAGAGATGTTCCATCTCCTCAAGGTTCGGATGGTTCAGATCAAGCCCATTCTGAAGAAGCATCTCATGTAGGCTCTCTTGGGTCGGCCCTAGGGTCACAGGTCAGGGTTCATTGTATGTGGTTTTATTTAAAAATAAAAAAGACCCGTCTTTTTAAATGTATAAAACACATACTCACCCCTATGCCCAACAAATGCTTTATACTTCTGGGACCCCTCCTTTTGCTGTTGCTGCTGGTTGTTGATGTCCTGGCCTAAAAAGTTTTTGTTGTAGTCTTTATAATCAAGGGGGAAGTCGAGATCCTGGAAAAAGGATGAGGCGTGATGAGGTGCTGCCACCCGGTGGCGTATGGCGGGCTGTGCGGGTGAGGAGAGAAGGAGAGTCATCAGATCTTGCAAAAGCTGATCATCTTTATCCAGAGATGCTGAAAGGGGTGAGTTGCCCCTGATGCGAGAGGAGGCCGGTTGGGACCTCCCGCCATCCACCAGGTTCAGAGAGCGCTCTTCTTCATCTTGGTAGCCGTACTGTAAAACACACAGAAAACTGTCATTAATAAAACACATATCTATATTTAGCACTAAATTATTTACAGTGATGTGTGTTTTCTCACTCTTGGGTAAGTGTAAGGGTCCAGACTTTGCATATGGAGAGATGACTGAGGGGGGTTAACAATCATGTAGTCCACATGGGGCTTGATCAGTTTGGGTTTGAGCTGGTTTGTAGGGCCACCCTGTGACCTTTATAAGTGGATAAATACAGAGAAACGTCAATGCGGTGGAAGATGATATAAAGAAAACATAACATGTGACAAAAATAGTGTTTTACTCAGACGGGCCAGTCTTCTTTCCAGGTGATGCTGGGATCTTTGGAACTTTGCTAAGTTCTTTTTTAATCACTGATTGGGTAACGTCATCCTGCCAGGTTAATCCTGCAAAATAACAAAAACCCAGTCAGAGCAAACATACAGTTATTTTAATATGTGACATTTATTTATATACATGCGTATGTACAGTATATTTACTTGACCTTGGTAACTGTGGTAACACAGGCCATTTTCAAGCATGTGCTTTTGGATTAATCATCACGTTGCCTAATTTGTTTATATTATGTTGTTTCTATGGCAACCAATACATTTTACATGTAGGAAAAAGCGCTAAGCAATTCAAAGCCAGACAGTTTGTACTAAAGAACAATTTTAGAAGATGCGAGTGGAACTCACCTTCCCTCATAAGCATTTGCAACACGGACTGCAGTCTGTCTAGTAGGACAGACGTTACTTTGTATCGAAACCTTTCCTGCTTCTGTGTGAGACACTGACCAAAGAGCTCATCTGGAACACAATTATGAACCTTATGCTGTGTATCTGACATGTACGCAGCGGCCCTTAAATTAAATGTGTTGTGTTTTGTGTCAGCCAGAATCAAAACACACACTCCATATGTTACTTCAGATGTGTCTCTGAGGATCCCGCTTTTTATTATTTACTTTCTCACCCAGGTTTCCACATCTTTTTTACATAAACAGACACTAGGTTGATAGTGAAGCTGTGTGATGTCATAGTTGCCATGGCAATGGTTTAAGAACTCTGACTGGGTAAGACCAGGTGATGGTACAAGTGATTACTGTGCAGTCAATGATTTCTTTTTTAACACTCTTCTCTCTCTCTCTCTCTCTCTCTCTCTCACACACACACACACACACACACAAACACTTCAAAAATGTAACCTTTGCATACGACTACACAAAACATCTTTAAAACAAACAGAGATCTAATACACAGTCACACAAAACAAAATTGTTCCAATAATCTGTAAACTATGTTTTTTCAAACCCAGTACAAATCTGACAGCTTCCTAAAGAAGGCAATTGCACATGCATAAAAACAGGCAAGATTGATGCATTGTAACCAATCCAGATCAAACGTGCAGACACACAGATACAGACTGATATGGAAAAGATTAGGCCGGTGTTATAATGAAGTACTAGTTACGCAACTGATGGAACATTGTACAAAGGTCAAAAACACAGACTGTAAACTATGGCAGCACTCACCATCCCAGCAAACATGGTCACTGGAGCATATGCCTTCATCAAACAGGCAACCTTAGCAGAAAAAGATGGAGAAAAAGAACAGGGAGTACAGTCAGACAGTTTTTATCTGTTAAAGAGAGTAGGTTCAGTTTGTTCTCTGACAATTTTAGCACCATGCAAATTAATTACTTATCAGACACTACCAATCAGTCAATGCCATAGCAACAGACAAGTAACCACCAGCCACCATCATGGGGACTAATTAACATTTACAAGAATGCTGTGAGATATAACAAGCAACAAGAGCTCCAGCTGTCTTCCAAACTATCTTCAAAACAACAGGAATTACAAATAAAGGAAACAAAATAGAAATCTTACAATTCCATGGCACAAGCCAATTTTTCATGCTTGTTTTAAAATAAAAATACAACACACTCCACCCGCATATTGATTCCCTACAGCCCCCTTCTCATAACAAATGCACAAACCAGAGAGCAGGGCAGACACACTCGTCACTGAATTATTAAATTATGGGTTGAAAAAGTTAGTCATTACTGGGCGTTCCTGCGCTAATCCTTCCGTGAAAATGTAAACAATGTAAAGGCTTCCTGGAAGATGGAAAAAATGTGAAAGATTGAGGTTGATAAGCGATAGGTTGCATTTGAGGGATAGTCCCCCAAAAAGTAAAGATTCTGTTATCATTTCCTCCCCTTCGAGATGCAAATCCAACTCAAATTCCTTTGTTCTGATGAACACAGAGAACAATATTCGGAAGAATGCTTATAACCAAACCGTTCTTGGCCACCATTGACTACCATAGAAAAATTACTTCACTTAAGAAGATGTAATGTTCTAATGTTCTGACTACTATTGTAATGTGTCCCACTATGGTAGTCAATGGGGTGCAAGAACTGGTTACAAGCATTCGTCCAAATATCTTTCTCTTTGTTCACCCAAACAAATACATTTATTCGGGTTAGGAACAGAGAGCGAGATAATTCATGACATAATTTTCATTTTTGGGTGAACTATCCCTTTAAAAGTATGACTCATGGTGTCTGAAATACAACACATTCGTGCACAGATCACTCAAGAAGTGACAGTGGGTACGGACACATTACACTTGCGCAAGCAAAAATACTGCACTATCCACCTCGACACGAACAAATCTGTCCACGATTTGGTTTGCAGATCAGAACTTCAGTTATATTCACCCATGCGCATTTACACATGAACATTCTCATGGAGTTATGCATATGTCTGAGTGACGCGTGCCCCCACAATGACGGTTGTTAAAAGAATGACGTGGGTTGGGTCGTCAGTGGTGAGTCAGCCTGAAGAAAAGCGAACACAGATGCAGTGCACAAGCGCACGCATAGGCTCTGTAAGATGCACGCGCTCCTTCAAAAGGAACTGTAGCAAGTGCTTCACAATGCGCGCGATGAGATGTTGGCTACTTTCACTGTCCATGGTGCTGAAATATTCGACCCCTAAAAAACCATCAATACGAACTAGTATAATAGTGAGAGGAAGTCTTAAATGTATTTATGGGTTACAAACAGCATAGAGAAGAAAGAAAATCTAAAAAATAACTATATAAGAAAATCATTGCCAACTGTTTCCAACACAGAGCTGCTGGTAGACTGGTCGTGTTATTGCGGGGTTTATGAATCATGTCATTATCTGATGTTGCTAGGTCGCCAAGCGCTGCCATTCAGCAAAGACACGCTTTATTTCATCGACGTTAACCTTGTAACGGCGAGTACGCATAGCTTTTCTTTTACATTTTTATTAGCGAAAAATTACAAGGACTAATAACACTTTTTAACACTTCGCAGAATAATTCACGTGAAGGAACGCAAATTACAACCGTTTTTACAAAGTTCTATTGCGGTTTAAATGCGATTTCACATCGTAAAAACCATTTAAACTTACATTTAAGCATTCAACAACTAATGTATAATGTAGACATGGGTGGATAAACCAACATGCATTCATGTTTTAAACGTAATACAGACATTATCAGCAGCTGAGTCGTTCATCATTCATTCATCTGAAGTTAACCTGTGGCTCATCTATGTTCCTGTCATACCGTATTCATCAGCGGTGCCAAGCTGACCATACGCAGTCGCCAAACAGATGAGCATCCACAGACCCGAGGATTTCATCTTTCCTCGGCTTCTCGCACCTCCAGTCCCGTTTACACAAGCATATTTAGGTGACACAGCGATCGGCGTGATGTTGTGCGCGTGCCAAACTCCAGAAACACGAGACTTGGGCTAGAGTGTTATGAAGATGAGTGTTTGAGGGAAGGAGCGCCAGCGCACTCCAGCAGGGAGGGGTGAGAGGACCGGGCAGACAGAAAACCCGGAAAGTGGGCATGACGGTGAGATAATGCAGTTACTTTGAGAAATACACAAATTATTCCTCATGGTCAGTACTTCTGGGATTTAGATGTTGTAATGCAGGGCATGCTTATAGATAGGAAGTCACGTGACATACTAAAAACCAACAGTCAATAAGACATGACAATGAAAGATTTATTGATTTTATTAACAAGTTAACCAAGTACAGTCCATGGTAATACTGTTTAAGTGCTACAAGTTTACAAAAGATTAAACTCCTGTTCAATCGTGTGCTACAGACTGTGATAAATGGACAGATGATGATGTTGAGAAAATTAATGAGAACGTAAAAGACAGTTATTGATTTCCCTATTAACAACATTCAGTGATCCATCCCTGCGGTTGTAGCGAGTCCATCCATAGCCTAGTCAACAGATACCATGCTTCGTACAAAGGGAAAGTGCTCAAAGAAACCCTGCATATCACAACAGACAAAACAACACAAAACAGAGAAACGGTTCAATCGATATTTGACAACTCTTCTAATTATAAGAATTAGCCTACCCTACCATTGCCATTTTCAGTTTAAGTTTAGCTGGCATATACCTTAAAGAGTGTGGTGGTCTGGAGAACCCCAGAAGTGCAGCACATCTCTCGAATGGAGTGCATGGCTAGCTGTGGAGCTCCGAGATCCAGAACTGCCATTCCTAAACGAGCAGCTAAAATTGGCCCGATTGTTGTTCCACAAGGACTGTCATTCCTAACCATCACATCCTGGTAAAAACATGAAGTTATGCATAAATGAATTAGTCCCAGCATCTCATGTTTGTAATAGTGTATGACTACCCATTCCACAAATAAAGAAGAGAGGTTGGTGACCCTCCATTTCAACTGGGTATACAAACAGAGATCATGGTGTCCCTGTTGACCAAGGACCACATTTTCTGAATATGCATATTGTTATTTTTCCTCGGCTGCACTCTTTTGTTTATAAATCCCACAAGGTTGGCCTGTTGCTATGCACACTGTTCATGTGTTTAGATGGTGTGTAGAGACACATTACACTTACAACCATCAGTAAAAACTCTCAATCTATACCTAAAGTACAGAGAGAAACAGGACATTAACATTAGAGTTTTTTTTACTGCATGTTGTGATTACTCCACTTCTTTATGCTACATATAATCATTTGGTCACTTTGAAGAAATGAGCGAAACATCGGGCAAGATCCATTTTCATCCATCAGTTTCCTAATAATCATACATTTACAGAAAGCTATATACATCGAATTTCATTGTGGCCATAGAAGGGATAGATGAGGAAGCAGAATATAATAAAATAAAAGATGGCATGTATTCTACTCACCTGTAAAGGTACTCTCACTTTTCCAGCGATCTCTCGTAATATGGCAGCGGTTACAGCAGTGGTAGCGTAGCGCTGGTTACTGTTAAACTTTATGACTGGACCCTGATCCAGGACACAGAGTGAGATCGATTCAGCGGACTGGATTTTACTGCAGCTTTCATGAATATGTAAAGGAAGGGCTTTATGACTAGTACCTTATGAAAAGCAGGTCTGTGGTTCTCCTCATGTTTTTCTCTGTAAGACGAACAATAATATCACTTATCAAAATTGAACACACCAAAAAACTATATGGTGTCGTTAAAAAAAACAATGGTTAGGTGAAACCATAGAAGCAAAAAAAGTTGCCATAGAGACAGACTGACTGGTAGTTAGGGTGCGCGGCATGGGCCATGTCTGCACTGATCATGTAGGACATTGACACAGCTTGCTGAAAGGCAGTCAGGTTGTCAGGTGTTGAAGCCAAGCGTCGCAGAATCAACTCGGTAAGGTTCGACTGGGCTCCTTGAGCGCTCTCCGAACCCACCTACGGATCAATTCAAAACCCGAAAATATTTAAGTGAAAAGACAAACGACAGATTAAGAATATAAATTGATTAGAGTCACACCTCTTCGTTGTCATAAAGGGTAACCATACGGATGTTTGTGTCTTTAGCTAGAGAATCAGGTGTGCTGGAATCCATTAGAGCCTGGCCGAGGAGATACAGTCATGCATTCATTATTCATCATCACTTTTTAAGTGTATGTGGCAGCATGAGCAGTTGAATATTTAATAACATGTTGTTTTCTGTGTTTGATCCTACCGTGAGGGCACAGAAACAACTGTGCAGGTTGTCCAGACGAGGAGAGAAGATAAATTCCTCAAAGACACCTCCTAGTGCCTGCACAACACAATGACATATCAAAACTGACAACTTCATGAATACTGGGCAGAAATCACCGACGCGAACCCACCTGACAGATATTTTATTTGTAAATATGGAAATGAGGGCCATAAGAGCTCTCAGCCTTATTATTTGAGGTAGTCTAAAGTAATGTTTTATTCTGCAAATGGCCTGCACTTATTTCTAGTCTCGCGGTTTCATTCATAGGTGGCCTTTTCTTCCCTTCGGTAAAAATATTCAAGCAATCCTCTTTGCTGAGCACCAACGTACAATGCATACTAATTCATTTGTAAAAAAACTAGAAAGCAAAAACTAGACAAAGGGACTTACACCAGGCTGTGTGTCAGCCAGACAGAGTTCAAAGTCCAGCAGAGCATCCGGCTCGACCCCAAGCTGTCCACACAGCATCTGGATCACAGCAGGTTGATGCTTCTCCGCCTGAAAACATGCACAAAACAGCAGAGACAAATGCTTATACATATAAAACATTAATAGCATGTTTAGTTTATAAACAACAAAAATAAAGTCTGTACTGCAGGGCTAGTCAACTGGCGGCCCGCAGGCAAGATGTGGCCGCCAATCATCTTTAGCTAGCTCGCCTTAACATTTCTAATAAATGGAGAGAATTTAAGAATAGTGTGCTTTTAGAAATTAAAGTCCTGAGACGGCACATCTTTGAAAGTCCAAAACGCTGCTACATTCAGTACGAAAGCAATTCACGTGGCTCATAACAATTGACATTTGATCGGTCTGTCAAAGAAACTTGTTTTTTGTAACGTTAGAATCGGCAATCCACAGTCATAGGCAGTCAGTTTGCGCACGCCAAATGTCGCGTCCAAAATGCGTCTAGTGCCCTAGAAAGTAACTGCAGGAAGTGTACTACATCACTTGAACTGTTGTCTCAGATAAGGGGAAACCTATGTTGTTTTTATTACTGCAATCATGTATGAACAGCTATATTTACAAAAGATTGCTGTTCATCTCCCCCAGAACTTCAAATGATCTGCCCTTCTAAGTGCGTGGGACACATGAACGAGATTCATTTTTACCCCGAATATGCAATAATTGATAAGCTTAATAAGACACCAGTTCAACGCCAAAGGGCAGGGTTTCATCTGAATCCTGAATGTATTAGCGTTTTTGACTTTTATTAATTTGACTTTCATTAATTTAACCAAATAACTTCAGAAATATATCATTACATGACCTATAAGTAACAGCAACAAAAATAGTACTCAAGGAACAAAATGCAATAAATAACACATATACAAAATAACAGAAGAACAGAAGAAATGGTCAAAAACGGTCTTGCATCCTATTCATACTTTTAGAATCTGGCCCTCAAAGAAGAGCAGTTCAAGACCCTGGCTGTACTCTTACTGTGGTTGTTGCATTACAGGCATCTCCAGAGGCAGCACATCCTGTTTCCAGCTCCTCCTGTATGGCAGTGGCCAGTAAAGGTGTTCTAGAAAAAAAAAACAAATGTTAACGCATAGTCAAAATGTGTTTGAATTTCTTGTCATTTCTATGCCTCTAAATGAGGTTTTCAACCACTTTAAAGCCAAGGAAACGGACGAGGAACTCTCTGTTGAACACTGTGTTGCTTTTTAGGTTTTAGGTCTGGCCTATAATCAGAAGCTTATAGGCCACTTCACAAAATGTTAACTGTTCCACAAGTACTTCCGGTTTTATCTTTTAATCCTACATTTATAATTATATCTTAAAGTTTTTAATTGACACTTTAATTTGGTTGTAAATGTTCTGCTGGTTGCATTTGGTTCAAAGGTTTTTGCAGGGTTTGTGCCTTAAGCAGAACTTTAGCTCAGATTGTAATTAACACAACATTGTGTTTTTGCAGAACGGGTTTAAGACCAAGTGAGGACATTCGATGCGTCACAGATCCCCCACTGAAAACCATCAAATGATTCCTCTTTTATTGCTTACAGGTGGTTTTCTTTGTTAGGTCCAAAAGAGTCATTAATGTCCCTTTGCAGGTGAATGGCCAGGTGGGGAATCCTGAGGATGGGGCGAGGAACGTGAACCAGACGCTGCACCAGCTTGCCCTCACTCTGCACAAAGACACACAAAACATTAGTAAAGCTACAGCCCATTAACAGCAATTAACTGATCTAATCCTGGCTTAGTATCTGACCACTCAGTAAAGTACATGACATAGGTTTACCTTAACAATGACACGTCCTGCAATAGTCAGATCACGATCAAACCACGTGTTCCAGATGCCACCTCCATAACACTCCACTCCTACCTGCAGGAAGCCTAACTTCGTCTTCTTAGAGCGTGGCTTGACCTAAAGGCACAAATATTTAGAGCTACTGTACTGTAAATTTATATTCCTGCTCTTGATCGCCAAGTATCGCTATAAGTATTGATTTTGCCGTGAATGTGTTTCACGTCATGTTTTCATGAGTGTTTAAGAAGAATTCGAACATATCGCTATTTCCCAGACTGTGCTTTCTGATGTGAGTTTTATGTGTAACTAAATAATACAAAAAATAATATATCCGTTAAATCTGTATATTATTTGTATAACTATTATATACCGTGAGAACTTTGATTTTATTTTCTTAGGGTATAAAGTTGCTCTCACCTTCAAACATGGACTATCCGTATGAGCCCCAATCATGGAAAAACCATTTCCAGGTTTGTAGAGGCCGCCTACAGCAAAGGCAATAATGGTGGAGTAATTCCTGGTCAGAAAATACTGTGTGAGAAAAGATTATAATGAATTTAATGTAAGATATTGATCTTTTTGTTCATTCGGTGTTAAAATAACACAATGTATCTCTCAAGTTCTTAAAAAAGTTGGAATATAAATGAACGAAAACCTTTATATAGGTTGCTCTTTATTTAAACACTTCTGACTATTCATAATTTACACAATTTCTAGTGCATTTATGGATGTCATTACAAATACTCAATCCAATAACCTTGAACTCACTTTCTTTTCTGTGTTATCATGTCAGTGGTATAAAACCGGGTCCGAACACTCACGCACACGCACGCACCTTGTTTGCAGGTTTAATGTCCCAGTGTTCAGCCTCCTTAAGCTCCTTAAAACCAGCATTCAGCAGGCGAGATTTACATTCCTCCACCACTGCAGAGTACAGATAACATAAAAAAAACATAAAGATGAGATGAAAACAGTAAAACTCTTGCTTAATAAATGTGATCCAGTGCAAAAGTGAACATTCATCAGTTCTGAAGCTATCTGTTTACTGTATCTAGATGTCTATTACCCTGTAAGGAACAATGTCCAAGACACCCAATCTTGTCTGACGCGTGTTAAGTTACCCACATTATCAACAAAGTGTTTAACCCTATGACAAAACATGCAAGCACAACTAATGTACTGGGGCAGTACAGAGTTTAATCTCACACTATATGACTACATTTATGGACTTCTGAATTCTCTCCAAACCGATACTTTGTCAATGGTGACAGTTCAAGAATAAGAAAGGATCGCAGTGCATTCTTACCGTGATATGGAGAGACTCCTTTATTGACAAATTTCAGAAACTCTTTGGCAGCTGCCTGCACGGCTTCTTTGGAGCTTTGCATGATAAAAGACTGCGAGAAACAAAAGTGTAAATAACACACGAGACAGCACAGCAGTCATATTCGCATATTAAAACAAGATACAACTCTCCCAAAGTACAAACTAATGCCAAAACTCACCCGAGGGCAACGGAAATCTCTGCAGAGTCACAGCAGCGCTTGAAAACCTTCGTGTTTCTTCTTCTTCTTCTTTTTGTTTTAATGGCGGTTGGCAAACTAGCTTAGCGGCGCATTACTGCCACCCACTGGACCAGTAATGTGGCCACTGTTGCTCTGTTACTAAAAGATAAAGAAAGTTAAGCTGTACTGGTTCCTCTCACAAATGCCTCTAACTATCTACAGTGCATACACTGCATTGGGTTATATAATGTTCTCAGTGTAACATTTTACACACACATTTCTATCAATCAACAAATTGCTATAGAATTGCTGTTGAAACTAGTAACTTTGTATTAGCACCTAATGTACTATTGCTCTTTGTAGGACATATCGCTTATTGCTCCTCGAACTCTTTGTAAGTCTCTTTGGATAAAAGCGTCTGCTAAATGACTAAATGTTAATGTAAATAGAATATAACACCATTTTGAAATGAGGTCATTTCAAATGTTTCCAAAATCTAGACACAGAAGCAAATCTCAGCTCAGGCTGAAGGTAAGAATCTACATTACGGAGCCGTTTTCTCATTTTTCAACCTTCAATTTTAAATCAAAAAACGACAGAACGAATGATACACGGATTGTATACTTTATATGTTCATGTGTATTTATTTTGTTTGCCCAGACCTGTTCAAAATGAGAACCAAATGTGCACACTGTAAAAAATTCTGCCGTAATTTGACGGTAAAATACTGGCAGCAGGGTTTCCAGCTGCGGACCGTTATTTTACGGTTTCACTCATTTACGGCTTTCTGTAAATTAACGGTAAAATCCTGGCAGCAGGGTTTCCAGCTGCGAACCGTAATTTTACGGTTTCACTCATTTACGGCTTTCTGTAAATTAACGGTAAAATCCTGGCAGCAGGGTTTCCAGCTGCGAACCGTAATTTTACGGTTTCACTCATTTACGGCTTTCTGTAAATTAACGGTAAAGTACTGGCAATATGGTTTCCAGCTGCGTACCATCATTTTACAGTTTTATTAAATAGCATATTTTCAGTAAAATACTAGCAGCAGAGTTTCTGAATGAATGCTTTTTATTTAAATAAATTAAACAACAGACTGGCAAAGATGAGAAGAGGAACCATAAAATTACCAAACAGATATGTTGTGCATAAAGAACCCAGTCTATAGACATATTTAAACAGATAAAAATGTATTATTATTTCTCCATAAACAGATACTGTGCAAAAAGAACAGTCTATAGACATATTATCTAAACTTCTTAAACAATAGAAAACATTGTATTATTAAACCTTGAATGGGCAAAGAACTTTCCACCATCTGTGACCAACTTCACATGCTGGTAGTCTGAAAGATAGGAAAAAAAACTTTAAGCAGAGTATCTATAGAAGGTATCTCTAACCCTACTCTTGGAAAGCTACAGTCTCGCCACGGTGTTTAAAATGAATGAAATGTGCACTGTGTGTCGATGGTCACGTCAAACAAGTTGCCCCAAAAATAACGCAGACTTGTTGCATGATGATGCTCTGCTCGTGTAACTTGTGAATTTTCGTGTAACAGCCACGACTATGCTGATCCATGAGAAAGACAATGGAGCTCAAAATTATAACAACGCGGTGTGTTCAGCAACACAGAGTACATTACTTAATAAAACGGCCTGCTTTTATAACAGAATGCAATTCAGTAGAGAGGCAACCTTTGGATTAACTGATGAATATTTTTACTCACCACCTTGCCGGTCTTCTTGGAGACCTTTCCTCTGCAGGTATTGGAGACTCGTTCTGGTTTAATTCCAATTAAGCGTCTAGGTTCAACAAATTTTCACAGAATACAATAACCATTTGTTAATCATTCTGATTGAAGAATTTATATACACTAAACAGTGAAAGGATGGAAAACTCTTAGAGGTCGTACCTTTGAAGAAATTCTTAAGTGCAACAAGCCTCCTCCTGATACTGCAGATGGAAGATGTACACTCAAATATAATACGGCCCTCTAGACTAAGCATCCATCTTACAACATTTGCCTGCCCTCCAATGTCTAAAATGAAAAAAAAAAACCATTTACATTATAATTTCAATGAACTGCCTTTGAGATTGCTTCATTTGAACAACCGGTTACCGGTGACACTAACCGAGCATAATCAGACGAGGACTGGCAGGTAGAATGAGTGTCTTCTCAACATCAGATGAAGATGCAGTAATCTGTAGAGAAAACACAATACATGGAAAAACATCCAAAAATTACTTCAATACAGAAATTTTAATAAATTACTAGTGGAAAGAAAATGCATAAAACAAGTCCATCTTCATGTTCCTGAAAACGGGACCGCTGAAGATTGATAAGCAGGTGGGCCATCTCTGTGTTATCCGTCTGGGACAGAACAGTCTTCATTCCTCCCGTCTCTAATGTGTGATTTAAGGTGCTTATAAAAGGTCCTTCAGAGTTTACACCTGACTTGACACAAAAAAAACATTAGATGTTAATTCAAATAAGGTCACTGACACAGATCGGATAACAGTGAGTTACTTATTGCAAACAGGCACAATTAAACCTGACATGAGAAACATGCATATGTCTCAGAAATGCAGGTGTAGTACTACATATGTGTCCACAAAGCTTGCAAAAAAACATTGCTTATCTTTAACACCACGAAACAGCACAAGTCTGAATTTCATTCATTTATATCTGGAGGGATTTAACGTTACCTCAGGTAATAGTCACTTTACGGCAATTTACCAAGTCTTCTTGGTCTAGCTAACGTACAAAAGCATACCACACATGTAATATATTGCGCTAACACACACAAAACTGTATTTTTTACTTTATTTTAAGTTATTAAGTAAATTATTATGTTATATATCGACGTTGTACTGCATGCGCTTATCGCCAATTTAACGAAGCAAACCACCAGTCTACTGTACCGTATTTGCAACAGAACGTGTGTGTGGAGACACAAAACTCATTTAATAATCAAACTTGAATCCCATGAATTTCTTCAGACGAGACTTGAAATGAAATGTATGCAGCTACGAAAACCGCGAGGTGTCACACTGACTAGAATTCATTCAGCAGGTCCGCCACTGACTCTTGTGCTTCGGAGTAAGAACCCGAGCGGCGGGGGAGGGGAGAGCAACTAGACTGGTCATAATGATCGACTACCTTGTAAATAGCTTCAATTTGAGATTGAATCTGTAACGTTTCTACTACAACTTTTAGTCAAGGAGTGTCGCTGAATTATCTCACAGTTTCCCCCTTCCGCACCGCTTCTGATGCTCGTCAGTGGTGGCCATTTGAGAACTCTCTGGTTTGTGTGTCAGTCTAGGTAATTCGCGCCACGCAGCTCAGTCAAAATATATAAGTTTCGAAGCGCAATATAATAAAATAATAGATAAATACAAATAAAAACACTTACCTTGACAGTGTCTTGGAAGATATGGCCGTCTCCTGGCGTACTCGTGTTCTCGTTGACTTGTAAAAACGTCATCCGTAAATTAGCTAACGTTAGTTGCGCAAGTAACGTTACTGTTGTCATCGAGCCAAGAGCTTCAAAATATGACTGTTTTGTGTAACAAAATGTAGTTTTGAGAGTTGTTTAGACGAGAATGTATGTGTATAAAGTTCAGATCTGCTGGCGTTTAATAAAGATAGCGTCTATTAAAAAATTTGCTCCAACTGTTTCGGACAAGTGAGTCGATTTCACTTATGCACCCCGCCCAACGCAGCCTCACCTCGGCAAGTCTTTCTTAAAATCACCGCTGGCTGTGATGTCTCTGTTAAAGGGTGTATTTTTTATGAATACATTCTGAGTTATCATACCCGTTAGCCTTTCTCTTCCAAACTTTATTTCTATATCATCGACTGTATTTGTCTGAGGATCATCGATACTTTAAGGTTGAGTAAAACATGGGGTCATTTTGTTTCACCCCTGAAAAAACCCTTTAAATAGGGGATTTAATTATGTTATCCCTTTAATTATTTGTCCATGGGGAAATTGTTTTAACTGAGGGCAAAGTTAAATTGTTCAACTTGTATATTTCTTACTGTGCAAACTTATTTTACTTTGTAATAAAGGATTGTGTAAATTATCACAGTAATGTTTTGAATTACTCTGTTTAAATGTAAATCCAGACTAAATAAAGATTAACTCTGATTGCCTTTGTTTGCTATACAGCTCTTTGCGGTTAAATTCCGTAAACAGATTTACGGTTGAATGTTCTAATTTTACTAGCGAGTAATTAATTTACAGATCAATGGCTGTAAATTAACATTATTAAACCGTTTTTTAAAAGAACAGTATTTTGCCGTTAAAATTGGCCGTATTTTTACGGTAATATTTTACAGTGTACATTATGTAAAGATAGAACATTGTTCTTCCACAGAATTTGTTGTAAAGATATCCAGCAGCTGGGCTACTTCAAAAGTGACATATTTATGACATGATAAATTCTATTATCAATAATGAGGCCTTGAGTTTACCAGAAGAAGGACACCATGATCTCCCCTCCTTTCCAGAGATACTACACATTCATACGTCACCTCCTCTACTGTTCGTGCCTTTCCTTTTTAAGGCAGATTAGACAAACCATATTTGCCGGTCTGTTCATTGGCCACAAGTGCCGCTCCTAACAAAGTGAAAACGTGAAATTTTATTGTCAGCTATTGTCAGCCCATTTACAAATTGCAGAGCAATGCAATGACATCATTGTGGTAATATAGGAAAACACAAAACGAATGCTATTCAAATTTGAATTTGATCAACTTTAAGGATTTTCTGTTTCCAATGTGGCCCTTGGCTTCTTGAGCTTTAAAGGGTCATCCAAAAATATAATCTGCTATCATTTATTTACGCCACATTCCCAATCTATTTGACTTTGACTTCTTTTATACACAGCTCACAAAATTGTCATGCATAAAATTAGGGATCCAAATTTTTTTTAAACTATTCACATTGCCCTGTAAATTTTAAGAAATCTTATAAAATCTGTCATCATCTATCAAGAATTAATCCATCGTGGGTGTCAGTTAAAGAGAAAGGATGGGAGATTTGATTTCAGGTGGTGGGTTGGACAAGATGGCATGAGTAGAGCTATAGAAGTTTGGGGTAGTTTGAGAGGGAGGGAACAAGAGGGATAAATCTACAAATAGCCACACACGTCCATGCCCTGCGCTCCCTTCTATCTCTGTCTTCTCCGCAGGGTTTGTGCTTATCTGCTCTGTGGTACACCATGAGCCACTCTTACGCCTCCTCATCATCTTCTTCATACCGTCGAGCATTCGGCGGTCCAGCTTACCACCCACCACCCATGTCCCGTGCCGTCTTCGGCCGAGCTTCAGCCGGAGGGTCCGGCGGCTCTCGGGTCAGCTCTAGAGTCTACGAAGTTAAATCCACCACTTCGCCTCCGGGATTCTCCAATTACCGAGCTTCTTCCTACAGTATGCCCAACCTTTCTGTGGGATATGGCCGTTCCGGTGGAATGGGAGAGACACTGGACTTCAGCCTGGCCGACGCGATCAACCAAGAGTTTCTCCAAACACGCACCAATGAGAAAGTTGAGCTGCAGCACCTGAACGATCGCTTTGCCAACTACATCGAGAAGGTTCGCATGCTGGAGCAGCAGAACCAGACTCTGGTGGTCGAGGTGGAGCGGTTGAAGGGGCGGGAGCCAACGCGCATTGCCGACCTGTATGAGGATGAGATGAGGGAGCTAAGGAGAGAGATTGAAGTGGTGACCAATCAGAGATCCCGTTTTGAGGTTGAACGGGACAACCTAGTTGATGACCTGCAGAAGTTGAAAATGAGGTAAAACTGTAATGCAAAACAATGAGAAATGGATGAGAGAGAAATAGTTGGAAATGATTGCATTTGTTTTAAACAAGTACATATTTGTATTGTGTTACAGAAGCTGCATCCCACTCTTGATTTTCATATCTGGTACAAACACACACTTTACATAACCATTCTGAGTCATTCAGCGGCAGCAGGGGAATGAACGTGATCCCCCTCTGTGTCGCAAACATCACACAAACACTCGGGCTGTGCTGCAGGAAACACATACTGACAGCAATAACACACAGCTGGGGTGCCAGAAATATTCAGTTAAATAACAGTTTTCTGTAAAATTACATGGCTTTCTCTGTTTTTCTTGTAAATTTGCAGTCTTTACTGTAATACTACAGTTTTGGACTGTTTTTAAAACAAACTGTATTTTTTTTTAAATTATGCCAGCTGGGGCACCAGAAAAATACTGTTAAAATAAAATAAAAATTACCTGTAAACTACTCGTTTTTAAAAAATCTGTAAAAAAATTACAGTAACATTCTGTAAAATTACCGGTTGGTAGAACCAGTAAAAATGTATAAATAAACGCAATTTCTTTCATAACCATTAGAAAAAAAGATTTGTGGCTAAAAAAACAACAACAATAGACTATTTAGTCTCTAAAACACCTTCAAATATGTGCTCTTAAATACAATTTTAAATGTTTTAAATATATTTTTGTTCTAAATACTTAACGCAAGTTTCAGCAATTTGAGGGAGGATTTAAACTATAGATTGATGAACTATTATGAACAAAAAATGGTTACATTGCTGTCTTTCCGAATACATTTGTTAGTAGCTCCTGCTTCCCATTCAAGAGTTAGTCAGCCTAAATGAATTTGGCCACACTCCACCTTCCAGAAAGAAAAGTATGTGTGTCAGAGGTTGCTGTACACCTCTTGTCTAAAAAAGGGAAGGAAAGAGGTTGGCTGTAACAATTTACAGTATATCTTTGTCTAACCCATCTCCATTATATGCTGCAGGCTTCAGGAGGAGATCGCATTCAGGGAGGAAGCAGAGAATAATCTCACCGCTTTCAGAGCAGTAAGTCCCATGAAACAGTCTTTCCCAACCTTTGTTGTCTTATGTACCAAAGTGAACTTAGTTAGTTAAAAACTAGTTTTTAGTTCAAATGAGATGTTAAAACGTACAGACATCTGTACTCTTGGTAGATTTTAAATTGTAAAAGTTGTTATGGGGAGTTACCTACCAGAACTTGCTTAAACCAACACTTTGTAGTTTTTCGACCTTAAAATAATGTCTATAAAATCATTTCAGTGGTAGAACAACTCTTAACCGGACTAATTCTACCCCTCGGAGTGGCTACAACCACACTCTGTCTTAGGGTTGGTACACACAGCCCCACCCATCTCATGCCTGCGGAATAGTGCCGCATGGTTTCCAAACGTTTCTGCATTCGCCAGTTCCATATCTTAATAAACAAATTAATTTGAGTTGCGGTGCCCATGAGGAAACTTATACAGGGACATTATTTACAACACCGGTAATTGCTTTTATCAACCACGTGGGGAAACCGGAAGGAAAAGTCACATGGTGTTGCTTTACACATTTTTCTCATGAATTATGAACATTACAAAATTATGTCTTTAATTATATGATACCACTTTCACTCTCAGGACGTGGATGCTGCCACCCTGGCCCGCCTGGATCTAGAAAGACGTATAGAGACCCTCCAGGAAGAGATTGCGTTCCTCAAGAGGATCCATGAGGAGGTCAACAAATTCTGCAAACACTTTCATTTTGCATGCGTAGTTACATTTTCTGTGTGTTAGTACCCTTACACCAAAACCTTTACCAACTTGTGATCAGCTTCTGTTGAAAGCTGCATCCCTTCTTGGAGATTACACAGCTATTTAAGCTAAAATACAGTTCTGCCTACAGAGCTCTAATTATCATCAAAGCTGTGCTGCTTTGCAATAAACAAGTCAAATGCGCACAAGACTTCTTTTCATGTGCAGGAAATCCGGGAGTTGCAGGCACAGATGCAAGAGACCCAAGTCCAGATCCAGATGGACATGTCTAAACCAGATCTGACAGCTGCCTTGAGAGACATTCGGGCTCAATATGAGGGCATCGCTGCAAAGAATATTGCGGAGGCTGAGGACTGGTACAAGTCAAAGGTGTGAAAAATAGGAAATACATCCGATTATTGATTAAAAAGTAAAATCACTTTTTAAATAAATCCAGAATGATAATGCACAGCTTTGCAAGTATTGTATAGATTGGCCTGCATCTTGGAATAAATACAAAACTTGTAAATCTTTGTCCATCTTTTCACCAGGTGTCAGACCTAAACCAAGCAGTGAGCAAGAACAACGAGGCCCTGAAACATGCCAAGCTGGAGACCATGGAGTACAGACACCAGATCCAGTCCTACACCTGTGAGATCGACTCCCTCAAAGGCACTGTGCGTTCTTCTGTTGGGTCTATCTGATGTGAACATACCTGCTTGTCTTTGTGTGGCTTCCGACTCTATCTCTCCTCTGTAGAACGAGTCTCTCATGAGGCAGATGAGAGATATGGAGGACCGTCACGGTCGGGAGGCCGGTGCTTTTCAGGATAACATCGCCAGGCTGGAGGCGGAGATTGCTAACATGAAGGACGAGATGGCGCGTCACCTACGAGAATACCAGGACCTGCTCAACGTTAAGATGGCCCTGGATGTGGAGATTGCTACCTACAGGAAGCTGCTGGAGGGAGAGGAAAGCAGGTGCACATATGGAATGCAATAAAAGGATGTTAGTTATACACGTATGCAGGCTGATGTTTAAAAGATGTGTCCCTTTTTTATTTGTTGTCCATGTTGTAGTTGTATGCAGTTAAACGTGGTACTCTGTAATATATCCTTCTTCTTCTCTCGTCTTAAAGGATTGTGATGCCCATGCAGGCCTATTCTACAATAAGCTTTAGAGGTCAGTGGAAAACATTGCGTTTACCCAAAGTGGCCACGGGGAGGCGTTTCTGCACACAAATCGATCGATTCTCTTTGGTTATTTTGTGATGACGTGTACATGTTTTTTTTCTTCAGGGAAATGATGACACAATTTTATTAGTATAATTTGTAAATTATTTTTAATAAACAAATATGAAACACGAGGGCGAGTGAATTATAGTAAAATACATTTTCATGTTTGAATTAACTAACACTTCACTTCACTGCAAATCAAAGTTATTTTATCTTCATCAAATAATATGTTTTATATTTTTTTGAAGAAACGAGTCCAGAGCACCACCAGAGAGCCTCTGAAATGCACTCGAAGAAATCCGTCCTCATCAAGACCATTGAGACACGTGACGGAGAGGTGTGTTTGATTTTATCATTGTTTTACTAGTTGTGCCTAAAAAAGAACTTTTCAATGCATTTAGTGTATTTGTAAATACATCATCAATCTAAACATTCTTTGCAAAATCCTATTTTTTGCAAAAGTTTCACGTTTGTTTTTAAATCCGTTTACTGCCCCCTACAGGTGGTGAGCGAGTCTACGCAGCACCAGCAAGACATCATGTAAACGCCTTAACTTCTGCAAGCCAAAGAATCAAGCCAAAATAAAAGCTTTAGGACAGTTAATCATTCTGTACTTTTCTCATTTTTCACATCTTAGTAATAAGAGCACATTTGCATGAGTGGGACGAGAGGAAGACACTTTCCTCTCAAATCTGTACTTGTAATGAGCTCAATTTCCTGTCTATTTAGAATGATGCAAGATAGACTGGTTTTCTCTCACATTTAAAAAAGCTAAAGAAGGAAAGACGAAAGAAAATATGCAAGAAGGTAAAGATTGGGAGGTTGGTGTGGAGAGAACAGAGGCAGAAAACAAAGCAAGCTGACATAAAGGGAGGAAAGTTTAAAGATGGTTGCAAGCATAACAAATAATAAACTAGAGACCTTAAAGTGTCACATTCTGTCAACGCCTGTTCTCTTTGTGCGTGTGTGTGTGTGTTTCCTCACCTACACAAGTGATCATATGTAAAAAATGACATGAAAAAAAGAGTCACAGAGCACAAGAGACAAAGTGAATTCACAATGTTTACCATTATAACCAGGCCCATACAAACACATGCTGTTGTACAGTGTCAGAAGAAAAACAAAGACTGTTTATGTCAGATTGTCAAAAGGTTTCATTGCATGATTGGAACGACTTTTGTCTTTGAGACCGCACTTTGTTATCAGACAGAAAGTAAAAAACATAACTAATAAATATAACCATTCATTAACATGTCGGGGCTCAGCACCCTTAAACAATTAGTAAGAAATAAACTAATATCTAATAAATATGAGAGGACATGTTGAAATGGATACACTAAATGTGCATTTTATGTACATGACATAAATGTTTCTGCTTTGCATATAAAAAAAAGAGAGAACATGATCTGCTTTCAATTGTTCAGACAGGTGCAATAATGCATCGTGAAAACAAGGTTAGGGCCATAATATCATGCAGTTTGTCCCGAGGGATTATGGGTTTTATTTTAAAGAAAGTTTGCTCCTTTCAGGGGCAGCCTGCCCTATCATGCCCTCGACTACACAACAAATGATCCCTTGGATGGCACTGCAAACTAGTTTTATACACAGCGGTAACTGAACAGTCATGGTGAGATCCCTGTACGTACGCTTGCCACAAAGGGGGAAAGGTCCATTATGTCATTGTCTTTGTAGGTTTTCCCCCAATGCAGCTTATTTTCTTTTGTCGACTCTCCATAACATTCATATCATCCCTGAGTATCTTCACTCTCATTCCTCCGTATCTTGCTTGTCCTTCAGTCGAGTCTTCACCAGACGTTCATCTCCGCATCCCAGAGTGGACCTGGTGGCTCTGATCAGCAGTAATATGGCTCTTTGCCCTACAGCCTTTCTGGATAAAGGCTAAGGAGTTTTTTTACTGGAGTCTCAAAACAAGGCACCCCTGCTCACTGGTATTTGGTACAGTCCTGGGCCCTGGACACATGACTGGTGAAATCCACAAACTTTACTGAGGGGCGTGGGGGGGCTGTCAGCCTTGTAATACAAAGACGAGATTCAGCACCCACTGATGAATTCTTCACGAGATGAAACAGTTTTGTGAAACAATGACGAACAGGCAACGCACTATTTAACCACAGTTGACGTTATTAAAAAATATATAGACAGAATGGAGCCCAGCATGATTTGTCACTGCTGAACTCATATTATTACGCAAACACATGTTCAGTGAAGTGTTATCGTGTGCTAGTTTGTTTGCATGTGTGTTAGAAAACAGCTTAGGGATGCAACTATGGTCCAATGGTAGAATTGCATCTTTTCTCTTTTAAGTGCTTTAATAGTTTTGATCTGGAGGAGCTGCTGGATGTCAGAGTGTGTGTGTGTGTGTGTGTGTATGGGACAGTGAGTCAGGGTCAGGTCAGCACCAGAGTAGCATAATGTGTTTTTGTTGATCAGTGTCTGTTTGTTTGCAATTATGTGAGTGAAGTCAGACCCGAACATTTGGTCCGACCCCAGCAGTGAGGGGGACAGTAGACCCACAGTCATAGTCTATATCGACACTCGTGTGACCCGCAGCCACAAGCCCGCCCACTGGATAACCCCTCCCTTCCACCTGTCTCTCTCGAAAACTCTGGATATAACTCTGGAAAAGAGAAAAGACAAAGATTAATTGAATATTACATTCATATAAATATTACAATAAAATATAATTTAGATTATGATTAGAAAATCTAGGTATTTATAGACAGATAGATAGTTTGAGCGGGTGTGTATGTGTGGACTCACAGGTGAAAGCACATCTCCATCAAAGCGGCGTACAGGGTTGGGTTTCCTGCGGTAGGCGGGCTCCGGGTGAAGGGACTTGGCAGCATGTGTGTTGTGCGAGTTCAGCTGTTGCTTCCGCTTTTTCTTCCTACCACACTCCCTTCTCTCCTCCTTCTGCCGAATGCGCATGATCTGCACTCGCCGCTGCTGACGACTGATCATAACTGAGAGAGAGAGAGTTTCATTAGAAAAACTGTTACTTAATGGAATGGACAGTAAAGATTAAATCTAAAAATCTATACCATCTTCGATATGTTATTTATAAAAAATAAACATCACTTAAAAATATATTCCAGAGACAAAACAAAATGTCCCCATGTTTTACTCATCCTCAAGGCATCCTGACTGAATTATGACTTTCTTCTTGAAGAATAATGAAGTTGGAGTTATAGTTCCACGTATTGTTTTCCTTCAAACGGTAGAGTCAAACAGGCTTGTTTTTCGGATAATGGCGCAGCCGTGTCTTGGCAGAAGTTCTGGTGACAAGCGCTGCATTTTTTTTTCCGTTCCAAACGGATAGTGTCTCCTCTGTGCGGGAGCTTTTGGCACAGTCATTGGCCAGAAAAAAAAGCCTCACATATTAAAGCAATGCCCGCACCCAGAAAATAATCGTTGCAAGAGCGCATTTCTGCTTCGGGCACAAAAACAATTCTGCGCAACACGTGCTTGGGGTGTGTTAATCTTTTTGGGGCCCTAAGCAAAGTCAAGACCTGTTGTGCAATTCAAAGAAACGGCACACAAAATTGTTTACAGTTTGGTATGAAAAGAAATGTTTTGGAGACTATGGTGAACCCACTTTCCACTTATTATAATTAAATGAATGTCCTATTGATGTAATTTCAAACAAAACACAAATCTACAAGTTATTAATGTGCTTTACAGACAGGTAAATAAAACAGATTGACATTCAATGCTAGATGTTATTAAAACTAACCCTACAGGCAACCTGTCTGTTTCCAGGGAAATCAGAGTTAAAGGCACTGGTGTCAAATCTGCTTTTTGTCTGTCATTGGTCTATAAAACATACGACGTAGTTTGCTTTTAATGCTATATGGTGAAAGGTCGGACTCGGTGGAAAAACCAATAAAAACTTGGTGGTGTATTACCCGCGCTTTGATACTCAGCCAGTTCATTTACATGAACAACATTCTTTATATGGAGTCCTTGAAAAATAAAGTAAGTCTTGATGGAAGTAGGTTTAGGCTGAAATTGAGTAAAGTGGCACAGCGGAATGTCAACATGTGAATTTAAAGATGTCTTAAAATGACTCCTGACAGCTGTGAGAGCATTGAAAGTATTGTGCGTTTTTTGCACGTAGAGCAGAATGCGCTCTTGCAAGGATTCTTTTTCATACCATCAAAAGTTTGTTAACATAACATCAAAAGTTTGAAAGGATTCTTTTTCATACCATCAACAGTTTGTTAACATACCATCAAAAGTTTGTTAACACCATTATTATAGCGCTAAATCTTGAAAATACTGACACAAAAGTGCATCTTTTCAAGAAAAACAGTAAACATTTGAACCCTTCCGAATGAATTCCCTGAATGGACAGTCAGACATATAGTTTATTGAGACAGACAGAACGAGCCTGATCCACACACCATGAACTGACGCTCTACATTGTATGACTGATTTTGTGATCATTACTCACAGCCCGACAGCACACCGACAGACAGGAACCATCTGCCGTGCTGCACACGCATACGTACAACCTTCCCATCATCATATATTCCACCCTCTCTATCCCTGACTCACCCTTCGTGTGGGAGTATCCCTCCGCCGTCACTCTCCACTGCACCAGTACGCCCAGCAGGGCGAGAGCAGGCCAGGCTCCTAGGACCACCCACGTCATCCAGCACACCGGCTCCCGGGGGCCCGTTTTCACCCTCTCGTATATGTATCTCACCAGCGCGAAGAGCTCCACGAAATAATCTGTGGCCACTACTATCACAGCAGCCCCGAACACGGCTGTTGAGAGCGTTGTGAAGCATCTTTGCCACTGTAGGGTGAGGACGGCGAACAGCATGCCCAGCCCCAGCAGCACGCCCAGGGGCACCCACACAGAGCGTGGGGGATTGGACGACAGTTCCTCCATGCCTATCAGGGCCCCGATGGCCACCAGCAATCCCAGGAGCAGCCCCACCATGAACAGCCCCACGCTGCGTACCAGCATGGTCACCAAGCCGCAGAGGGTTCCGATACCCAGGCCGATGCCCACGCTGGCCTCAATGCTCAGCTGCGTGTCTAATACGCGCTCCTTGTAACAGAGCAAGAATATGATCACGGAGCCAAACATCAGACCCGTGAGGAACAGTACAGCTTTAAAACAGCGGTAACCTGTGAATGAGAGAGTGTGAACACAGTATGTGAAAAAAGCTCAAGAATATTGCAACTGTGAGAGAGCACAACTTATTTTAGCAGCAAATTAACACTTACGTCAGGTGAAAAAAAATCTAAAAGCGATTAATTCTCAGTCAGATTTAATGTATGTAATGTTACCTCATGGGGTTAACTTTGGATAAAAGCACCAGCAGTTCAACTTTACACCATAGAAAGGCTTGGACTTCAGGAAGTATGGCTTTAAGGGATACTACATCCAAAATTTTTTGGAAGAATGCTTATAACAGACAGATTTTGCCCCCCATTGACTACCATAGTAGGATAAAATACAATCGTAGTCAGAAGTGCCCCAGAACTGTTTGCTTATTCAGAATGCCCCAGAACTGTTACGTTATTCAGAATGTTTTGCAGCAAAAAAAAATAAAAAATATTTATACAGTTATACAGGTTTGGAAATAATCAAAGAATTCTTATTTTGAGTAAACTACCACTTTGCATGCAATGTCTCAAGTGTATTTATTCTGACTCTGTATTTATTCTAACTGTATATCCTGCACTTGCTAATTGCACTTCTGGTTAGACCTAAACTACATTTCGTTACACTGTTCTTGTATATGTGTAATGACAATAAAGTTGAATCTAATCTAATCTAAAGTGGAGTACAGAACGGTTATACCAGCTACGTTTCAGAACCTCAGTATATAAAGTAAGAAAAAACACAGGCTTATGCATTAAACCATGAGTCCGCCACAATAACCTTCTCTAATGACAAACTTCATCTATAGGCTGTTACAACAAAATACATTGTATATTGGTAATTCATAAATAAACACTGGAAACCGAAAATGTACAGTTTTCAAACATAAACCCAGACTCACCAAAGAAGCAATAGATGATTCCAAAAAGGCAGCACATCGAGCAGACAACTGAGGGGACCACCTCATAACGTTGTCCCGCGCCATCATTACAGGTGTCCAATTGCTCATTTCCGGCTTCTCTTGAGGGAGGGGCCAGCTTAAAAGCTAGGGTCTGCAAGGTAGACGTCATGGTGATCGTAGACTGCAGGACGGAGCGAGGTTATAGGGAGGGAAGTGGCTGCAGGAAGTGGGAGGTGTCGGGATGCACCCACAATCAGGGCACACCTCCCGTCCACATGAATCTACCTGTAAGAGAGAATGTATCAAATAGATCAATAAAAAAACGGATTAAACCAATGCATTGTCAGAAATGAATCTTCACGTGTACGCGATAATATAGAGCAAGACATTATAAATTCAACACAGAATCGGGCAGACAAACTAACCCTACAGAAGAATCTTCCCTTGCAGTATAGTCCTACATTCAAGTTTACGAGTTTAGAATTATAATGACACAAATGAGGCTCAGTCTCTTCTCTTTGCGCCATTCTTCCCTACTCTTTATTTCCACTTCCTTCTCCTCCTCCTCCACCGCTTGTTCAGTCATGCCCCTGTTTTTTTTATCCAATCAATGGCAACTTGTTTTGACAGAAGATTAGACAATCAGCGTGTTTTGACCATGTTTATTACAGAACGCAGGTGTATTCAGATGCATTCAGCTCATTTGTTTGCTTAATCCGTACCAAGCCCTCTAATGTATGAGAATACACTTCTACCCTGCAGCCGAAACATAATAAATACTGATTCAATTTGAATGGAAATAATAACACGATTCACTCCTTTACAGGTAGGACTGTACCAACAAAAAAATGACACACCACATACCTAAACAAACGATAATGAATGGACTTTATAGACCATTTCCATTTTACAGTAAATGCCCTTAATAATCTATTTCCAATAGTAACTACTAACTAAATATGTGTATAGCTGCTTTGCAACAATGCACATTGCGAAAAGCGCTGTATAGACACCTTTTTTATTAGTAAACTTCGTGACATGTTTTTGTGTAGCGTTGAGAGGCTTTTGCATAATCTGTAATAACAAAATCAATTTTGAGAATCAGTGTTTGTTTGATTGTGTTTATATACATTTACATTCATGCATTTCGCAGACACTTTTATCCAAAGCGACCTTCATTGCATTGTTTTATACTTTTGTTTCTGACTGTGCAATCCCCTGGGATCAAACCAATGACCTTGGCGTCGCTAGCGCCATGCTCTAACCACAGAGCGACATTTAATATTTTAAATAAAAAAAAAATGGTATGGTGTAAATATGGTTAAATTCTGGGGGAATTCTGGCTTATGGTCTATCAGACACATGAGGCCCACATAAGGGATGACATACAAGAATGACATATAAGCTCTTAATCGTTCATTATTATATGGCTCATTGCTGGAGGAATTATGGCACAGATCCGGTCGAGTTGTTGCTAATTAGATTTGGACCTGGGCCGGGGAATACTTTCTTAAGTGGGCCACAGGTCAGCAGTTTATTTGGGCCAGATCTGCACCAAAGGAAATTTGCTGACTGGGAACTACTTGAACTTGACTTACTTTCTATTAATGCAATTATTAAGGAATAATGGAAGATAAAGGATATGAAGAAACCGTTTCCTTTATGTTTAATCTCTGGTCACTAGTTGTATAACTTACAACATTAAACAGCATTAAAAGTTAAAGTTGTGCGAAATATTTCTCTACTGAGAAAAGACAATAGTTTATTTAATCTTAAATTGTATGACATGTCCGGTGTAGACACGGTGTTAGAGGGTTTATAAATTAAATTGAATTATCTATATTAAATATCTACATTTGATGTTGCAAGACGTAAACAAAACTGTCACTCCTGAAGCCCTTTCTGTTATAGGTTTTTATTTTATGTATACAATTATGTCTTACAGATGTTCGTTTTGCATTTCAATTCAGTTCTAAATCTGTTTGTTGCATGTTGTTCTTATGTTTGCGTAGAGATAAAAACTAAAACAACAAGTGCTTTTGGATCTTTGGTTGTTTATATCAAGTAAAATGGCCCACATATTATTATTATATAGCCTTTATTAAATGTCACTTTTTGAAATCTCCTGAAAAGCTTCAGTGAACAGCCCAACATAAATAATCGACTTCCTTTCCATTTTCTTTCATTGTGATACAAATCACATCCCATGTGAAAGTAACTATCTGGAAATTAGCTCTGCTCACGACAACCTCCTTTGAAACATGGCAGAAAATTCCTGCCAGCGTCCAAACTCCAAAAAGAGACAAAAATATCCATATGGAGGGACAACCTTGATCATTTTACATCGACCCAACAGTAACAATGACATTCCACTTCCTGTCTGTGAACATAATGAAAAGATGCAACCCATATCAACTGTGGGTCAGACTGTATACTGACCAATAGGAACACATAGCAACAGACCAGGAGCCAATCAGAACTGTTTTAGCTAGTGGGGCTTCTTTAAGTGTTGCTGTAGCATCACCACCCCACCGCAACCTGAGGAATGAAAACAAACTACACATACACTTAAGTTATTAAAGAATCCCTTGTGTTTAGCATGAAATGCAGCTAGTTAACTTAAGCAATAGGCATCACATAGCCTATGGTTAGATACATTGACATGTAAAAAGCATGACAGTCAATGTGTTTGCATAACAAAATGTGCTTAGGATACTGAGGATTAGCTGACCCAGCGATTATTGATATTGAGTGGGTGAGGAGGAAAGGCTGTATGAAAGTAAAGTGTGTGCATGGGAAATGTAGTCTTTAAAGAATGAGGAATTCTGCACAGTATGCCATGGGCCATAACACTCGCTAGTGTCCAAACAGGTTTTTGATCTCCCCGTGTGGAGCTGTTCATGTGACAGTATGACTAAACAACACTTTTTCAACTCCCTTCGAAGGGCTCTTTGAAATGACTCTCAGAAAGTTAGGATATATGACTTAAAAAAAAACCCACGATTCCTTTCGCCGACTACATGCATGAAAATTAAGGCTACGCTTAATGATTTACACCTACACTTACACCGTGTCTATACCGGATGCAGCGACGCATCCAGTGAAGTAAAAAGGTAAAATTATAATGGGTTCTAATGCGTTCTATTGTGTTTAGCCTGCCACAGACTACAGGATTCTCGGCCAGATTTTACCCAGACTTTTCCCTCCCGAGAACCTTTGAAAAAATGTTATCCACGGCCTCGATCGGGGTCGGATTTTTGGTCTCCTCATAAGGTGTGCATGTAGAGTTTTAAACAAGTGTAATTTGTGTTTTAAACAAAGATGGCAATATAGAGCAAAGTTACAGATTGCAACTTTAAAAAAAATCCTGATTTGTTCTGTATAGATAAAATGACAAAAAATTCTTTCCGAAAATCCTACAGAATAAATACTTCACAAATACTGATTTAAATTATGTATATATGCTAATAGCCTTTAATTATGACATAGCACTAATGGTCACTGATGTTAATTATGTCAAGTGACTGCTTATAATGAAAGGATCAAATTCAGCACTGAACTTTCGAAGTAAACAAATGACATCATAAAACATCTTCCATTGAGGTTTTAAACGGCTCTAAATTTGTGATCCAATCTGAAATGATCACATTACAGAGGGTTACCTGACATGACCTGCCCACATTCAAATCGACCACACCCTATCTTTACGGGTCGTGACGATATTCTGACTTCATGCCTCGCCTGTTATTTGCCAGTGAGTCGGACGCACGTAACCACGGTAACCTAATCTGACACAGCTGTTCGGATGTCTGCCTTCAATTTATCCCATTGTTTATGCGTTTGACTTCCCTTTTCCCTGGAATCTCGCTTTATTTGAATCTTTTCTCTTCCCGTTCATCTGTAAATTGTTTTCATCTCCAGCTTGTTAATTACCTCCATATCGACATCCCTTTACTCTGCACTTCTTTCCATTTAGACGGAGAAGCTTTACTTTACTCATCTTCAGTCCCTTGAGGCATTTTGGGTAATATGTCCTCTTAAAGTCAGTCACAATGCTGCCATTTCACACACAGATGCACTGCGAGTTGCCACTTTGTCATACAACGTCATGCTTATGTCCTTCATTGCAACAACATAATCAGATTACTGACAAACAATAGAGTTTATTCATTGGCTGCTGTTCCAATACTAACCCTGTTCTGCTCACCTGCGAGCGCACCATGATAATACAAATGGCACTGAAGGGACTAAGTGAAGATGGAATAGAAAATAATGTTGCTAATGTATATTAAAAAAATAAATAAAAGTAAAGTGTACATTACTGCGTGTCCCCTTAAATTCCAAATAGCAACTGACTCCAGATTTTCATGTATGAATAACTTTGGGCATAGTCATTTGTTTGTACTGAATGGATTGAATAAAGTACTCAATGAGTGGCACTACGTGTGGTATTTGGCCACAGAAACAGACCCAGCACCACCTGCTACACCCCGTACAAGCTGTCCAGTCATACCCATCAGCAGGACCTTGTCTGGGGGCTACGTTCTCTCACGACTCCCTTAGTCACCCACACCCAGCACCAATCATCTGAGGTAACCCACCTACAGGACCGTCAGCAAGCGTTGGCTGCAGATTACATTGTGTGAATGTGTTTTAGGCGGTCGTGATCAGAATACAGCCAGTTCCTGAACATTCTGGCTGATGACTCTAACAGCGTGTATGTTCATCTGAGCCCGATGCGTCACCCCTCAACAAGTTCAGGATGCATCATAATGTTCCCTTCGCTGGTCCAAATTTCAGCCTTCGTCTTATTGTACTCTGTTTATCTTATCCAAACTTTCTCTTTTCCGGTGCCCATGAAATGTATATTTCCCTCGTGTCAAAACGTCAGAAACCACGTCCAGCTATAAACCTCAATCCGGTCCTCTCAAAGGTGCCAAAAACTACACTTATACGTTATCTCTCCTTTAAACAAACAAAGATAGATTTTCTCCATCTTAGTCTATCTAGAACACACAAGCACAATCGTTGACATTTTCTAGATAGCGCTGATTGCACAAACATCCTATTGATACATTTTCCACTAGCAGATTTTCATGAATTGGAAGGTACTCTGCGACACAGACTGCTTCTAAAATAGTCATCCGCTTCGGCCAAACTCTGCTGAGTCTGTTTTCCGCTCATCCCAAATCCCAGCGTGGAGTTACAGAATTCCACTCCGGAAAAATCAGCATGAATGTGTGTGTGGGTTGACCCTGGAACGTTGCCCACAGAAGAACACTATAGCAATGAGCAAAATGAGAGAGAGAGACCCAGGCAGAGACAGACAGAGAGTGTGTGTGTGTGTGTGTGTGGGGGACAAAGATGGGACTTTTACTTGCATAACTGCATCATAATGAATCATCTGCTGATGTATGGTGAAGGGGAACCGCGGGTCATTTGTGCAGGGAACTAGAAAGTATATTTGGTTTAAACATTTAACAACACTTCATTTAACAAATCGGACTGAAATGCAAAATCTGGGCGAGCGATATCAGAATGACACATAAATGAATCTTTTGTATTTCAGTTACAATACGGCAAACTCTGGGACTCCCGGGGAGACAAAAGAAAAGGCAAGAGTGAGATCATACTTTTGACATCACATGGTTTGGTGCACAGGAAACATTGTTTAAAGCAACAAAAACTTCAAAGCAGAAACAGCAGTTGGAAAACAGCTGAAATGCTAGAATGGGTTGTTTTCCAGAATACAGGCAATTCGACAAGGTCACAGGCAATGCAAATAGTAAATCAGCAAAGCTTCTAAATGAAAATGACATGACCGATATACTGTTTAACCTGTGCAGGGTAAATATGACAAGAAAATATTGCTTCAAACATAAATTAAACAACATTAAAGTCCCCGTGAAAATAGCACTCATTTATACCTCCGTATTCTGACACTTTTCCGAGTGAAACAGAATATCAAATTAGAAAATAGTGGGTGTGGCTTGCATTTTCCAGTCGTTGCATTTTGAAATGGAACCCCTCAGCAGACTGACAGTTGAAGGGGAGGGGTTAACACATGCTCCGCCCCAGCCAACTAACTTGCATCACTAGAAGCAGAAGTGCAATTTGAACTTATGCAGGGACATAAATAAAAAAAGATAATGACCTACACTGATAAGCTATTAAAAATAAAAGCTGCAATATTTCATTTTAAAGATTTTCAACACAAATTATATAGTATTTTTACTTTCAAGAATCAAAAATGGCATTTTACACTTAAATCATGTTTAATGTTTTGATAAATGTTTCATAAAAGAATACAATAAATGTTTTTTATTTTACATATACGTTTGTTAGAGTTAACCAGCTTAGAGGTTTTTACTGCAGCATTTTTATATTATGGAGTGTTTTACAGAAACTCATCACTCCAGTCTCTGATCTGGTAATGTAAATGTCGTGGTTGCTATAGAAACATCTGGAATTAGGTTCCTTTGGTATCACCACTGTAATCCTGCCCTACTGATGGAGTGTTCTGGTCTATGTAAAACAATAGACGCACACACATACAGGTGTAACTAGCACTGCCTTTGGCCTACATATATCACATGAAACTTAACACTGTCATTTGTATTACATACTGTTTCTCAAACTAGTCACTTTAAATGACACGCAAAGCATAAGACAGACATATAACACTATAACACTATTACTAGTTAATAAGCAACAATAGCTAAATTAAAACATACTGCCCATAAAAAAGTCACATGCTCCAATATTTCGTTGGACTGCCTTTAACAGCAAGCATTCGCCGTGGCATCGTTTCGATAAGCTTCTGCAATGTCACAACATTTATTCCCGTCGATAGATGCATACATTTTTTCTTGTATCTTGTATTACTGATGGGAGAATCAGACCGCAGCGCAATGTCTTCTCCAGCACATCCCGGAGATTCTCAATGGGGTTAAAGGGCCTTCTAATAGGCAAATCTATATTCCCCCTCTACGTTATAATACCACGTATCCTTTTACTTCCAAGAGGTAGAATTTTTTTTCCGGCAAATTACAGCAACGTAAGCTTCCAGGCAGAGATGAGGGTGTCCTATTGGATCAAAATGAAAAATGCTGCGTTCATTACCATAACATATGACACGCCCGTGTCATTTGCAGGAAAAACAAGTCTCAGGTTCATGTGTAGTCACGAGATAATGGAAGCTATAGACATCAACGTCAATATGGATATTTATCTTAAAAGGTGAAGTTATGCAAAAAAAAATTAAGTATCTTTTTTTAGATTCTAGTACAACAGGACAACAATACGGGTGATGTTACAGATGGGACGCAAAGGAAATTTACCTGAAAAAAGAAAAACAAAGAGGCTTTCCTCAGATTACCACACCAGATTTCACTACAATGCTTGGGTCCATCCAACAGCTAAACACAAGCTTTACTACAAAAGCTTAAAACAAACGGGTTATGGCACTGCTCACAGCAGTGAGTATCAAGGCAAGCTAGGGAAGAGTTTTCTACTAAACAGACTTAAACAGAGATGACAGGCCTTAGATGGGCCAGCTACTGGTTTAACAAACACAGACATGAAATCCCTGGTGCATACAGTTTTAGTGTTTCATTTATTATGAAATAGATTTTAAACTGATATTCAGATGATACTCCCTATGAATGCCAAAAATAAACACATTACAGGCAATAAGATATTAAATATTTGTTCTCTCTATGAACCTTAAGCAGAGTAGACTCAACATTTAACTTGACATCTACTTATCATATTGGTCCTGCAGAAGATTATGGAAAATACATACTTTTGATTTTACACACTCCTTGAGCAAGTGTTCCAGGTCTAGATATAAAAACAAGATGTCGCATTATCATCGGTTTCTATGTGCTGCTATCGTTAGGTCGTCCACCATATTGGAACGGTGCAAGCCGGTCCGTTAACAGAGCAAGCTGACTAAGGATGATTATGAAACCATATTTATTGTTGTGTAAACTTTAAATTTATATCTGCTACACTAACACGTGACAGCAATGAAAGGTTATCCCATTTTCGGGAATTTAAATCCGTGTGGTTTTCACAGCCATGGCTGCGCAGTGTTGGGCCAAACTGTGAGTGACGTCAGTGGACAGTTCTAAGATGGCCGACACGTCTACGTGCCTGGAACGCTTGAATGTGGCATCTAGTAGTTATATGTGTCTATTGTTCCAAGAGCTTAACAGGTAGTGTATGACATGCGTTACAGTAAGGCCACGGGTTTAATATGCAGGCATCAAACATACTGGTAAAATGTATAATGGTATGCATGACTGCAAACGCTACTAGTTCCAAAAATGTCCTGTTCAATGCCACAAACTGTTTACATTTTTCAGAAATACAATGTAAATGTGATTACTAGTTCAACAAGTGTGTGTTTGTGAATGCTGTTTTTAATGAGATTTCGCACCACATGTGGCTTGAGTTAAGTGGATTAATAGCATTATGACCTCACACCCCTCCGCCTTCTCTGTGCGCCTTTGTCTTTTCTCTTGCACAAACTCCGTAATACTGGACAACCATTGCACAACCAAGCTCAAATATCTCAATCTGCAATCAATTCAACTGTTGCATAACACAAGGAAGACTGAAACACAACAGACTGTTTGTGACTTCTCAAAACAAAGGCATTCCTGAGTTTGCGTGTGTGCACGTGTTTTCATGTATGAACATGTCCACAGTATGTATAGAGATTAGTTATAGCTAAGTGTTCCTGTGAAATGAATTCTGAGTCACTATGCAACTCATATTTATAGGTGTCATCAGGTGTTCCCTTCTAGAAAGTACTGTTGACCAAAATATATATCAGTGCGGATTCATCACTGATTTATTTAGAAGATGTGATGTAAGCTAATATTATAGGAATAGTTCACCCCAAAATGTTGTCATCCTTTACTCACCCACTTGGCATTTCAAGCTTGTATGACTTTCTTTCTTCTGCAGAACACAAAAGAAGAAATTTTGAAGTAGGTGGGTAACTACGCTACCCATTCACTTCTGTTGTATAGACACAAAAACAATGCAAGTCAATAGGTACTTTTGTTGTTCGGCTACCAACATCCTTCAAAATATCTTCATTTGCATTCTGCACTAGCAAGAAATTCATACATGTTTGAAATTGTAATAACACCCGACCGAAGCATAAAGTCAATAATATTACCACAGACCTGAAATTATACTAATCTAGAGAAATCATCCACCCTACTAAGATACTCAAATGCACTGTGCACACGGTTGCGAGTCATAATGGTACTGCTGAATGTGATGCTCTGTCAACAGGAATGCACCACTGCTATCAACTGGGTGACATGTCAATACAAAGTGCTCCAGGCCACCATTCACACAAGTTCAAGGCCAAAAGGACCATCAGATGAATAAAACCGCTAGCGCACGTGCAGCACACCATGGTCACACATGGTGGTCAAATATCAAATGCATGACACAATGCATTGCAAGGAAAACAGACATTCTCACCACATCCAGTGTGATATACCAGGTGATGTGTGGTGATGTCTATCTGTTGCATGAGAACACGTTATCTCCCATCAAAGTACACTCTCTGTAACAAAACAAAAACATTACATAGTACTTGTGGTCAATGCACACTGAAATAACCGCATCAAATGCGTGTCTTTAGAAACAAGTGGACACAAGTGGACACAGAGCCGGTTCGCGTGCATGCGGCTATTCCCGTCAACTTCGTTTGTTTAGTGCACTTGAACATGGCAAGTCGTTTCTCGTCTGGCACGTCAACAGCCACTGCTGCACGTAAACAGAAGTCACGATCACTTTTACCCGCAGGCATAAACACACAAGAAGCTAAAGTGGGCTGAATACAATGTAAATGTGCCTTTAAATATATCTATTTGCACCGGTGGCAGGCTAGATATCGTCCGCGAAGTAGGCCACGGTATCAATTCCACGATATGTCGCTTTTAAAACCCCACACGCAAATCATCTTTATGCCACTGAGATGACTGCACATTCACGATAGCAGTCTTGTCATCTGCACGAACGGCACTGTCACGGAGTTAAACTTGACTTACGGAACGAAAACATAGATACGAAAAGAGTGAAGACGTGGCCGTATGCGCTCACCCTGATCACGCTTCAGCATCCTGCTTCTGTCTGATCCCAGACCTGCGTCCGACGGTCTGATCTATACAGCCACATTCCAGTCGTATCAGTCCAGGCCAGCTCACTTGAGCCCCGGTCGTTATAAAGCTCGCTTATTTGTACTGACACAGAGCTCCGATAATGTTGCCGAGGTTGCCACGACTCCCGATCGGCTTCTCGTTGGTCGTCGGTGCTGCCAATTAGTCCGCGCATTGATTATTGCAGATTATTATCCTCGGTTACTAACGCGACAGTGTGAAAGCACATATGGCCTATATGACACATCCATGTTTAACAGCGACTGCGTTGGGATGCCAGTGCCAATCGCTATTGAAAACGATCTCGAAAACACATAAATACGGTTGTTACCCACTCACTTGGTCTGGGCGGACCGTATTGGCCCGAGCGCGAGCAGGCGGGGTCAGAAAGATGTAGGGCACTCGACTGCTACTAGTGTAGGATCGTATATTTAAATGAAAACTAAGCAGAGACAAATCTGTGGGATTACAATCGATTAATATTCTTTAAAGAGTCTTTAAATTTATTGGCATTATCTGATTAAAAAAAGCTCATTTCATATTTGAGTCACGTTAATCCGTGTCCGTAAGCAACACAATGTTTGGATTGTTTTCCTTATCACTAGTGGACTACATTGATCCCTTGAGATCCAAAACTTAATTTCCCCTTAAACATTTTTTTTTTGTATGTTATCTGTGATCGATCTATAATGGCGTTCATTGCTGGCGCAATGCATAGTAGATGCAAAATGTATTGAATCAATTAAATTATTTGATCAAGAATAATCAAGATAAAGGAACGAGCAACAATATTACATATGTAAGCACTGGCTCAATGACATACTCACACATTCCAGCAGACAGTGACGTGAGCAACTTGAGACTGATATAAGCAGGTACATATACTATACCGCAGTCGCCATCTAGTGGACAGAAGGTCATAAGATGTAGTCAAATATACATTTTGAGAGAAAATAAATAAATGTCTTTTAAATGTTTGCATGAACAAATAAACTAATTATTGAGCCTGCAACCTTGTGTCAGCAGCCTTAATCGTATACCATTTAGGTACCACCATTCTCTGCGTAAAGGGGCAATACAGTTTCAGAGATCCTTGTCCTTGTATTTCGTTTTGTTTGCAGCAAAAAATATAAATTTTTGGTTCACTGTAACGTTCTGTACTGCTCTGTTGACCATTTTAGATAACAACATAAATACACAGTATGTATTATTTACAGTCTTTTCATTTGCATTTAAAAATCCACTGTACATGTGCTCTCTAAAAAATAAAATATAATTATACCTTAACAAATAATAACAAAAAACGTACACTTTTTCACAATATTGTATTTTTCTACATATAGCTTTTTTTTAAACATGACACCCAGGGACGGATGATAACTTCGAAGGGCCCCGAGACCAGTACCTCCAAGCGCCCCCTCCCACAAATTTTCTGTTCTTTCCCTTAGCTGCGCATTCACAGTTATAGAAAGAGAAAGTTAATATTATAATGAATAATAAAACTGTTCTTGCTCTGCGTCAAATGCCCGCACTACGCTAAAAATAATCTGTACATGGTTTATAGAAGTCTAAGCGAAAATCAACAATGGACCAAATAAAGGCGTATGAAACACACATCTTCAATTAACTGTCAAATATACACAAATTGAATGCATCACATAAATAAAAAAATGATTTGCCCTTTGACACATGTCTGTAAACATCAAATCATCAAGCAAAAGATTCAGAAAATTTGCCATAGTTTGCTGATCATTTCATTTTTACAGGGTATCCACATAGGCTATTGAACCCATATTAAACAAAGATAAACATTTGTTTTCATTGTTGGTTTCTCTGTACCAAACTGGATGGCGCAACCTTGAAGTCCAGGGTCCCCTCGGGCTCATGATAGTCAATGGCCCCTGGGCACTGACCCCATTGGCCCGGTCAGTAATCCATCCCTGATGACAACCATGCAAAGTTCTTGCACCTGCTTATTTTATGCAAATCATCTTACGGCACAGAAATCCACGTCATTTAATGAATTATCCGCATGATGGCGCAATAGTCCTGCTACAAGATTGTAAATATTAGATGGGCCTACGTATCGAAAAGTACTTATATAGTTATATATAATTATATTTTAAGCATATTAAAACATACAATTTTAGTGAAACCTGTAACTTGGATGAACTAACACAGAAAAGTAGCTACTTCTGTATTCAGAACAAGTGACACAGGTAGAACTTGTATTTTCCCCTACAGATTATTAGATATACAAAATAATGTTATGGTAGTTATCATTTAGGTGACTCTTTTATTTCAGGCGCCTGACCTGAATCAGGAAAGAAAAGACATTTGCGAGTGTGATGTAAATTGGATGCAAATCAAACCCGCCCCGCGTGAAGCAGAGAACAACCTTCTTTGTCGTCGTGTTTGTAATTTGTAATGTCTAGTTGATTCGAAAACCATTACGATTCTTCAAAAATATCCGTATAGCAGATCTGGGATACGAAATTTGCATCTACAGCCTTGGAGGCCCGAACATCACTAAAAGCAGGACGAACCATCATACCCCGCCCCTCGGTCAACATTGACCTGCTCTAAAGTGCGACAGGTGCGTGGAGAGACATCAGCACCTTTACATTTGCAGGAAAAGGAGAGGGGGGATGATTTTTTTCCGACTATAAAAACCCGTAACCGGCCGAGTTTATTCACTGGACCTGCAGGTGTGGAAAGGAGCATTTCTGTTGTGGCAATTCTTTGGATCCACCTGGATATGAAACTACAACGGTAAGCCAAACAGGTAAAAAAGCCTTTAGTGTGTTTTTTATTACACTGCAATGCATTAGAAAATACTTAAACCAATATTACTAGCATTTAGCTAAATATAAATAAGATGCTAAAAAGTCTCTTGGAAAACATATGTTTAATTTTACTTTTCTATCTCAGGTGAAAGGCCTCCTCTGACATAAAAATGAAGCTAACAAAAGGCATTGAAAATGTGTTTGGATTTTCCAACAGTGTACACTACAGCACCTTGATGGATACAACTGCACTTGCTCTACGTTGAGCCACACGCACAATACATGTGTATTCAGTTTTGTTCGTTCGGCTCGCGTTAAGCAAGTGCAGAACTTCTGCAGCACAAAAGTTCTCCAGCATCGTTGGATTCAAGTGGATTTTGAATGGAAATACCTCGAACACCTTGGACGAGGAAGCATATCGCACATGAATGAATTAATGCATTTATGCTTATTGAAGAAATTTCACTGTTGGTTTAATTTGATCGCTGAATGCAGAATGGGAAAATGACAGCCCAAACCACCTGAAGCTCTTTAATGTAAGACATTCATAGACAAATGAGCGTAAAACGCATAAGCTCTTAGCTGTAACTGATCAGCCTGAAAGATTTGTTATGGTATGATTTACAACTTCACCTGTTCTACCACACAATTTTTATCAGGTAAAGCAAATATGTACTTCCTCTTCTGAGCTGGTTTTAAACGAACCACAAACTAGTGATGTCTGCTGCAATAAATTGAAATATTTATGTAGCCTACTTTAATGTAATAACAAGCCAAATAAAATACTTCTTAACACTTAACTTGTGTCGAGTTATCACACTTAAACTAGTAACAGCGGAGCCATATGGTTACTATGGGAACCTAGAAGTTAGTGGAGAGTTTGATGTGCAGTGGGGTAATGGGTAATCTGTACTAATAGGTAACAGGTTAAACATTAACTATATGAGCCTAGAGTCTCTCTTCCCTCTCCATCTCCTGAGCATCTGTTCCTGGCTGCTTCACAGCCAGTCACAGTGCACTCTTTATCTCTCAAGTCAAATTCATTCAAATAAATTGCCTTTCACTACCCACTTTTCCGGATAACACACACATGAAGCCATTCAACATCAGTGGCGGTTCTCAGGTCAGCAGCACACCTTTATATAATTTCTCCAGGTCAGGTTTGTGTAGTTAACTCAACGTAATGTAAGGTAGACTACATAACGTCGGATAAACACACACATTAATACGTATCTTTTATTTTATATGCACTGCTTATTATATACCACACAGAATATATACATGACAATAATAATAAAGCAGTTTAACGAAAAGAGAGCATCATTGTTTGTGGCAGATGTTAAATCAGAGGGCCGTTATTAGATCAGAATTTTATGTTCTGCTCTGATGATGTCGAACGTTACCTCAACTCGGTGCTCCAGGGGCCATGTGTTTCAGCCAAAGATCTTTACAATACCACTAATGAAATATGCAAGTGCCTTTAGGCCGTCTCACAGCCTGATTGGTCGAAAATAACCCTAATATCACAAATTAGGATGACCAACACTGAAGTCAACATTCAATATGCCGGATAACTATTTTGTTCGGGTTATGTATTGATTGTGTGAGACAAACAAACATTAACATACCTGAGTTTTATATTTTATACATTGTATCATTATATACATTTGATATATTATAGCATATACATACACACCTGCACTCACACCCAGAAAAGCACACACACAGTGCATAGTAAAACAAACACAAATGCAAACAAACACAAAAAAAACACAAACCACACAAAGAGCGAGAGAGAGAGAACGAGAGAGTGATAGATTTGAGAGTGATGCAGATGTCTGAGTTCGAGCTGTCAGGACCCGTTTTTCACACACAGTGGAGGATTAGTTTCCATGGTGCCAGTGAACATGTGGCAGGTGGTTTTTGGCCCTCAGCTTTGTACCACCAGAAATAAGCACCACAGAGTACATGTAAAACTTACTTGGAGACGGAAGGACATAATGAACCTAGTAAAGAAAACCGCAAAAAGCTTATTTTGTATAAACAAACATGAAAAAATATACGTTTCCAAACCACATATCTACATTGCATCTTCCCTGTCTGTCGCATTTAAATAAAAGATAGAATCTTTAAAATGAATGCAAATTCAAAATTTGGCAGTGAAATTGATGTAACTGTTGTCTGCTTGTATGGCAAGCATCACGTGTAGACCTATTCATCTTCAGACGCACGGACTAATATAGATCCAAGGCCAGGTGACTGGTTAACAGCCCTGGATTTGTGCGTCATACGGGCGCTCTTGTTTTCCAGAGCTTACCTGACAACATGAGGATGTTAATGCCGGTTCACAGAGACGCAGAAGGAGCAAAGGATAGAGAGTGTTACCATGGAACAGATGGATTTATGAAAGACACACACACCTACACACGCGCTCAGCGCTTGCATACTGGACCGACACACATGGAATGGGAGGCACTAATAAACATTCATCACACACACGCACACACAGATATAGAGTGTAGTACACAGACAGCAGGAGTGGGGGCAGATGTGTAAACAGTACCTGTTTGTTCTATGTGATGCCTGAATGGATAGAGAAGTGAGAAGCAGGTGATGGTCTTGTTGGAACACTGAGCAGGGCTCCATGTATTACAATTATCCAGTGTGAGCTTCTGTGGATGTTTATGTACTTTTATACAGTAATGTTGAATTACCACATTTTTACTACAAGATGTGTGTAGTAACTTATTGGTCTTAAACTGGTTTAGAGAGCTGACTCACTGTTCTACTTTGAATTTTTATCTGTGTGTCAGTGAGAGTAGGCTGGGCTGTGATGGAAATGGACTAATTTCACTGTGAAATGAAGGTCGTAGTTATACAGGGTGAGATGCGATCAGCCTGCGGCCTTCACTGAGCACACCAGCTTCCACATCTCACGGCCATTAAAGAGAATTGCACCAATAAAGAATGCATTTATTTATTTCTAAAAACACAACATCCCTTAATAAAAACATATTTGGCTAAGTTTGATCACAACATATTACAACATAAGTTCTGATGTTTCGCTTTCCCTTTATGTAATTAACAAATCAATTGATTAAATTACACCAATTAGTGCTGTACAATTTATGTGCAAATCAGTTTAGACTGGATTTTTGTTGTAGGAAGCAGGTTATTGTGTAATATTATGTAATAATGTGTATGATAATGTGTGGCTGGTAAGTGAAATTATATTGTAATGATGTTTTAGGGGCTAATTTAATAAGTTTGAAGTTATTATAGTTTTGTTTTCAGTTGTATTGTAGTTTGCTGCATTTTATTGATATTATAAATTAGCTTATTTTTCTTAGCTTTAGTTTTATGTTAATCTTATATTAGTCATGTCATTGTGTCAGCCACTGTAGTGCTTCAAAATGGGAGGGAGTAGGGTAGGAGTGAGCCGTTTGTCCCAATTTGCAACCTCATACCGCTTAATTTTATACCCTGGACCTTTTAACATTTACATTTAGTCATTTAGAAGAGGCCTTTATCCAAAGCGACTTACAAATGAGGTAAACAATAGAAGCAATTGGAACAACATAAGGACAACACAAAGCCTTAGTGCAGTAAAACAGGTCTCATATTGCCATGTGTGATCTCTTCGGTTCATTGAAGACCACTCTTCATTGAAGACTAGGACTTGCGTAGCATGCTCAGACAGTCTTTAAAAGTTTAAAAGGTCTGTTTTTGTGTCAATAAAGTGTTGCAAACTAACTAACTATCTGCCTTCAGAGTGTTCTGTTAAAGAAGACCAGACCGCTTCAAGAATGAGGATCCCATTCAGGAGATCATGTATGCACTTAAAAGGGGTTTGTCACACACCACTCCACCTTCACATATACAACACATCTCTTCATCAGATATCCCTGCCGGTCCCTGGGTTCCCGAGGATTGTAATGGATTTCTCCTCCAGTGCACCCTCAATTGACAACACCACAGCCACCTATTTCCCACTAAATCTTAAAAAATTGGATACATTATATCTCTCCTCTCAGGAAAAGCTCTACCATGGGTGGGATCCCCGTTGACACAGTCTGGTCCTACAGTTCAATAAGATGTTAATTTCATTAAGCACTTCCGTGAAGTCTTTGGTCAGTACACTGGTGGTTCAGCCGTCAGTGAACAACTCTATAAATAACAACAAGGAAATCTATCAGGTTATGATTATGCTGTGAAGCTTCGCACTCTTGCCGCCACAAGTGGATGGAACAAACAAGCTCTTCTTACAACCTACTGTCACGGTTTACGTCAGAAGCTTCAACTTCATCTAGCCAGCAGTTGTGACTTAATGGGACTTGAAAAATTAATCCAACTTTCCATCCAGATGTCCAAGCGCCTACAAGGACATACCCATCAACCTTGTCTGTCTCAGCCCACCAGCCAGGGCATATGCCTGCTCCAGAAGCACCAGAAGAGCCCATGGAGTTGGGCCAGGAGAGTAACCCTGGGTTTGTGCCTCTATTGTTATCAACATGCCCTGTCCGTCCTCCACACTCTTTGGTGAGTAACATTCAGAATAGCTCTGTTACACAAACCCCTCTTCATACTTATGTTCTTCTACCAACATCTTATGTTTCTCTCACTCTCATACAGATTTAATAAAATCGAATTCATTAATTCAAGAAAACTAACTACTACTAAATGGTACAAAAATCATAAAATATAGTAAGGTTTAAAGGTAAAGTGCAGAGAATAGAAGTATAGGTGACTGATGAATGGCAGAATGTTATGTGTTTCTAATAAGGTTAAGACCTATACGTAAAACAAATAATTTAATAATTATCTGTTATCTGATTTTCAGCTATGAAATATCTAATGCCAAGGTCTCTGGAAAGAGGTTTGGTTAGTGATATTTATGTTGCATTTGGCGCTTCTCCATTCCAATGCTTTGATTGCCTGCTGAAGTCAGAGGAGGCTCACTCACCATTCCTTCTCTGTATGGAACTCATAGGATAGAGTACAGTATTAAACAGCTATTTAAAACAATTTAAAACGTAACCTATGCACATTTCACTTCCCAAACCACTTCCAAAATACCTTTGGGATTTTCCTGAATACATAGAGTCTGAACATGACAGCAAAATGTTAAATTATCATGCATGCATTCAAATATTTGTTCATCACTGACATTTGGTGTGAACAGTTAAATAACACAGTGCTGTAATTCATAAAAATACATCTCTTAACAAGTATTATAGATTGTCCATGTTTTGTTCTATGTTGCTACAGAAAAACTACAGAAAAATATAAACAATTGGTTAAACTTATTGTCAATAAAGTCTCATTCTCTGATTGCCTATTATATTTCTTCCCCCCACTTTTAGAAGACACACTAAAACTATATAGGCCTATGTAACTATGGGAATTATGTTCTGCCTAGAATTTGCAGGAAAACCAAAACTCTTATTTTGACTACAGGACATCATAAATGGCAATGTTTTAATATGATAAATGTTGTTGTAAATACCTCAGACTAATTGCTTGGTTGCAATCTTTACCTTTATTCTCCTAAAATCATTCTAGTCATGAACAATAATCGGCATTCAACTCACACAGAAGAATCTGCGATTTTCTAGAAGCCATTTAGCTATTTCAGGAAAAGTCTTTTTGGAACTGCTCTTAGGATACATTGTGAGGGCATTCACATTGTACAAATGGTGTGTGTGTTAGAAGATATGGTGAACATTGTTTTTTGATGAGTCAGAAAATTTACACAATAGCGGGACTTAAGCTCTCTTTTAAAACATGCTGCTGAGCTGGCAGTCCTAGTGCACATTCTGCAGTAACAGCGGCTATATAAACCCCCGACAGCGGACCGACCCCCAATGTTGATACACCAAATCTCTCCCATCTCAGCATGTGAGTACGGCTCGCCTCTGTGCTACCAAAATCAGCATCATGTGTACCTTCATGACAGGCAAAAGTGGATTTACTATGATAATGGATAACTCGATGCTTAATCGTATTGACTCTCTAGAGATAAAGGAAGAAACTTGGTAATTTTTCGAAAAAAGAGGCCTTGGGAATCATTCCATGGACTGTAAAGTGAACCATTTCTGGACAGTGAGGTTATTAAATGGCTTTGCTGTATATGGTTGGTACTTGGAATGGAGTGCATTTAGCTGGATTCATTGGGCCCGTTTTATCCAGGATTTCTATTAAAATCCTCTGGCTTTTTTAGTGGAGTGCAAAACAGCCTCTGTAAATATTATATCAGAACATGTACACTTTAAGAGACAAAACACAATGTATTTGGCACCTACATGGTGCTCACTTGGTGCAGCCTTATGTCATAGGTTAGATTATGAGTTCTGCTGATGAAGCCTGAGATCTGTCAGGTGAGGCCAGGTGAGGTTGTATTGTTAACCATGTCTTTTAATGTCGTCTGGTAGCTGGAGAGGTCAGACAGGTGGCCATCATGAATCAGCGAGAGCAGATGGATCAGAGGAGGGGGCAGTGGAGGATCACAGTGTGGGAAGAAGAGAACTTCCAAGGCAAGCGCTGTGAGTTTTTGATGGAGTGCCCAAACATTTTGGACAGGGATTTCCAAAAGATCCGCTCTATCAAGGTGGACAACGGCCCGTAAGTGTTAAGTGTTAGAGTAACCGCAGAGAAAAAAAATATATATATGTGTGTGTGTATTTCAGTGTAATCTGCTCTTCACAATCTTTTTATCTTAATGAAGATAAAATCACCATTGATGTACATTAAACTGATTTATCTCTGCAGCTGGGTGGGTTATGAGTACCCGGAGTTTCAGGGTCAGCAGTTCATCTTGGAGAAGGGAGATTACCCCTGCTACCAGGCCTGGAGTGGAAACAGCAGCTACCGCACTGAGCACCTGCTTTCCTTTCGACCCATCAAATGTGCTGTAAGTAAAACGGCAACAAAGTGCCCCATTTAATTGAATTTTATTTGCAGGACACGCTATAAAGAGTGATCGAGTGCAATTGTTACCGTAAGGACCAATAACCTTTCGTTTGGGAAATCAATATTTGTCCTCTGGATATGACTTTCAGGCATGATATTTTTCCTGTGCTCTCTGTAATGTCTGAATTATCTCTGGAAAAAATTAATTACCGAACAAACCACACAAAAAGATTTATCATTATATTTGAATGTATTCATTTACAAGGTAATGTAGCGACAAAGGCCTACAGTCCACCTATTGAAATGCAATGCTCCCTTATAACATTTAAACAATTTAAATGAGTAAAACGTGTGCCTGATCTCTCGACCTATACTTCAAATGAATACTTTTTTTAAATGAAGAGATCTATATACTGTACATCTGGATAATATTAAAGACAATTCTTTGTGTCCTCTTTCGACATCAGAACCACAGCGACAGTAAAATTACCCTGCACGAGTGTCAGGACATGATGGGACGTAAGTTCGAGATGTGCGATGACTACCCCTCTCTTCAAGCAATGGGCTGGTGCAGTAAGGAGGTTCCTTCTATTAAAGTCAACTCTGGAGCGTAAGTCTTCCTCCGTTTGTCTTCATGTGAATTATTTGTGTCTACTTAAATAATTTCTTCATAATAACATACGCTTCTTCATCTCACCTTTGCACCTACGGCAGCTGGGTGGGCTACCAGTTTCCAGGTTACCGTGGATACCAGTATATCTTTGAGAGAGACAGACGTCAGGGAGAATACAGGAACTATAATGATTTCGGCACCCAGGCCCACAGCAATCAGATCCAATCAATCCGACGAATTCAGCACTAAACCCGCCCTCACTTTTCCTCCTATTGGCTACGGTCTCTCAAGCGACAGAATGAGATTACATGAACCAAAGTAGGCAATAAACGTTTTTAATAATGAGTTTGCTTGTCGCCATTCCTTTCATTTACCAAGACTACATAAGGAAATGTATGGTTAGCTCGTTAAAGACTAGAGTTTTATCCTAATATTTTAGAACAACTAAAGATTGACGTCATCTTGAGGCTTTCTAAGACTTTGTCCTCAAAGACGAAATGATGGTTGACTTTAAGGAGTAGGCATCATTAGATTCATTTTTAGGGTTTTGACATCAACGTCAGACACAGAATGTAAATTGTTCTTGTCGGATTGTATTTTATTTTAAATAAAGAAAAACAATACATTAGCCTATGGTTGTTAGTGTTTTATCAGTTTTTTTCGTTTGCTGATCAAAATCAATATGTTATCATGATAATAATTCAACACTTGGTCAGAAAGTTCACTTCAAGTTTTACACTTGCTCTTTGATCAGACAAAACATGACTGTAAGCCATGGAGAGCTGTCCGCGGTCCACATTGAAAAAAGTTGAAAATGACTAAACTACGGGGACCAAGGTTATAGCAAAGTATATGTATGCTGTTCATCTCTACACTTAACAGAAACTTCCATTCAATTTAACTATATATGAAAATATAGACCGATTAAAAGACAAATTACCCTACACGGTTGACTAAAGCACAACAGGCATCCAAACAACACATCACACTGCCAGGAACATGTTCTCTGATACTAAAAGTCTGACTGTCAAATGCAGTATTTTGATAAGCGTGACGCTTTTAACTGTCACGAGATGGCTGCAGCAGAAATGAGCCTTTAGCGCCCTCTGTTGGTTGATTTAAAAGGTCACAGTGTCCATAATTTTACATTACAAATACACTCACCTAAAGGATTATTAGGAACATCTGTTCAATTTCTCAATAATGCAATTATCTAATCAACCAATCACATGGCAGTTGCTTCAATGCATTTAGGGGTGTGGTCCTGGTCATACTTAATGTCAGAATGGAAAAGAAAGGTGATTTAAGCAATTTTGAGCGTGGCATGGTTGTTGGTGCCAGACGGGCCGGTCTTAGTATTTCACAATCTGCTCAGTTACTGGGATTTTAACGCACAACCATTTCTAGGATTTACAAAGAATGATGTGAAAAGGGAAAAACATCCAGAATGCGGCAGTCCTGTGGGAGAAAATGACTTGTTGGTGCTAGAGGTCAGAGGACAATGGGCCGACTGATTCAAGCTGATAGAAGAGCAACTTTGACTGAAATATCCACTCGTTACAACCGAGGTATGCAGCAAAGCATCTGTGAAGCCACAACACGCGCAACCTTGAGGCGGATGGGCTACAACAGCAGAAGACCCCTCATCTACACTAGAAATAGGAAAAAGAGGCTACAGTTTGCACATGCTCACCAAAATTGGACAGTTGAAGACTGGAAAAATGTTGCCTGGTCTGATGAGTCTCGATTTCTGTTGAGACATTCAGATGGTAGAGTCAGAATTAGGCATGAACAGAATAAGAACATGGATCCATCATGCCTTGTTACCACTGTGCAGGCTGGTGGTGGTGGTGTAATGGTGTGGGGGATGTTTTCTTGGCACATTTTAGGCCCCATAGTGTCAACTGGGCATTGTTTGCCCTACCTGAGCATTGTTTCTGACCATGTCCATCCCTTTATGACCACCATGTACCCATCATCTGATGGCTACTTCCAGCAGGATAATGTACCATGTCACAAAGCTCGAATCATTTCAAATTGGTTTCTTCAACATGACAATGAGTTCATTGTACTAAAATGGACCCCACAGTCACCAGATCTCAACCCAATTGAGCATCTTTGGGATGTGGTGGAACGGGAGCTTCGTGCCCTGGATGTGCATCCCACAAATCTCCATCAACTGCAAGATGCTTTCCTATCAATATGGGCCAACATTTCTAAAGAATGCTTTCAGCACCTTGTTGAATCAATGCCACGTAGAATTAAGGCAGTTCTGAAGGCGAAAGGGAGTCAAACACAGTAATAGTATGGTGTTCCTAATAATCCTTTAGGTGAGTGTACATATCTATCATTAGCAGAGTGTACATATTAAGTAGGACTATATATTTTAAAATTGTACTTGTATATAATTTCTTTAAAAGCAAAGACAAAATCAATAAACAATCAACTAACAAATCGACAAATTAATGAAGACAGACATATTAGCATATTAACTAAGGACATATCATCATTCAGAGACCTATTTTAATAAAAAATGTATGGCATATTCCAGTGCAAGGTTTTATAATATTAACATTTTCCATAAAATATGTTTGCCACACGATGGCGCCCAAACTCTATGCATTTGTGGTTGTTCTACATTTTTCGTAAGCGAGATTATACAATGTTTATCACAAAAACATTGTCTGACTAAATTCTTATTTTACATTTGCCTCTAGTAGGCCTATCTGTATTACTATGGATTTACTGTAAAGCTATTTTGCAACAATGCAAATTTGTGTACTAGAAACATTGTATCTGAAACTAATATAAACATGAAGCAGGAGTTCAATAAATAAAGCACATCTGTTGTCACTGGAATGACTTGGATACTAATACACATTTATTAGAATGGGGTATCCAAATACTTGTGGCGACATGCAGCTTATTAAACCTTTGCACTGCACAGAGCCAACACTGCACCTTTTGTAATGCTAAATACACCAGTCATTTCAAAGTCTTTTCATTAAGAGAGTTTAATCGAGCGAAAAAAACTTCAATCACTATCTGACCATCTACCCTCTCATGCCTACCTCTCATCAACCTCCGCTTACAAACATAAACACCTCTGAATATGTTTTCTCTCTGCTATGCATCTATCATTAAAATGTCCTCACATCCTGGAATCGCCCCCTGTTCTATTCTCATGTTTTGAACAGTACCAGACGTTCCCCCTTCCTCGTGTTCCTTTCCTGCTGCCAATTTATCTCACTCTTTCTAACTCTGCTGTTAGATCCACCTCTGGCTACCATGGCAACACTCAGGCAATTGTGCTGGAGAAGGCAGAGATGGTGATGACCCCACACGAATCATTCCTTGTTGATATGTGTATTTCTGCCATTTACTTCTTTATTTAATTTCCATTCATTGTCACTGATTCTTAACTGGGACTAGTCACTAACTTTACTCATTATAATAATACAGTACACCTAATTAACATTTCTTTCAAATCTTTGTTCCAAATGTTATTTTGCAAGGTATTTTGTTTTGTAATGTTTTTTTACTTTACCGATCATCATGTGACATTGCTCTGCCCTGACTTGCCCCTTACCTACAAGTTGAATCCTGAAGATGCTGAGTGAGCTTGTATTCAGGGCTTATATAATCATATCTCTCAGCTCTGAGACTTTATTCACAATTGTGCCAGGTGGGTGGAACAACCTCTAATCCCCTTGAGCATGAGGAATGTTCCACTTGGTTCCGGAAAGCCATAAGGGGAGAAAACACACATAGCTATGATCACATAAGTAACTGGGACACTATCAAGGAATTCGGTGCGACGGAAATTGGTTCAGAACAGTGGCTTCCATCCTTGCACCAGAGTCACCTGTACCAGGTGAGATGCAGTAGTAGACCCACTGGGGCAGCTGTATTCAAATGGGTTTTGATATCACAAATGTGATTATTATCACTACACCTCCAAAAAATAAAAAGCTGCTGATTTATAATAAAATCTCTGGATCCAAGTCTATTTTTCCTTTTCATTATTTTGTATGAAATCATCAAAGCTGCATTGATGTCGCCCCCTCTTTCAAATTATCTAACCGCTGTGTAGGCGAGTTGTTTTTGTTTGAAAAGTTTCATAAATGATGTGTCAAGGGAAAAATGCTGTTGCACAGAAAAGTATGATTTCAAACTGTATATGCCTAAATGTTTAGTTTCATGGACACATCATAACAATCGCTTATTATTAATGACTTGAGAGGCCAATAGATCTCAGCTCACATAGTTCTCCTAAATGGGATCAGCACAGCTCAAAACAGGTCAGATCCGTCTATGAAGCTTGAAGCAATGCTTTTTGTTTTGGTAAATTTAATGTATATAAAGTTTAAAAGCAATAATTTCAGACATGTTTGACTAAATTCTGTTGTCAGTATCATCTGACGGTGTATGGTTTAGTTCCATTAACGTACTGAAAATGGAGTATGAATTGACCTATATTTTATTTTTTATAATGGAATGGATTATCTCTTCTGCATTTAGCTGAGTATCTCAGATGGGCTAGCTGCATGCACAGAGAGTGTAAAATAATCTTCTACCCAAGATTATCCCACACTATAGCCTGCAGTACACTCATCTCATAAGATCTCATCCATTAGACAGTGGAATTAATAACAGTGCATATAAAGTGCAATACTACATGGTAAACATAGAAAACAAGACAGACTAATTAAACAAAAATTTTTGGGGGGGTTACCCAAAATTAAAAAAATATTTGTACTCAATTTACTTCCAACACAGAGAAAGATATTTGCACGTTTGAAACCAAACAGTTCTTGGACCACATAGACTACCATAGGAAAAATTAAAAAGATATTTTGAAGAATGTAGGACAGCAAACAGTTCTGGGGCACTTTTGACTACCATTACAATTTTTCTACTATGGTCAAGGGGGTCCAAGAATTTGTTTGGTTACAAGCATTCGTCCCAATTTCTTTTTTCTGTGTTCAACCAAACTAATAAATTTTTATAGGTTTGGAGTGAATAATTTATGACAGAATTGACCTTTTTGGGTGAACTTTCCCTTTAAAACTATAAATGAATTTCATCCCAGTCAAATATGTAATTAAAACGGTTAAAGTAACACTCTTGGATTTATTACTTGTGCACTCCTAAAAATGAAGGTGCTTCACGGTCGCATAGAAGAACAAAACTATTTGTCTAAAAGGTTTTCTATGGCATTGCTGTGATGAACTTTTAAAGCACCTTTATTTTAAAGAGTGTGTGTTTTTTAAAACTTTATGATTGTGTATTATTATGTTCTGTATCTTTTTTACTCTTACATTGATACATTTTCCAAAGGTTTCTACCAAAAACTGTAGACATTGCATATATGTAATGTAGCCTAATGCACATTGTTGCCTTTATACAGTCAACATATGGTATGTTTGTAGAAAAAAAATATGATTGAAAAAATATCTCTAGAGACATTTTGCAGTCATCCCTGCTAAAAATAGAAACTGAAAGGAATGATGTAAATTATTAATTTTTGGCTTCATCCTTTCTGTCTATGGTCCCTCTAGCTTGCTTCCTGATGCTGGCGTTTCCGTGGCAACCGCATTCCTTCAGCTGCATCTGTCTGTGGTTGCTACGGCTCCCAGCACACAGGCATAAACTGACACAAACGACTTACTTAACAAGACTGAGGGTTTTACTGAGCTTTATTCCCAAATAACGTTTCCTGATTGATATTCCGTGATCGCCCGGGGCGATACGGTTCACACATTTATTAAAATTTATTGTCAAGAAAATCGATTTAATAAAAAGGTGGTTTACGCAGAAATGATACGTGCATAATGTATATACATAAAATGTTTTTACATTTAGGCTATACCCTTTGTTTTGTTGTACCTGTTTTATTTTTCCTGTTAAGGACAGTAGTCTACACACCGCGTTGAGCGACAGACCCCCACAACTGTCTATACGTTTTTCAGCCTACGCTCGACCTGGACCGTACCCTTATACTAATATAGCTGTTACCATAGAGACGGGGCGGAATGCGCCTGCAGAATTCCTATAGCCCGGCAAGCGGCCGGTTCTGCAGCCCTCCGTCACAATGACACTTCTATCAGACTGCACCAAAATCTAGCCAATCAAATGTGTGAGCTCCCGACCCACGTGTTTTATTCACAAATTCTGGGGGTTCTCTCGTTTCAAACTTACTTCTTACTCGCCCAATGACTCATGCACCCCCGAGGCCATTTTCACACTGCCAAAACGTGTCTCTTGAGGACTACCTGAATACGGAACAGTGTCAGTGTCCTATGAACAGAACAAAGTTTATTTCGGTATGAGAAAGTATTGTTTTATTCATTGATCTATTTGAGAACGAACCATCTTATTGGTGCTATGAATACATTACAGCATGTCGATTTAAATCTATTCTGTTCCAAATTACACAAATAAATTGTGCACTTAAATAATCAAACCATCTATTTACTTACGTCTGTTCTTTTATTTAACAGAGAATAAAAGAAGAGGATAATATCGATTACTAATTTGTGTTTAACCTTTGAAACGTGTATTTGTGAGTCGTGTCACGGTTTGTAAGGCAATCGACCAAGTTCAATGTTCCTCCATATATTTCACAGAGATGGACTTTCTTGATAGTTTCCATGGATACATAACCAGTGTCTTCGACGGATTATCATAGGCCCACATTACGAAACAATGCAGAATCCGGAGGCGACGTTCAGCACCACGGATAGCAACCGCTGACGACCAAGAGCAAGACTGCTATTAGTTAAAAAGGCCTTTATATTCACAGAACGACGTAATATTTTTTTTATCACGTATCTAAATAGACTACTGATGCATGTCTGGCAGCCCTTTTTGTCGTATGGTGACTCTTCACTTGGTAGCACAATGTAATGATTAATTAAGGATCCCTTTTCCTCCTCTTTTTGTGTTAGGGGTGTTTACATGTTGTGTTTAGTGTCTTGTTATATTTCTGTATGTAGAGTATTGTTGTGTAATATAGACTTTGTGTCTCAACGTTATCTACACCAAGAAAGTCACTACAAATATTTCAATAATAAATACTGATGCATAAAATCGACTGAATATATCGAGAATGTTTATCAACAGGGAATTCAGGGACTGGATCTGTTGTGCTCCTTATCCGACAGATTGTTTTAGATATGAAATCCTGTGACACTCAGGCGACCGGACTGTTGCTTGTGGTGCTTAATGTCTGGTTAAACATCAGCGTGTAGAACTGTCAAATTGACAGTGAAAATGAAGCGTTAGATTCAAACACACAGAGTTTCATAAATACATCCACCAAGTTTACGTGGTCGTTATCTACATGCAGTTTATGTCTTGCGGGCGCTTGGCAATGTCAGCAACAAAATGTCAGAATGTTTTCGTGAAATAAATCAATAAAGAGGTCACGAACCGATAAACAAAAAAGAAGTGGCAAAGAGTCTGATTATTTGTATTCATATATTTTCAAATATACATTATAAAACATTACGTTTTATACTATGACAATTGGCACATATTGACTTTAGAGAGTCGTTTTGCTGTAGAACAGTACATTCAACGTTCAGATAGACAGCATCAGGCGCCACAGGAGACAAGAGAAGAGTGTCTGTTGCAGGCCAGCACCCTGGACAGCGCATCGTCGGTGACTTCATCGTTTCTGAAACTGATAGAAAAATAAGACCCGAAAACTGACGCACAAGCTAATCATTTACATCTCTCACCGAAGCGTGGCCCCGGATAGCGTTATTTTTCTTCAAAAACCACACTGATGATACGATTAGAATAGTTTGTAAGCATGCATTAAGTAAACTACAAGAAACCCCAGATCGCGCTCGTGACATTCACTGCGTCATGGAGGTTGTATAGTATACACATAATATCTTAAACCCCCTCTCATGGAGGTGAGGCGAAAACCCCCCTGTCCGTTCCCATAAGCCAGCAATGAAGAGTGCAAAACTCTTCACACCGTCGGGCCTTACATTCATTTCACCCTCTGAGCAAGGGCGTGGAAAGATACCAGAGAGCTTCTCTCTCCCTTCGAAAATTTAGCGGTCCAGGTTATTATTCCATTTTCCGTTCGTGTCACTCGAGCCGCCCTCGTTTTTGAGGTCCTGGAAAACGTCGGTGAAGAAATGCGGATCGGAGTTGATCTGCAGCATTTTGGCACTCATTTTGTCAATGATCCGCAGGGAGCGCTCCCAAAACACCTCCTTGTTGGTCTCCACCAGGAAGGGCTTGAGCGGGTATGAGATCTCGTTGCCCATATAAGAGTAAGCCAAGTACAGGCAGGTGAGAAAGGTGGCCTGCAGCTCATACTCGCTGGAAATATCCTCGGTCACTGCTTCCCTGCAGAGCAGGTACACGAACACCAAGTTGGCAGGAGTGATAAAACCCTGGTCTTGCCAGCCTTGGATGAGAAGTGACCGATCGACGTTGCGGAACCACAGGATGATCTCATTCGGACTCAGCTCTTTGAGTTTGTAGCACCTCCTGCACATGAACTCACTCAGGCAGCGGAGGAGCTCTCCGGTCGAGGCTTGGACGATGACGCGTCTAGGGGAGATGATCGAGCGACTGCTAGGTTGTCTTTGTACCGAGATGAGTTGTTTACCGTTCTGGGACACATTCTGGGTTTGATTGGATCGAAAGCTTTTATCCGGTACGGTGGGGACTGGCACGGCGAGTGGTCCAGCCTTGGTCTTGCGCTCGGAGCCTGACTGTGACTTCTTGAGATTTTCGGTGTTTAGCTGGTCCACGGGGTTAATAATCTGAGTCGCGGGTGGGTTCGGGTTTACTTTCTTGGCATTCTTTTTCTTGGCAGAGGCAGCAACTAACCGCTTCCACGTCAGAGCCGATATGAGCACCGAATGGCGCTTTAGACTCTTCTCCGTCTTCCCGCTCGCCCCGTGCCCCCCGTCCGTTTTCTCATCCAGAATCCCACCTTTTCTAGATGTGGGAGAAATCGATAGGACTGTACCCATCTTTTCAGCTGACGACCAACACTCACCGGCCTTTCGGAATGCGCTGTCTCGCCTTTCGTCCCGTTAACTGCCTCGGGAAGGTGCGACTCAAGAGTCACAGGTTTACGTCCATTTATCTTTCGCTTGACCACTGAGTATACAGTGGGAAAACAGCTGTTGCGTTGAATAGGTTACCTATGTAATATGCGAAGCTTGCTTCAGTCACACGCGCGCGCTCCGCCACTCCTTCTGCATCCCACTGCGCGCGCAGCCTCAGACAGCGGGAGCAATGGGCAGGACTTGTAATGTGTAGGTACAGAACTGTAAACCGGGATAAGCCTCCACAATCTGCCAATCCTGCTGCGCTGTGAAAGAAGTGATGGCTGGTTTCGCCAACCAGAGAAGCTCAAAAAACACTTGTATGTGGGTTAGACAGTCTCGATCTTGAACGACAGGTTCAGAGTCTATTTTTGGAATTTGCTCAATAACATAATGTATCTTCTAATTAAAATGCTTAACGTGTTTTAACAGTTGAGAGCAATTATCCATATTACCACTTCTGTTATTTCTTCTTCACGCCCACAGAAGAGAAGAAAGGAGAACAGAGAAACATTAAATCACAATACTGAAAAAAACCAATACATTGTATGTCACACTCAATTTTTAAAACAACCAATTTCCATGATTTACATTACCCAACCTGTCTTTTATTATTCAAGAACACCATATTAAAATAAGAAGGTCATTTAAATCCTTGGTGGTACAGGTGCATCACAGTAGCATCAAACGCTTTTGCAGCATTAAAAGAGCCATTATGCTCCACCTTGTGGACATTCATTTATAGACAAGCATTAGCTAAAACAGACGTTTGTAGCATCAACGGAGAAAGCAAAGCCACCGAATTACAGTTAAGAGAATGCTCTCCTGTTTATCCTCATTGCTACAAAATCAGATGATGCAGAATATGTGCAGGTGCAAATCTTTTTACAGATACCATAAAACAAGTGCTAGAAAATGTAACAGCAATAGTTTGTGTAATGACGCCATTCTTCGCCAAGCAACCAACCAGTTCAGCACCTTGGACAGTACAGATGATTGTTGGTCAGCAAAAGAGCAAAAGAAAGTTCTCAAATATTCAGGGTTTGTATTTTTTTCTTAGATTTAATTTCGCATTCCCAGATTAGCTTTAAATGTTCTCAATTAAAATTGAGAGGGAAAATCCCTTTTAGGCAAATTTGCAACAGTTGTCACACACCAGCAGATGGCAGCGTGAGCAAATCATTCGAACTGGCCCTGTCTCCCACCTGATTTAGGGGCATTGCTCTATTTTGTTTGTAGTAACCAGTGGACCATTGAATTCTGTGTGATGAAATAAACACCTGTTTTAATGTTCCACTGTTTAAAAATGTGCAGAAGAAGCTCGTATGCACACAAATATATATGCAATGCTTTCCCAGCAAGGTCCACTTGTGGCGCTATCCTAATGTTTTAATCCTCCAGATTTCCCATTTTTAGTTTCCAAGTAACCCTGAAGACTAGTTCAGGTGTGTTCGGTTTAATTTGGAACAAAACTTTGCAGTACTTTGGACTGGACACCCTTGCTACAGGTGAGCTTTAAAGGCAGACGGTGACATCCTTTCTCACGACACATATTTCGCACTGAACCACACAGCACCAGTGAAATTGACACAGACAGTTTTCTTCATATTCCACAGTGTATTCTGCAAATCCTCTACCACAGCACAGTGTGTCACACCTTCCTGGCCATGTCTCTGTGCTGTTACACACACGACCCTGTGTGCCCTCTACACCTGTCCTCTGATTGGGCCGGCAGAAGTCAGGTGACTCGGCTGAATAGATGAGACCATTTGCATCCAGGGCTGGAGTATCCCGATCGACGGAAACAAGCGACTTACCATCATTCCCTCCCATGACTTGGACGGCCTTATAGAATTTCTGCATGATGTGGTCACCGACCTGACGGAAGAGAGGCATTTTGCTCCAGCAGCTGCGAAGATTGCAGGAACCAGAAAGGCCATGACATTTACACTCTGCACGCATCTGTATCCGTACAGCCTATATCCACACAGACATGCAAGACAAAAGAGCAAGAATAGTGTTTCAGAAGCAGAACATTCTAATCCTTATTTAAAATCTAAGGAATAGGTCATCCCAAAATTTAATAATTTACTCACATTATTGTCATTTCAACCCTGTATGACTCCATAAGCCATTCTTTTTTTTACTTTTAATGACCCAAATAAACCATCAAAGTAACCTTGTTTAGGTATTTATATATTACTAAATATATTACTAGATTTTTAAAGCAAATTACAACATATCCTATTTGTGCAAAGAAACTACTTTAATTTAGTAAATGAACCATACAATTTTAGAAGTTACAAATAAATAAAGAATATTACAAAAATGTTGCTCTCTCCTGTTTTTTATTACAAACTCCCTAAACTCTTCTCAAACATACAAAAAAGCTTATTTGAAACTCTTAGCACAACATGCACACCTTTTTACTGCTTTGAGAATAGGTTTGAAAAAATATCACATAAATATCACATCAGTATATATCGGTAGGTAAACAGCTAGTATAAAAAAAGTTTTTTATTCATACCTGCCTGCCTGCCTCATTGTTGTGCCGGTCAATAAGAGTCCTGATGTCATTTTTGCTTTTACGCTTCATGGCATCCATGAACAGATAAGACTTCTCATAACCAAAGTCCGCATCATCTCCACATCCTCCCCATTCCCAGCGCCCGTCTCTGGCAGGTGAAGTCTGGTTGTATGTCTCCTCTGCCAGATGAGATTTAGTGGATCCCTGAAGGGTCACGCAGCCACACTGTGGCAGCTCTCCCTGACTGCAGGCTTGTGTTACTGCATGCATTATCCCAGCAGCTGTGATGGCATATATGAAGGCAGTTTCTCGGATATCTACAGGTACAATTAATATATTAATTTCTTTGTATTTTTTAGTAAGGGCTTTGTCTGAGACCAACCATGTAGAGTTATAATCTTTATACCTGACATCTTATTTCAGTGCAAACCCCTCCTCCCATTTCTAAGAGCACCTTAATATCTAAAGAACACATTCCTCACACATCCTTGTTGTCCAGACCTGCTTACCTTGAACTGCCAAAAATGCATTTTTTCCTATTACTGTAAAGGATTCCTCCAAGACACACATTCTTGGCATTACATTAACATGTTCACATTCACGACTGACAAATTACTAAGCTTTAGCTTGTCACATTTGGTTATAAAACTATGAACTATGGATAAAATAGCTTTCATGATGAGAAACTTAATCTCAGGTGTTATTCAGACACATTCACTACAAGGTAAACCTGCTAATAATAGCACACAAGCACAAAAGCTTTGCTCCACACTATCATCTGAAGTAGATTTCAAGTAATAGGACCCAGGTCACAAAAATATTTCAGAACACTATAGCCCTCTAACGGCCATGGGGATAACTACATATTATAAACACGTTTATTTATACGATCTGTTTTTTTATGATGCTATCACTGATTATTAGATCAGTATTTCCAAGAAACCTTACAATAGAATAACACCTATATAACTAACTCAACATCTCCTTAAAAAACTAGTAAAGACTTCCCCAATAAAGATCTGACCTGTCAGAAAGACCCAGCCAAAAAACAAAAAGCATACTATTTTTCTGGGAAAAAGGCCGATCTGATTACTGGGATCTTAGAACATTACAGAACCCTCAATGGCTGAAATGCTTACTAAGGAATGATGACTCCAAGATATGTGAAAATAATTTAAATGAGCTAAGGCTGGAGGTCTACTTAAAGAATTAACTTCATCCACATTCAAAACTAGTTTCACATAAATGGATCGTAGTAATAATCACCTTGTTGGAGGATTTTGGCCAGGTTTCTGCTCTTGCTCGTGCAGTTCCAGCGATTATTGTGGAACTGATGTTGGCATTCTCGCATTCCCAGCCTGGCACCTTTTGCCACTTCCTGAATGATCTCAGGCTGAGACTGGCACAGGTCAGCATGTCTGCCTAGGAGAGGTCTAGTCCTGCGACAAATGCTGTTGGGGTCCATTACTAAAGGGTTGCCAGTTACCCTGTGGTTCAAGAGAAAGGCATATAAAGCAGCATATAGGCAAGCAAATACATGCATGTTTTTCTTATTTCAGAAATACATTCTTGACAAATCAAGACATCATTACATTTATGCATTTGGCAGACGCTTTTATCCAAAGCCACTTACATTGCATTATACTATACATTTGTTTCTAATCATGTGACAACCCCTAACTTTACAAACATGAATCTAATACTAATGTACAATACTGTAATACATTACATGGAGAATAACACTAATGATTAATTAAAAAATATATTACATGAAATGAATCGCTGTTCACACTAAGGAACGATATATACAACATCAAATGTAATGTGTTTTTAATTCGACAAAAAGTATGATGATTCTTTGTTGCAATTCATTGTGGGATTTAGTTGTGATAACAGCCACAAGAAATGAACATATCTGCACGCAAGTAGGCTATTTTCTCTCGATTTCTCTTCATTCCGGCCAGCTTTGATCCCTTGGGAACTTTTCGCAGAAGAACCGTGACCAGTCTCCTAAACAATGTGCGTCTTTCGCAAACCAGTTATTTCACATCTTTCTTTGTTATTATTTAAGAGGCCGGTTGAACCTGCTAGAAAGTCATAAATTCTTATAGTAAATTCCTTGTTGAAGCAAGATGTAATCATCTTTATAGGTCGCCCCCTCTCTATAACTCACCGAGAACGACATTTTTAATTCTAATGAACTTATTCGCACCATTTTATACTCGTTTATGACCTACGGAAATACTGCATTAAGATAAAAGTTTTTGTGCTAAATCAGACAGAAAAAAGCCAATGACATTATAACTTACCCCAGCTGAGATGTAAGGGCCGTGTTTAGGATAAAAAGTACCAAAAGAATGTATTTTTCCGCAATGTGCATCATACAGGGATTGAGATCCGGCAAGATCTACTTGAAACTGTCCCACTGAGGAGTCCGGTTGCCGTCGAACCTTAGAATTGGCGTCATATCCATGAAATAATGACAGAGAACAACGTGAAAGCGCGTAATTGACACGGGTACGCAACAAAAAGTAATGGAAATACGAATTTTGTAATTAAGAATCCACTATCGACACGTGGGTTTAATCCTTCTATTAACTCCTCTTCAATTACAAAACAACTGTCATAATCACGCGCATTGTCAGTGCGCAAAACAAGGACTCGTGTCTTATTATCATATATTGGCACGCGCGCATCCCACCCCACTGACGTAATTTCAGAAACATCCCCGTCCAGTCAAAAGGTTCAGGGGGTTGTAAACATTCAGTGCAGAAACCCCACCTGACACTTACTCAGTTTATATTAACCCCTCAAGCCACAATTTGATTTAAACATTGAAATTATTCTCACTGATTGACGACAACCAGAAAACTCGCCTTGTTTTGTTTGTTTTGTTTTTCGATTTCATCAGGTCTCAAATTTATATTAGCGTTATGATATCCAGCTGTCGTGCTATGGCGTGTGTTGACTTTGGCAAATCATTGTGGCCCCAAAGCAAAATCAGCATATCAGTCAGGATCTGTAATAAATTGCAAAAGCCCATGCCAAATCTCAATCATTCTCAACAGTGTAGAAGCAGAATTAATCTAAAATTGATGTATCTTGTTATAAAAACGTGTTTATTATAAAAACTGTGGGAAAAGACAGTTCTTTATTTGTCAATAAATAAATAAATGAAAATAAGAAAAAAGTTTGTAAGTAAAAACAAGATAATGAAAATAAAACAAGTCAGAAAACAGTACTTGGTGCATAAAATACAGTTTGGTTAAATTAAATCAGTGAAAATCTCATGCGTCTGTTTTAATTTTAGTTAAGCAACATCATTTATCTTATTTAGCAAGATTTAGCAAGATACAGAGGTCATAAATGGTCCTATAAATCATTATCTAAATATACTCATTTCTATCAAACTCAGCATTGCTGATTACCATGTTATAATCAATAGCATGTTGATCACTGTCAAGGACAGGTAATGCATGACTGGGTATTTTTCGAAAATATGTTCGTTTTGTTGAAAGAAAACACCGTTATAAATAACAATGTGTCAATAAATCAATCAATGTTTTAATAATTAATTTGTTCAATGAATTGTTTTAGATTTTTACAAAAACATAATTTTTACACAGAAATCTCAGGAAGGAGCTGCTGTCGCAATGGCATCTCGTGGTCCAGAAAATAACTGTGGTTGTGTTAAGGCGCCTTCTTTGACACATGTGATCTGGTCTTTCCATAGGAGGCGGTGACATTGTTCCTTGCGTTTATTTCAGAAAGAGTAAACAGTCTCAGTGTTCAGATGAAAATTGAAAGATGTGAATGGACAATATCTGGCTCAGGGCCTGTATGGCTAACAGTGAATACAGCAACTGTGGCGCTAGACATATATATCTGTCCACTCTGACATTCAGATTTAGCCCTGCTGTTTCTCTCATTAGCCTGTTGACTGAAAAACTGACTTGGGAGAAAACTGTGTACAGTATCCTTGATGTAATAATAAGTAATAATAATAAATACTAAACGTTTTTCATTTAGTTCTTTGGTACCTTGAAATTACACCTCAAAATAGAGGTTTTTTAAATAAAGAATAAATGTCACACTTAATATACAGTATATGACTTCTGTACATGCAAAAAATATTTCCAATGTATCTCTTAGTATGAATCTGTGTTTATTCTACATTTTGAAAATTACAGAATGTTGAAAACCCTCAAATCACCTTTACATATAGCATTCATGGACCTAAACCTAGACATATTTTTAATCTATAAAATAAATATTATTAAATATCATTTTAAATTCCGTTTAAATTCCGTACTGATGACTACCACCTAGTGGACAAAGAGAGGTTTTACAAGTTTTGAACAGTTACAACAGTTTTAATATTTTTTCACTTATAATTAAACTTATGCAGTTTAAGGATGTTTATCCTAGTTTAACCTATTAGATTATAGCATGTGAGATGTCAAATCAAGTGAGTAAAGGCTAAGATTATTCCAATTAAAACAAGATAATCCTGTCCTGGAACAACCACTAAAACATAGGCCCATATATGTGCGATTCTGTTATTTAGACCTTATAGCAGATCCAAGTTATGTTTGATTCCCTGTTTTATTGAAACCACAAAGTAAAGAGAAACAATGTCTCCTCTCGTATAACCATGAGAAAACAGCTCACAGCTTTCCTCAAGTTAACTTCAGGCATGCAGTACAAGAAACAGCTGTGACGCTCCAGTGGAGGCATAATGACAGAGAGAGACTTAACTGAGCTGTGATTTTGTGTAGTGCCGTGTGTGTGCATGTTTAAAGCCTGAGTGTATCAAAGTTAATTTCTTAACGCCCCCATGGCTGCTAAATTAGTACAATTATACCCACTGAATTTTGTTTTTCGTATCTCATGATTTACCTGTTTGTGCCCCCTCCATCCGATCTGGTAGTGGGCTAAAGCTTACCACTTTCAGAAAACGAATGATCGCCCTCTAATTTAGTGTGACAAAGAAAGTTACTCTGAAGTCAAAAGTGGTTTCTTCGCAATATTTTAGGGCTAACGACCAAATTCACTTTTTACACCTAAATTATAGCTGTCTCTAATAATAGGTCACTACTGCCCGGGTTGCGGTTTTGCACATGGCCCTCCTCCTGGCACGCATTTATCCAATAGCAGGAGTCAGCGCTTCGGATTCTGCATTGACTGACGGTGGTACAGGGCGGAGACTTAAGCTCTGACACGTCAGAAGGCAACAGACTCTGTCACGTCTCCCGAAATCATAAGTGTGAGGAGAGAGCGGCATTATTGATGAGTTTGCAAGCCTCAGATCCCAAAAGCATCCCCGTTGTCCACAGCTAAGGAGCGGACAATTCACTGTTTGCAGGCGCCGACTGAAAGAATGAGACTTTCGATGCTGATGTCTCTTATCCGGCCGACCGGGCCGATTATTGTGGGCATCTCTCTGGGATTCACTTTGAGTCTTCTTAGCGTCACCTGGGTGGACGAGTCCTGCGACTCTAACTGGACAGGAGCCACCGCCGAGATGCCCCCAGGCAATTTGAAAGGGGCCCGTAAACCGAGTTCGATATCCACCGGCACCTCTGACAACGGAAATATCGAAGGCGAATTTGAGCCCAGAATAGTGCCTTACAACAAGCCTGCCCAACAAGATCCTGCGAAGAAAGTTTTTAGGTAGGTGGCAGCGTAAGAAATTGTAAGTGCTTTGCAAATGCAAGGACCTGCTTTTTATGAATACATTGTTTAGCATACAGTGTAGTTTACAGCAGGAGGGCTTATTTAAATGTTGTTTCTTCACATTATAAACACGGACACGTGAGTTACTCGTTTCGTATTCTGCGTTGTTTAGCATTAGATTTAATGCTAGCGGTCTCGAGGCTTGGCCTCTCGACGCGATGCTGCCATGATGTCATCGGGTCACATAAAGCGAGCTGTCAATCACGGATCAGCTTCAGTAATCTGAATAACGAGCAAATGCTTGAACATGTCAACAACCCCCAGCACCTGTAACGTTAGGGCATATAAAACCACAGATTGTATTTATTTATATTTAAATTACCATTATATCCGACAACATTTTTAGTTTTTATGTTGTTTTACCAAGGCTCCCATAAGCTGTTACTTTTTAGCGTGAAAACATTTTGTGGAGTCTCTTAAAATAGTTTATAATTATATAATAATTATAATCTACAGGCTGTATATAAATATGACTTATACAATATAACCAAACAGCTTTTGTACGGAACAGAAGGGAAATCTAATAATTTTTCACCAATAATGTGAAAAATATGTTAAAATGTAAAAATCACCTCAGATTTGACTTCCTTAAGGCCTACATTTCTATCTGCTCCTCAGGCAAAGCTATTGTATGGTTTCAGAAGACTCTGACTATACAAGTTGTGGTTCTTATAATCAGCTTTTTTATTTAATACTGCCTATACATTCTCCACTAAGTTAGCTATTACTTTATATAAATGCTTGTGTGAAGATTCTTGAAAAAAAGCGAGTAACTCATCTTTTCTCTTAGAGCCAGGTATGCCAGCACAGAGCTTGGAATTCGTGAGCATCTCTTTGTTGCCGTATTTACCTCCAAAACCACCCTGAGCACATTGGCTGTGGCCATCAACCGGACCCTCAGAAACCACCTGGATGGTCGCCTGATCTTCTTTACAGCCACACGCAACCGCAAACTCCCTCACGGAATGTTTGTGGTTGCCCACGAAGACGAACGTCCCGTGCCGAACATGTACCAATCCATCCGATATCTTCTAGAACACCACATAGCTGAATATGATTGGTTCTACCTGGCTCAAGATGATACCTATACCCAGCCCGAAAGGCTGAAGACCCTAGTGAGCCATCTTAGTATGGACCTTCAGCTTTACATGGGCCACCCAGGAGAGTTTGTCGGAGGTGAGACGCAAGGCAAGTACTGCCACGGTGGACCAGGATTTCTGCTGTCCCGTGCATTGCTTCTGAAGCTGCAGCCTTTTTTGGACCATTGTAGGACTGATATCATAAGTGTCAGACCTGATGAGTGGCTTGGTCGGTGTATCATTGATTATACTGGCACCAGCTGTGTGGACGAATATGAGGTGAGCGGTAATAAAAAAAATGAATCACCTTTCGTCCCAAATGCAGAAATTGCATCACTGATGCAGGGAAGAATCATAATTGTCAGCAACATTTGTCACATCATGAGATTTCAAATGGCCACAAGTTAAAATAGTTTCCCAAGGTAAATGTGGCTGGGAGAGCTGTTTGCTTAAATAAATAGGGGGGGGGGATGATGGTGGTGTTAGTGGGGGGGATTATGTGGGTTCTGGGCCTCAACTATATACAGATGATCCTAGAAAACTCAAGCCTGTGTTGAGAAAGTAAACTTTTCACGTAGCTCGTTTCCCTTAGTTGCCTATATTTATGCTGGTAAAAATGACTTTATTTTCTGCCCGGGGTCTCTAGTTTCGACAGGAAACCACTTTTCTCCAGAGTCCATGCTTTATTGAGAGGGCACGCTGTTTCTTATTGGGGGCCTCAATGCAACGGGGAGCCCGAATGATCAATAGTTCACAGTATTTTTCGAGAAATGAGGCAGGTACACTTACGTACTGCAACAAGCTCACAGTCATGCGAAAATGTTCTGCATATGTTCAAAACATGTATTTCGTATAATGTGGCCCAGAGACAGTATGAAATGTATAGTATGTACTATTTAATGTCAAGATTGTGATATGCAACTGCATGCAAGTAGAGTATTTGTGAGAGTTAAAGGGACAGTTCACCCGAAAATACGATTACTCGCTCTCTAGTTGTTCCAAACCTGTATATATGTCTTTGCTTGGTTGAACACAGAGAAAGATATTTGGACGAATGCTTGTAACCAAACAGTTCTTGGACCCCATTGACTACCATAAGAGGTGTGTCTTCGTTTGTGTTTTGCAAAAGAATGAAAGTTATTCAGGTTAAGAATGACATGAAAGTGAATAAATAATGACAGAATTTTTATTTTGGGGTAATCCGTCCCTTTAACTGAGCTTAAATGGGGTCTTCATAGGGGATTCATGGGATGTATGACATATCGATTATTGCTCCCTGAAATCTTTGTAAGTTGCTTTGCATAAAAGCGTCTGCTAAATGACTAAATGGAAATGTACATTTCAGTGAAGACCTTTGGATCCAAAATAGTCAGATCTTATTAGATTCAGGTTTTAGATATTCTATATCTATCTGTTCAACCACGTGAATCCTACATTTTTAAACAGAATTTATTACTTGATAGTTAATTCATCACTTATAGAACTTAGGAAGAACGTAATGATTGTTTCCAACATCTTTAAAGAAACCAAAATCACTGACTCTTTAAGTGAGCTGTCAGTCTTGAGCGGGGTAACATATCATTAAAATAGTTTGCATATGTTTCAGGCAGGTACGGAAACGCAGTGACTTGAACATAAAACATCATTATTCCACACAGACCTTTGCATGCTGTTTAGATCCAACATGAGACAAGTGAACGTCCAAACACCAGGGTTAAGTTCTACCACTGCTGAGCCAAAAAGTAAATGATTTCCTGTTCTCGGCAGGCCAGCTGCAGACCTGCTGAGATCTGTTAAGTTAATAGGCATGATTACAACAAGACATTAAACAGCATTTCTGCAAACATTGCAGGGGTCTCCGAAACAAAATAAAACCAGAAGAGTCATCTATAAACAAAATGGATAAATACTTGTGATGGGCCAAATGTTGCTAATGCAAGTATAAAACACAATAAATGTAAATATATTTAAGTTCATTTAATTTACAATATTTATTTACAGGGGCTAAATTATCATTCTTTTTCAATGGAAAATTTGGACCTTCTCGCCGAGGAGAATGATGGATTTCAGAATGCTATTACCGTTCATCCTGTGACCAGTGCAGAACTTATGTATCGTCTTCACAAACAATTCTCGGAAATAGAACTGCAGAGAACCTATGAAGAGATTGAGAAACTGCAGGTTAGTACATAATTATTACATTATTTACAAATGCGTAAAACATGTTGGACAAGTTACAATACCTCTCATGATCTTTGCTTTTTTAACTCAATATCATCAATAAATAATGATCTAGTTAAAGTTATGTTCACTTATAAAAATATGATTTATCATGCAGTTCCACTACATTTACAGCCACAAAAAAATGAGGAGAACATTTACTTTTGATATCTATATGTTTAGGGAAAATTATCATTTTATCAACTACTAACAATATTTCTCCCAAATGTCAAATACAAATATTATTTCCATTTGCATTGGACTGGAATGGCCACAATACATCAAAAATTTGGAATGGTCTTTTAATGTTTTCCTGCTGTTTTGTGTTTTTACTACATTTGCATCTCTTACCTTTGACTCATAGTCAGAGATCAAGAATGTCAGTGAAATGGCCGTGGATGGAAACAGAGGTGCTTTGTGGCCCATCGGCATCCCACCACCCTTTGAACCCAAGAGCCGCTTTGAAGTACTACGCTGGGACTACTTCACCGAAGAGCATCTTTTCTCCTGCGTGGATGGTGCCCCCAAATGCCAGCTCATTGGCGCTGATCGCGATGACGTGTCTGACGTTATCAGGGTTGCCGTGGAGGAGCTCAATAAGAAATACAACCCTATTGTACAAATGAGCGCTCCCCGGTTGGTGAATGGCTACAGACGCTTCGATCACACACGAGGGATGGAGTACACCCTAGACCTTCAGCTCCAAGCCACATCTGAGTCTGGCCACCAGAAATCTATTGCACGTCGCGTACACCTTGTGCGCCCCCTCAGCCAGTTAGAGATCATCCCCATGCCCTACGTCACTGAGGCTACACGAGTACACGTTCTCCTTCCTCTTAACAGTTATGAGTCTCAAGTAGCGCTGCGATTCTTGGATCACTGTTCCTCCAACTTGTTTGAGACCGGTGAGAACGCTGTTCTCAACCTCCTGTTTATTTACGAACCGGCTGAGGCTCAAAAAGTAAGTTCGGATGATGTTTTTGCAGATGTCAAAGCTAAGGTCGCCGCTGTTGAGCACAGGTATCCCAGCGTGAAGGTGTCATGGATAAGCATTAAAACAGAAAGTTCTGGTGTCCTGCGGATCCTGGACATCGTTTCAAGGAAGCATCCGGTTGACACACTCTTCCTCCTCGTCACTGCTGACACAATACTCAGTTCGGAGTTCTTGAATCGCTGCCGTATGAACGCCATCAGCGGCTGGCAGGCTTTCTTTCCCATCCACTTCCAAGATTTCGACCCCCGTGTTGCTAACCCGGAACAGGCGCCCTCTGTGTCGCCAGACCTGGTTAGGGAGGCAGGTCACTTTGACCGCAACGTCTTCGAGGAAGCGTGCTTTTACAACTCAGACTACATGACGTCAAACACACAGATGGCTGGAGACTTGCAGGAGAACGAGGAGCTGCTGGAGAATTTGGACTTGTATGACATATTTGTGCAGTACTCGGGACTGCACGTTTTCCGTGCCGTCGAGCCTGCTTTGCGTCAGGCATACCGCAACCGGACCTGCGATCCGCGGCTAAATGAGGACGTGTTCCACCGATGTCTCCAGAGCAATGTGGAGGCTCGGGGGTCGCGTTCCCAGCTGGCCATGCTAATATTTGACCAGGAGCAAAGCAACAGCACCTGAGGAGCTACCCAGAATGTAACAGGGGTGTATTTGTGGAGTGGATAAATGCGAGTAGCACTAATACTGCTATTCAACATCTTCAAAACAAGTTCTCTAGTAAAAGACTTCTGATTCTGACTGCGGCTGTGTTTAAATGTAAGGCGAGATGCTTTTGTGGATTCAGTATCTTACTAAATCTAAGCAGAAATCTTCTGAGATGTTCAAGAAACGTTTAAAGACACATCTCTTCCGTAAGCACTTGAATTACAACTGTTAATGCACTAAAAACATTCATAAACTGTTATCATCTCACTTTGATCTCTCCTATGACCTGTGCTTGGAGAAACGTTGCATTTTTACTACTTGGAACAAATTGCTTTTGGAGTCTTGATGGAGAATGTGAATAGATATCATCGCAAATGACTTGCTCTTCATGTATTATTGTTGCAGCAGCTTGAGGAACAGCAGATGTTTTCAGCAAAACTGGACATTTCAGAAAGGGACATTGTATGAAACTGTTTCCATTAATTATTTTGTGCATTATTTCAGTTTTCTGAAACCGCCCATGTCAGAAGTGCATTCCAGTCTTCCACCCACACATCCTTTCCTCTCTTAGCTGTGGCTGTCTGGGGCAGCATAGCTATACTGTCCATGTGCAAATCAGTGCCTTCAAATCTCAAATGGATCTCGGCTATGCAACCAACCTATAAAATGCACCCTTTTTGCACATAAACCAAAGTACTTTATAAAGTCGTCACTTTTTTCGTGTTTGTTTGTTTTGCTTTTTTGTTAAGCAAAAGATGTTTGGGAGCAGAGTTCTCACATGGTGTAATGAGATTAAATTATGTTTACAGTACGCACCATGCTGCTGCTTACAGAAATGGGATCAGAAAAGAGGAGATTAAAGGAAGACAGAGTATGGTAGTCAATGGTGGCCACAAACTATTTGGTTACAAGGATTCTTCCAAATATCTTTCTCTGTGTTTATCAGAACAAATAGAAAAAACTGGAGGGTACGTAAAGGACGTATGTGATTTTAAATAAATAATGTTTTATTATGTGTGATCACATAGTGGTCCACAGTCTCTAAAGTATTTCTTCTTAAATTGCATGAACTTGATACATGAATTTGGTGTTTATTTTTAGACTGGTGTTTTAGTTTTGTCTCCACTAGATGGCAGTAAAGCCATCTTTTTGTCATTGTCCTCATGTGGAAATTCAACATATTCATTTAGAAGAATCTGACCAGTTACCAATAGGTTATTCAAGATAAGTATGTATAAAATGTCAGTTTTATTTATTTGGCCAGTTTTTTTATTTGCAGTGAGTATTATTGTGTTTCAGACTGAATTTTCTCAGTCAGATTTGTGACAAGGTTGAATTGATGGTAAAGGACATTAAGTAAGCATCGCTATTATTGTATTTGTATTTGAATGTGATTATTTAAATAAAACAAATTAAATTCACACTCATAAACACTGACTTCATTCAAATGGAATTATTTAAAGTTTTTATTTTATTTTGACCTTTAGAGGGTTTCAGCGAACATTGTTCTCCAGCTTGGTGTTTCAAATCCGGAGACAGACTGCTCCATTATAAGAACTACAGCACAATGCGAAAGTTACATAAGACTGAACAGAACATAACACCTACTCAAAAAAAGACGAGTGGCATATTTTAGCTGTTCACCTCCGGAGAAGTCTCATTACGTTTTTAAGAAATGAAAGAGGTGAAATGGTGCGAGCGCTGTACATTACATTACCACAGAAAGAAATCTCTTAACATTTCCTTTCCTGTCGACTCTGTTTGACCTCATGACTTTCATTCAGTTCCTGTTTGAAGGAAATGATGGATTTACATTTGAAAATGAGGTCATTAATGTGTGATCTCTGATCGAGTTCTTAAAATCCATGCTAGGTTGCCCCGGAATAAAAGAGCATAAATGGATATGAAGCAAAAGACAGAGAATAAAATCTGATGCAACAAAAGAACATTTCGGTTTCTTCATATTGGAACAATGAGAACAGTTTGCTCTGATACATTGTGACCATTTCAGAGGTCTTGGATCAGACTTTGGCTGCAGCTTGTATTAGTGAAGAAAGAAATGAAATGTATCAGGTGAATAAGGTCCATTCAGGAGCCCAGTTTCAAGTTCATTGATATGAAGAATAAACATAGAGGAACAGACTCTTAGCAAGCGAAGTCCTGGTGTACCTCAGGCTGCGCGTTGTGATGGTTTGGTAATATGGACGTTGGATGTGCACTGTGTGGTTGTACCATTGCTACATCAATGGCTGCCTATAACAAATACATAAAACATTTATGTTTAAGCCATCAAAAATATGTTTACTAAATAATTTTTCATTTGACTCACCTTGACTTTTACTTCTTCAATTCGGACTGTAGCTACAGTTCCGGTAGTCAGCTGGGCTATCAGATTCTGTTCTCGTAGGTTCTTTGTTCTCTGAATCTGCTCTTGGATTAAATTCCGTTGGTTCTGTTGTTTCTGATGCGCCTTAGGTTTCAAGAGTCGCTTGATTTTGTATTTCACCACCTACAGACATAAGATCACGAGTCAACAGGACTACTGACAATGTGTATTGTCTCCTCATACAGTGACATACCTCGTAGATATAATCAAGTATTTCTAGAAGAGTTAGAATGCTGGCTCCAATGAAAAGCCCCATCTGTCCACCAATATCTCCTGGAAATGGAAACCAAACCGAGACATCATAAAAAAGAGAGAAAAGTCCATGTTTCACAGACTGAAAATTAATTTAGGTGACTACAAACCTACCCAACAGTCCAGCGATGTCATACGCTTTCTTCTGTTCTATTGTCTCATAGTTAAGGGCCTCAAAGAAAATATCCAAGATGAGAAAGTTGTCTCTGTGAATGTATTGATATGTTATAATGAAGAGTGTGTTACAGTATAATTTTTTTTAAAACAAATGAATTTAAGGTGCTACACGTATCTGCATTAAGAGCAGTTCAAACCCTTTATGTTTTCAAAAAAGTCCCAAAATGTACATTATGTCATGAAAAAAACATCATAAACATAAATGATGACAGAATAAGAATATGTAAACAACTCAGTTTTGACATATGTCAGACAGAACCCTCCAAGGTGATGAAATGTTTATTAACTGCAGGTTAACAGTATGGACATTAGCACGCTACTGCATTGTGGAAAATGTTGAATAAAATTTGGTAAGGAAAATAATTCACAGAACCTGCAAAATGTCATTTATGAACAGTCTTTTAAAACCACTTTCTATTTTCTTGAGACAATGGAGGACCACAATTATATTTCTTATCCCTTTATATAACTGACCTGTTAGTCATAAGAAAAGACTGACAGAACATGCGAGTAAACTTTACAGAAGTAAAGACCTTTGCAAGTATCTTTACAGAAGCATCCCTTTTGCTTCTCGTGAAAAAGCACTTGGTTTATTTTCTGTTTGGCCTTCTAAATATAGAACTGTGCATATGTGCACATTTATACACGAGACCGACCTGATGTATTCCTCGGATTTCTGGTATTTGCGAGAAAGATAGCGCGCAGATCCCCTGCTAGGGATTTTCACCATGGACAGCTCTTTTCCATACCGAGTCATATTGCATGGCGTCCCGCAGGGACATGAGTCACCTGTGCTCTTCTGGAGTAAAGCTGTGGATGAGTACAGGAAATATATGGGTGACAACTGAAATGAACGATGATGTGGTTATCAATCAGCTCTCAAGGTTGTTCAATAGTTTGAAATGCATTAGACTGCTTTTGAAACTGCAGACACTTGAAATCAATAGAGCCATCACTGATCATTATGCAAGAAAACTTAAGTAACAGTTCACCCAAAAATGAAGGTTCTGTCATCATTTATTCACCCTCTTGTCATTTCAAACCTTTTGAATTTGGGTGAACTATCACTGTCAACTGCTCACGTCAATTGAGAGCACAGTTGGTAAATCAGCATCTGTATTTACGGTTATGTGTCAAAAACGTGTCTCTGACGTTCTTACCCAACGCCTTGTCAACGCACTTGATTTTCCTGGGTGTGCAGATATCGGCATCGCCTGTAGAAAGATTAGATGTGCGAAAAATTGACACATAAATGCGAGGGCTCGTAGATTTCCAGTCCAAAACAGGTGAGAATGCTTTTTTTTATCCACACAAGTGAAGAAAGGAATGCTGGAATACAGCTGACATAACACCTCAACAAGCAGTTTTACAGATAAGCCCTACAGTGGTGCGGCAGTACAAACACAGCACATTTGTTTGTAATGATCCAGACTGTTTTGATAACAACACGCACCTGGCATATGTACCATCCTGCAGTTACACTCTCTCAGCACCTGTGTGCTTTCACAGTGAAGCCTGCAAGCGCTGACGCTGTAGGTGTCGTATCCTGGGATCACAGGCTCGGACGAAGCCCGACAGTTTCCCCACGGCTGTGGCAGGTACGTAAGCTAGAAAGATGTTAGACGTTAAGAGAAACAGTCTGTCTGGCTTTGCTTCTGCCCGAGTGCACCCTACAGCCCTAAGTGAACCAGTCTAATGCATTCATTCCTAAAAAATGAATGATTCATTGAAATAGCTCCTAAACTAGGGTTTAAAAACGTTGGTGTTGAACGGCTGTTTGTCATGCGAGTAAGAGAGTGTGATTTTTATCACAGTTTATCCTACCCTCTGTTCCTGACAGGAAACAAATGTTTGGAATCCTGGGGAGACCCCGAACCCCAGCTGGTGGATGTACGGGGGTTCATCCTGACTGTGGATCTGAACCCGAATGCCTGCTTCCAGAGTCGTCTCGTCTGAAATATAATAAAAATTCTTTATGAAAGATCCATTTAAACTGTTGATTTTATTCCTGTATATGCGTTACTCACTTGTTTCTCTCCAGATGGGCAGGTATTCATCCTGCTCTATGTCGAGCATCAGCTCCAAGCCATTTCCAGTGCCGCCCTGCCTCACCCGCTTCGGCGACGTCTTATTTCCATTAAAAGTGTAGCACTTTCCATACCGCGTGTAAACCTGTAGACCGCAAACACATGCCTGTTAAAGAAGACTGCACTTTTCTTATCTCAGGACACCAATTGGATCCTGAAATAGTTTTTTACAAAACGCTGCCCATCACTCAGACAAGGTACGGAAACAGACAAGGAGGTGTGAAAAAAAGGCCTGATGTGACTCAAGACAATAATATGTAAATGTGCTCACACAGCAAGACCGCCTAAACGTAATTTCGCTTTGTGTTTGCCTACCAGGTTGTGTTATTTCTTTTTCACTACAAAATAAATGAGTCAACAGATTTCACATTCCTGTTCTTCCGCTCATAGAAGGGTTCATAGAAAGGTGACCTAAGTCCTACTTAAACGATTAGAAAGAATTAAAAAGAAAAAGATCTGAGGGCTGTTCCATAAAAGGAGTCACGCTTAGTTCAGTTCCATAATGGTAAAATGGTAAGATCATGTGATCTACCTTCTGCAAAACATGTGAACAATTTAAACCTCAAATGTACGAAACTGCGGTACTACAGCTGCAAATAACAAAATCAGAGGAAAAGATTGGCTAGAAAGATCCTAAATGACTCAATGCATGCAGTAAGTATAAAGTGTTCAAATATATTCATATTTTAATACAAATAAATTAAATAATACTATATAATAACCTTTGCTACAATTTATTCAAAAACTAAGCAAGGAAAGGGGTTATTAAAATATCTTGTACAAAAATGTTAAACGTACATTACTTGTTTTTATTTTGTATGAAATGTATTACAATACAGTGCTGTGTAAATGTCTTAAAGGGTTTAATCTGGATTTCAGATAACATCTACAATTGAGAATAACCTGTCTGTAAATTCACAGGTTAGTCTAGGTACAGAAATCACTGTTTGCACTTTAGATTTGAAGGCGCACTTGTGTGTTGAGATGCTCACATACTGTATATGATTGTCTGCAGGAGGACACTGTGGGACCACATGTGACCGAGGGAATATTGAGGTATTACAACAAAATGCCAATAGTACCTCATCAAATCATTTTTTCTGTTCCTACAGAATAATGCAAAGAAGATAAAGACTGTGTACAAGCTCTACCTCCGCACAAAAAGGAATATAGCTGAAAGGTGAATAAAGTTGAAAGTTAAACCTGAAAACCTAACAACTGGAGAAGATGCACGAAAAACTGTGATAAGAAAGTGACACAGGGCCTGTTTTTCAACACAATTTAATAATATGCAGCAAGGAGCTCTAGCCTACAATAAAATAATTTTGTTAAACTGGAGGAAAAGTAAAGAATTTAAGGCTACAAAAAATTATAACAAATTATTGGCAGCCTCCCTCTCATCAGGCAGACAATATACAACCCGCACAAGGCATCCCATTTTACCTTGACATTTTTTTAAACTGTAGGTCACTGTAAATTGTTTGGATTTACATCTTTTTGGCCAATATAATTGTCTGAAATTGTTATAGCTATTATCAATTTATTGGAGAATGTTCCAATTCAAACATTATTGACATTAGTTGAAACATTTACAGTATATCAAATCGATATAATCTAACACAGATGTATGACAACAGACTATATATTCATTTATTATTGTGTTCTATATTTTATTTAATTGATTTCTTTAAATATTTATTTATTATGTTCATTAAAGTGATGTAATTTTGCATCAGGACAGAGAATCAGTGTTAATATCATCACATTACGTTGACCTCTAAGCAACAACTAAGCCTGACAGACAGTTAGGCTGCCCTGGACCTGTTAGATGACTGTTATTATTAAAGCGATTATTATAACTCCTTTAAGTGAAACTTTTAATATTAAAATAATTTCCTGGAAATACAGAAAAGCTTTAAGGTTTACTTTAAAAGGTAGAATAGAACAATTTTCCTAGTCTTTATTTTATGATGGTTAAAAGTCTCCTCACATCCTCGCCAAGTAAAGTGGTCCAAGTAAATGTATATAAATAAATACTGTATATTCTGTGGAAGGTGCAGGACCATTAAATGTTTGTCCAATCTTTGCATTCAGTTGAAATGCAATCATTGGACATCCCACCTGTCTGTCAACCCTGCTGAAAAAAAAACAAGAGAATTCTGCGTAAAACAAAATAGCAAATGTAATGGATTTAATGGTTATAATGGGAATACTAATTGTTTAAATGAAACCCCCCTCATGAAAAAACAAACCCAATAGAAACCATCAAAGAAGATTCCATTTAAAGTTTAGCACTTTCCATACCGGGTGTAAACCTGTAGACTGTAAACACAAATGAAAGATTCCTTTTTGTAGTGTGTTCCGGGCATTATTCCAATAGGATTCAACATCCAACCAATAGAATCCATCACATACCAATTGAAGCATTACAGTCCCATTAAATCCAACACAAATACATTTAAAACCATTATACCTTCTTTAATGGTAATTTGTTTGTTTGTTTGTTTGTTTGTTTATAATTAGTTGTGTATAAACATCCATACATGTCATCTATGTTTATGCAATTGCCCATAAAAGAGATTGTCCTGTATTTGTGTTACAAATTGGTTTACATACCATGTGTGTATGACTTTCTTTCTGGTAAAATGTACATCTAGAATAATCCACAGTGAGATGGGGATAAGAGCTCAGCAGGCCACTTGCTAGAGATGGCAAGACAGAATATCAACATAGACGCATCAATCTTCAACCCTTCTCTGAGGTAGAAATTTATTCTGTGGTCAAATCCAGACAATGTAATAAATGTATCAAATTTTGCCATATTGATTTTCTTTCCCAAGACGCTACAACTGGTTTTCATTACACTCCTCAGGAGTTAGTTAAAGGGAAGCGTATCGTAATATTTCATGGGAAAATGTGTCTATGCACATACTGTATAAACCTAACTTTAAAGTGAGTCATTATGGGTTCTCACATACACAGACACTGGTTACACTTGCGCAGCTGCAAAAGTGTGGCTAAGATTAACAATGCCTAACATAAAATGCATATTTCATGAGTGATCTGTTTACAGCTCAGAGGTTATGCGAGAATTTGTTCAACTGAGATAAAGTTTAGGCTAGAATAAAAGAAATGCGGGAGAGAGAGTATATAATCAGAAAGGAACAGAATAACAGACTGTTTTTTGTTATGAATTTTTACTTTGACAGCAGATTTTTGCGTTTTAATTGTGTCTGCAGTGACGCTTGTTACTTCGAAGTGATTTTCATGTTGGCTGTTGGTGAGGGTGCTGTCTACAAACAAATACCACACAAAAGTCTCACACAACACTATTTCTCAACAACTGAGGCCAAGCTGCTTTGGTCTGATCAGATCAGAAAGCACAGCATTAATAATTTCAAACCATTTATGTATTCAATGACTGTATTACCGTAATGCATTATTAAAGTTGTACAGTACTACATGTTTAAGTACCCTATCATCCATATGTATATGTTGATAATTTTGTATTTCATTTATATTCAATGAAAGTGCAGTATTACTCCATCTAGGTACCATGTAGTACCTAGAGTATAAAACTGCACCCGGGAGTATTTTTGTGCAAGATAAAGCGAATAAGCAAAACAAATCTTAAAATGGCAACTAATACTAGTACACACAGACAAACACACACACACAAGGATGTTCACCTATTCACAAGCATACAGTCTTGCCTCAAGGTTTCTGCTCCAGTTATCTAAATAACTGTAATGAAACAGTATTTCCAATCCATGTTCTCGAAAACCCTCCACAGATACTGATATGCCTACCAGCTGCAAGTCTGCCCACTAGTTTGTGGAGTGAAGGAATTGATCCCTGCGGTCCTGCACAGAGTATTTCATTTTATGCAGCATGTATGACTCAAAATGTATATTTATACAGTTATCCGCAAATTTATAGTCCAATCAGATATAGTGTATATTTTTCTACTGTATATTTGTACCATAATTTGCATTGCCTGGGTATCAAATCCGAGACCTTAACCCAGAAGATAATGTCAGAAGATACCCAGAAAGGACCAAAACAAGAATTTATAACTCAACACACATACAAACTGAAAAAAAGTTAATGACTGTTTAGTTTGGTCAGAAGCAAATTACATTCCACTTGGAAGTATAAGAAACAGTTTAGTTGTTTTAGATTAACCATATTTAGATGAATCATTTCACATTATGTCACATTGCATTTGGAATTTCAGCAACTCCACACTAGAAAAACATTTTAAATATTAAGTTGAACTTTCTTGAACAGCAACATAACATATAAAGACTGCAAATTTACATAAAAAGACCGCAAATTTACAAGAAAAATGTGAAACCTATGCTTATTTTAGAGTTTATTTCTGACGCCCCAGCTGGCAGAAAATTTTTGATTTTACAATTTATTCTTATAATAGACAATTACAGAAAAAGAGCAAATTTACAAGAAAAACAGTGAAAATCTGTATTATATATATCCTTATATCTTGTTATTTTACAGGGGAAAATATTCTTTTACGGTATATTTCTGTAAATCCAACTGACAGAACATTTATATTTTTTTACGGAATATTTTTACAGTGACTCTACCCATAATATAGGCCTACTGAAAAGTGAAAGTTCGGTTTCAGGCTCCCAAAACACCGGACCCATAGACGAAACGCCCATACGATACAAAATCTTTACGTTAACCCTGTATTGATGGCCTCTATGAAAATAAAATGTGTGAAAACTTTCTTGAAATTTTTGAGTTAAGAATAAGAGTCTTCAGATAAATACAATTGCCTGTAATAAAATGACAGTTTTTTATAATTTATTCAAGAATAAAACTGTTCTTTTTAGGGTTTTATCAAACAATTTTCATTTCTGTCTGAAGTTAAGAATAAATAAAGTATAATTTGAGAAACACTAATAACATTGTTTGTAACGAAAAAATAAAAATGATGCAAAGGTTTGTTATCAGTGCATGTTTTCAGATACAGACGTAATTCTCCTTAATGAAAATAAAAACATGGGTGGCAATATAAGTGTTGATTTGTGGGTGTTCATGGCCCTGCTGTGGGTTAGTGATGATATTTTAGGAGTGTGTGCCTTGTTGGTGTGTATGTTCGCTTGGTTTGGATCCCACTGAGAATCAAGTACTCTGCAGACCTAACTAGGCTTGACTAATTAAACGCAGTTTTAATTAAAGAAAACCATACAACCAATATGTGTCTCTGATAAAAGCGGTAGAGAGGGTGACAATGTAAACCTTTTTAGAAAAACCTTGAGATTCTGTGTCAGGAAACAAAAAAATCGGTACACACACACATTTGATCCCACCCACATGCTTACTCTCTGCTATGTAAACACACAGCATGACCACTTACCCACAAACCTTCAACAATTCCTCAAAAAAAGATTCACTCATACAGTACATCTTATTTTTCTGTACATACAGCATGTTTAAACCAATTCTTCAGGCTGTAATTTATTGATGTATAATAATTACGTAGCCTATCATGTTATATCTACTAGTGTCTATTCAGCCACATTATAAGTCATATATGAATAATTATTCAAAGATAATTGGCAACTATTACGTTTTTTTATTTGATTTCTTTTTATTTTATATAGTATTTTTGTTTTTAAAAAATCTTATATTTTTTATTATATTTTATTTTTATAAAAAATCTTTTTATTTTATTTGTTCCTCCTGTACCACTGTTTTTAGCACCCTTGATTATGAGTGGTACTGACAAGCAGTAATACACGCAGTGAAGTTCTTCAAAATACGACTTTCTATTTAAAGCTATAACTCAAAGCGTGCACGCAAACAAAAATCATCTCCAAAACCTTCTAGCCCCGTTCCGCCTAACTGAGTCATCCATCACTCACATCTGTCCATCACACACAATAGGCGTGATGTGTGTGTGAGAACCTGTACGTGCGTGGATGCATAGCTTGGTCTTCATCCGTCAGTGTGTGTGTGTGTGTGCGTGTGTTAAGCTGAAGGTTATATAGAATGTGTTCCATCACCCTCTGAACCTCACGCTGGGGTTAATCAATGCAACATCACACTTAATGATCGCTTGATTGATCCCCTGCTGGGGTTAGAACCTCTCCATCTCTCTGCCATCCTGCCACACATCACGCTTTTAGCTCTGCGCCTGCTTGCCTTACATACAATATCTTATTTACTGTATGGGTAAAGTCATCTTGGAAATTCTCAAGTTTATTTAAGCTGCAGCCTGTCATGATATCAAATCAAGATGATTCACTCCCTCGATATTTATATTGACAGGCTTGTTAGTTCCACCAGAGAACCTAAAGTACAGCTCATAGCTGACTTTCTTGCAGTACTATTAGCAGCCAAAAGTGATGTTTAAATCTTCACACTTCATTCATATATATCGATTCAAATAGGGGTGTCACAATATAAAATATAGACTTCATGGTTATTGTGGCAGAAATAATTCACAGTATTGATATTATCACAATATCTGTTTAATTGTATTTTAACATATTGTGAAAATACTATTTCACTCGACAAATATTGCTACCAATTCAATTCATCTTTAATTTGATTTATTTTGTGTTTTCTACTTTTTGGCCAACAGATCACACATAAAATTTAAAGTGTAGGGATTAGAAAGAGTTTGTAAACGTTGTGGCTCTTGTAGGTGCTGTATGTAATTTTTTGGAGGATCTATTGACAGAAATGCAAGATCATGTACATAGTTGTAATGTCTTCAGAGGTGTATAAAGATAATGAAGCGTTATGTTTTTCTTACCTTATGAGTTATATCTAAATACATCACGGGTCCAGTTACATCAAATTTGTCATATTGTTTCTACAGGAGCCCTAAATGGACAAACTGCTCTACATTGCACGTTTCATATCTCATTTAGGAAAGCAGCGAAAATGTGACAACATCGTAGTTCTCCCTTAGCCGTTGTGTTACAAAAGGGGTGGAGTGAGCTGTTAAATCAAACAATGGTCCTTTAATGCAAAACTTTAAACGGATGCTGAATTATTTACGATATAATCATATGCATATAATTAACATGGTATCGATAAGCAAGGTTATTTTCATAACGGTATATTGTGACACTCCTAAAATGTATTGAAACTTTACATGCATGTTACGTAGTTGTGCTTGAGTGTAAAACTGAAATCTAGCTACAAGAATTTAAAAGACTTGGCAAAACATTGCAAACAATACTTCCGCAAAGTTTATTAAGACAAGGCCCAGGGAAATAGCAAAGACAAGAGAGGATCAACAAAATACTAATAACTAAATTTTAGTCAATGAATGCTTTATTTCTAATAAGCTTTTTGTCTGTGCATTGTTTTTAGAATAAAACCAATATATATTATTTGTGGGACATCTTTAATCGAATGAATATTGTGAATAAATGCTGTTTGGGTGTGTGTTCCGTCTGCGCAGAGTGTTTTGAAAGTGTATTCTCATTTTGCCTTGGGCTGTGTAAGACATTCTGAAACTTAGAAGCAGATGTTCGATCAGAGCTGGAGGGCTTGTCTTCATTTCATTTCACCTCTCCAAAACTGAAACACATATGTTGCTGACAAAAACGCTATTGCTTGAACCTTTAATCTAGACAAGATAAAGAGTTTTGCAGAAACTGTTTCACCTGCATTGTTTTATTTACAGCACGCTCTGTTTGTTTTTGCCGTCTGAAAGACGCTCGGAGTTTTGTTAATATGCAGCTGAAGAGAAACAACAAGATGCACAAAATACACCTCGCTGTTCCATTGTTAAAGCATCTGGATCTGATTCTCTCTCTTTCATCTTGTCATGCTCTCTCGCTTTCTCGCAGCATGTCCTCATTATGACCTCTCACAGGGACAGCTTGCTATTACACATCCATCTCCGTTTGTTTTTTATTTTTTTACAGACTCATGTTTTCCTAGGCACTTAGATCAACTATCATCTTGTCCGTCGGTCTCTGCAGCCTTTTTAGTAAACCATTCATTAACAACATAATGTCCCATCAATTGACGCACAGGTTTGACAAAGGGTTCTGTGTGTTACATACTAATGTTTACTACGTAAAAATACACTGTTGTTGCTGTATAGTATATGATGATTCCGAATATACTGTTTAATGTCTGAAAAATTGCCCTGCTATGCTGAAATAGAGTATACACCGAACATCACATGACCGAAGCGGAAAACCGGTATCGTTGTATCTGCTTGTCAGAGAAGTCTTATAAAAGTCATATGAAAAAGCGAATAGCTAATTTGCTAACCTAGGTCGTTTTTGGCATAATATATTTTTATTTAAACTTTTAAATAAATTTTTATGTATCAATCTCCAAATATGATGGACGGTTGTGGGATGACGTAAGTAATTAATGCCAGAATTTTCAATTTTTTGGCAAACTAATCCTTTAAGTGCAACGTAAAATAAATACATTATGTATGCTGTTGTTCCCCTTCAGTCGGGCTCTCGACGTTGTGTCTTCATGCCCCAATGCTGCGCCGAATCACTGCAGTGACCGGGATGCCCTCTCAGGTTCCTCAGTACAAAGGGTGAGTAAATGACCGCCGCCATCTTCCTTTATACACGTATGTACGGGGCGGAAAGCCCATTGGCATTTTATAATTAATTATCTCGGAGAAGGTAGGTTCTCAAGATTAAACCCCCCCAGTCAGTCTCTCAACACAACGTCTCGTTCCCTCCATCAGGGAACGGAGGTTACAGACGTAACCGAGACGTTTTCCACTCAACAGCACTTGCATCAGTTCCAGCTTTGGCCATTGGGGGCAGTTGTTTGAAATCCAGAAAATTGAGTCAACGAACTATTCAACCTCCTGTCACCGAATTGATGCACTCAAGCTGGTTGCTGACCAGGAAGAGTAAAAATAACATTTCTCTCTATTGGGACCGACCGTTTGGAGCGCAACAGAAATCAGCTTAGGGTCAAAAGGAAGTAGTCAGCACTTCTGTCCTGTTTTTGAAAGGAGGGAGAGTGAGTTATAGACTGAGTGTATGAATCACAACAGGGACATTAAAGGGATGCTCTACCGAGCTTTAAAAAATATAGGGCTATAAAAATCCCACATACACAGTTGTGTGCAAAGATGCCATCATAAATTCCCATTCAGTTCCTTGAGTGAATCGCATGCACGTGTCCTACGTCTCCGATTTTGAGAACTCCGACCATTAAAACTGCCTAAATTTGTTTTGCTCTGAACATGATTTCTTTCATCAATTTAAAACCTGTCTGAACAAGAGCATTTTCCTCCATATATCACGAAACAGATCAAAGCACCCGATGACAGTAAAAGAATCTTTCGCGTTCGCGTCGTGCATAATGCATCTGCTCGGTGACAGGTCATTTCTGTGTAATTATGACAGCTGCAGTTGGTTATGGCCATTTGGGTGACGGAGGATGTCAGCGTGGCACGGTATCCGAACTGTCATATCTGTGATATAATGGGTTATTTACACTGCTATCTCACAGGGGGAAAAGAGAAAACAGAAGCATTAAAGAGAAATTGAAGGTTTTGAAAAAGAAGAAACAGGTAAATAATCAACTGCGCAAAGGTAGGTTGGATTCAAAATCGTTATTCTCAGGAAAATTATTTTTAACTGTCAATCGCAAACATACCAATGCAAATATGGAGACGTTGAAGATAAAAGCTTTAAGTGATAGAGTCACAACAATAATCCGACATATTGTACATTATAACATGAAAGGCAAATTAACTCTTTTTAAAGCCTTGATCATGTTAGTTTCATCTCTTCTCAGACAGATTTCATGTTGACAGCCGTGTAGAAGAAACAGATAAGTGCGACATTTATCTAACAAGCTCGCTACATCCTTGTGTTTATTTTCCAGCGTGCGGTTTGAACGCTTGCACATGCCTCATCAAACAAACAATCAGAATTGAGAAGAAAATGTGTGCTTTCAGCCAGTTAGTTTGTGCATTCACACTGTTTACAAAACAAATGTCAATAGAACTCAAACTGATTTGAATTCATGGACGAGTCTCAAATTAACACAGCATCACATATTCGTCTCCTTCGATATTTAATCAAAAGTGACAAAAAAGTTACAGAAGAACTACGTTCCTGGACACCTCATGTACTGAAACAGACGTTAATGAGATGCCATTTGGAAGTGGGTGAGTTAAGAGAAGTGTGGTGATTTTCTTTTATCTAATGCTGCCTCTGATAATAATGGGATTTAAAAGCAGTTGTTGTTCATAAACTCCATCTCTCTCACACTCTTTAGTATCCCTCCATCTCTTTCTCCTCCTCTCATCATCTTGATGCCCCTCGATTTGCATGTTGCTGAGTAATCTGAACCGTTGCATACATACTAAAGCAACTTCAAACACAATTGATTTCAGTGCAAGGCCCGAAAAGTAATCCCTAAATCCTTATCTTGGCTTTGAAGTCTTCAGGAACAGAGAACACCACTGAGCGGACGGACATCATCGTAATTCTTAAATCCAAGACAGAATGGTAGATGGGATTAGGGATTCACTATTTCCCTGTTCTGCTCGAAGACGAGGACCAAAAATAAAGGAATGTTTTCACATTTTGTGAAGTCACAGAGCTATAAACATTTCATGCTGTAGTTCTGTGCATTGTAATGATAGCTGTATTTCCGCAACCATATTCACAATGAGACGAAATGACAATGGCCATTATATTATCTCAATTATGCTTCTGTTAAAGTTAAACCACAGGCGTTTTGCAAACCGACTGGTGTTTAACCTCTCATGGATTAGCACTTTATTGCTCCATTTCTCTGAATAGGTTTTCAATGACCGTCTCGCTCAAATCTAAATCTTTCTTTATGAAAAGAGAGATGGTGTTGCATGGTAAATAAATAAAATCTCCCTATAAAAATGGCGCCTTACCAAACCCTGCAGCTATAGCGTGCATCATTTCTGGGTTCATATTTTAACGTACAGATCTAATTATCTAAACATGTTTAGTCTGAATTCAGTAATATAACTGTTTTGCAGTATGTACATCATAGGGCTTTTGTCACATCGCTTAGGTGGGAAGGCGAGGGTTCGAACACCAGGTGAGATCACTGACCCCACACAGGTGCATTGCAGTAGGGACTTACCAGACACGAATGCTATCACAATCCTGCTGAACCAATTAAAGACACAATGAGTCAAAGCACCAATCATCTTCTAAATCAATGTTTGGCTTCTGATATGTTTGGTGTGGGCTGTGAGAATCGATGGAGATATAGACCGCTCTTTGTGCATAAACAATGTATAGATTATTGTACACACCACACATGACAATACGTAAATCATCTATCAACAAACACCTAAATGCTTGTTATTTTAGCTTTAAATTAACCACAGGAGTGGGAGCGACTGGTCCGGTCCTGTACTAATGTACAGAGATAAAACTACTATGCTAGTTAAATGCATTTCCAGATGGAAGTAGGTTGTGAAAAAAACACAAAATGATAAAAAGTAAAACTTGTCAAAATAAAGAGGCGTCGCATCAATGAAATTGTAATTCATGTAGAGAAGGGAACTTCACAGAAGTTTGAAGTGACATTTAACTTCAGTCCTTCCATCAAACAGCAAACAAAACTCCTATTAGCAGTCTGAAAATAATGAGGAATTCACAGGCTTGTAAACACATTCACACTTCAGTACAGGAGCTGAACAAATCTAAAAACCATCATTTAAAGTAAAAAAGCAATAAAGCTTGGAACTTGTTTGCACAATGAAAGTTTGCATTAACAGTAGATGTGACCTTTAGACAGATTACTCGTAATAAAACCTGTAAAAAAACACATATGTTATACATAGTCCAACTGTAAAATCGTGTTTTACTTTTAATTTATTTTTTTATGAAGATATGACCAATGCCTATGAAAACCAGGCTAAGGTTTCATAATCTCATTTCATTTGAACCATTTTTGGTATTTTTATTTTATTTATTATGGTATATTTAATTTATATGTCTTGACTCAGTCAATATTAAACATATCAATATATTATACTGTATTTTCACAGAATGTTCTATAGAGTACATTATGCATGATGATTTTTGTGTAGAGTAAATCACAAAAGAATACGTATTTTTCCAACGTATATTTCGTCGACTGTCACAATAATGGCAGTATATTAGATGTCTGTAATAGATGTTTGTGCATTTGATGCTGTAAGGGACATATTTCTAAGAAATATACACACAGACACTAACAACCATACCTGTATTCTTAATTTCAATATTTATACTAAAACTTTTCTTGCGGTGAACTTGTCATGATGTGTACATGATAAGCATTTATAAAATTTGAAGACAACATTAATTACATTTTATGATAAAATGGATGTATATTATATGGTTATATTACAACAGGCTCCAGCAGCTTTTTCCAAACATAACATCAAAGTCAAAGTCAGGGTAAAGCATTCTATGATTGTAAATTTTTTATTATTAAACAATGAACAAGGGGTAGGGGTGTTTCTTTAGAAATGTTCTCAAGACAGAGTCTACACTGTTACACCTGTCTACACCACCTCTTAGTGGCAAGACACGACAAAAGACATTCGAATCCATTAAAATAAAAAACTCTGGATGAAGCACGATTCAAGGTAACAAAACGCCTTGTTCTTTATGGGTTCTTCTGCCCTTTGTCATGACAAGGTCATCATGTGCAGGTATATAGTTTGACACATCGAATTAATGACGTCTGCCAGTGAAATGGTAGCGTTCTGGCCCCCAGAACATTCTCATTAACCTCCGCAGTAAAAAGAATAAACTAAATACCAGAAGTCTGAAACAAAATCAGTACAACTCTTGCACTATTATGACTTCAATCGAAAAAATGATTCACATTTCCTTAAAACAGACCAGAAGGCCCCTGGATTAATGATAATGTATGCAAGAGCGTTAATCTAGTAACTTGTTTCTGAGGCGCCATATAAAACTAAAATAAAATAAATTAATTTAAAGGAAATCTCTTGCACCTTGAATTCAAAATAGAACAAAATGAAACCTTATCAAAACTAAAATGCGTTTCAAATGTCTAAACTGACTAATGTAATTGTAAGGCTTTACACAGACGTTTTTAACATCACCATCTGCGTACACATTAGTCATCCACAGTATGAAACTCCTGCTGACATATCACTGCTGAGGGGTTATTTAATTTTCCATGCATATTTTTTTAAGAACTACATTAAATATAGAATCATACGTAAAGAGAGACAGAGAAAAGAGAGATATTGTGTGTGCGTGAGTGTTGTTTTAGACAAACATCAGAGTGTGAGAGTGAATCGGATGCATCGGATACATTTAGATTTTGCGTAAAGTCCGATGCGAGTACATCTCTCTTTGCATCAGTTTATGGTGAGCAGATGTGTTTGCAGTGTAGCTGTGTGTAAGTGATTAGCCAAATCCCTTGAGTGACAGAACAGACCAATCCACTCCCATCCCACTGCCACCGAGCTCTGATTTATGTCTCCTGTGAGTTTCGCTAATCTGTGCCACTTTATTGCGAAACATCAAGCATGCAAAATCATTACTGAACTGCAGGATCGAGGCAAAGAGGAGCTGATCCATTGACCTCAACTTGTTTGTTTATTCTTGTTCCCCAAAGGTCGTTGCTTGGTCATTATTTACAGAAATGATTACTGCTGTCTTGCCCGTACACCAAAAATAGTAATTACATTTATCTCTGACAAACAGAATGGTGCAACCTTCGCACCTGAACTGCTGGCTGAGTCAAAATTTTCGCTCTGATTTGATTGGAAATGGAGGTGTAAATTGGAGTGTTCATTTATAAGCAAACTTGTTTACATATAATTTGTTTTGATAATTGAATGAATATTATAATGTCATTGTTATGCATTGAAATTACTCAATAAAATGGATAATTGCGGGAAGTGTAGAGCTAGACAATAACACAACAGTGGCTGTACATACATACAGGAACATTCAGTATAAAGTAGAATTTCATGGGTGAAGTGCGGTTTATTCAGGTTCAAAAGACCAAATTGACCGTCATTGTTGAAATTATGTAGCAATAGAACTCATTCAAATACAAGAACATGCTAAAAGTGCAGCATAAATAAAGCTAAAAATACAGCTGTGCTTAAGGATACCCTGTTTGCTTACAACTGAATGAAGAAAGAGAGAAAAAAAAGAGCACGCCCACACGTATACTAAGGAGAGCGGGAAAAGGAGCATGCACACAGGTTAACCAGCTGGAGCAAAAGAGAGAGAGCACTGCGTTCGCAAAGTTCAACTTAGTTGTTTGTTCACTGAATTTTGAGGAGTGTTATATAAACGCTGGATATAACGCCGGATTTTTAGTTCGTTTGAAATTGATAGATGGAGTGGTCCCTGGCTAAAAGATGCCGGACATGAACCTCTTTCTGGGGTAGTCCAAAAATGGTAATCAATGGTTTTCCCAAATTCATAAAAATATTTTATGTTGTGTTTTTAAGAACAACAAAAAAAGACGATATTTGGTCGACTATGGTTTTCCAACAGTACCCCAGAAATCTCAATTGCAAACCTTTATTCAAAAATCTTTCTTTGTGTTTAACAGAACAAAGACATTTATACAGGTTTGGAACAGCTTGAGGATAAGTAATTCATGACAGAATTTTTATTTTTGGGAAGACTATCCTGTTGATCTTATAGTTTCTCACACAGATGTGTTGAAATAAATATTAATATACTGGTTTTATACGATTTTAGTTGGGTGATTTATTCGTTACAAAGTTCTTTGCCAGTGTGCATGTTATAAATGTTAATTGTGCCCAATGGTCTATTCATTTTCAGAAATGTAAGTGCTTTTGGTTCTGTGCCGTCTCTGTGGTCTCTTTTGCTACGTAGTTTTATGAAAACTGATGCACTTTTGTGCATATTGCTGACAGACTGTTTGTCAGTGATTGATATGTAACCTGACTTGTATTTTCCCAGGTGCATTTAGTAGAGCTACAGTAAAGAACCTGCACAACAAATTACCCCATAGCCTTACATTTTGCTCATTTGGTGGAAAATGTGAGACACATTTACTGTGGTTATCAAGTTTGACCTGATTCACCCAAAAGGATCATTTCAGAAAAAAGCACAATGTCACAAGATACCCGTTCAGTGATTCCCTTTATTTATTTATTAAAGCCAGTTTTTATATGCATTTATGTCTGGGAAAATATTTATTCTGTTACTATTTCATACATTTTTTAAGAATTTATTTTGTTCTGCGAATCTAAATGCTGCCTTTCAGACACCTCGTATTTAGGATATTTGCCACCTCAAACCCGTAAAAATGTCTGGAAATCAATAGTATTTATTAACATTACTTCAGAATTGATTAAATATCCTATGGGTCATAATTTAATTCAAGGTTCTCAATGATCTAAGTAGTGAATGACAGATTCACCGTATGTTAGCCGTCTTCATGTAGCAGCTGTGACGTTGGTAGCTTTCAGGTGTGTTCATCATCATCATTACTTCTTTTGTGGCTTTATGTAGATTTTCACGGTTCCCACGGGTCATGGAATTTCTGGAATATCATGGAATTTTAAAAGGTCTATTCTAGATATTGAAAGTCAGGGAATTTTATATTTTTTGTCCAAGTCATGAAATATCAGGGAATTATTTTTGTCACTTTAGATTTTAGTTTCCATTGATCAAAATGTACCGTATTTTGTTATCGTGTTTCACACGTTTTGTTAGCTATTTTCAGTGCCATTCAATTCTCTTCCCACTCATCATCATGCAGCCGGCCAAGTGGATCCTTTTTACATTATATCCCATGCATGCTTGTTAAGAACGCGCAGGTGTTCCATGCAGCTTGATTCTGAAATGTAGCCTGCAGTATCTCCCTAAGTCATATTTTATGTCAGTGTATCCAGAGAGTCTATGATAACATACTGTTGGTACTCATTAAAACAAGCGGTGTCATTTTTAATAATAGTGATTTTTACTGCGCTAAACATTGTTTTGTACCTTATACAGGACAGTTAGATAAAGCTGTAAAAGCTTAACATTCTGCGTCTTATAATTCTCTTACATGACAATAATGCATAAATGTTCATGTTTGGCATCTTTTAGCCCAGGGACCGCTCCATCTATCAGTTTCAAACGATCTCCAAATCCAGAGTTATATCCAGCGTTTATATAACATTCCACAGTGAAATGCAGTGAACTTCACGAACGCCCTGCTCTCTCACTCTCACTCTCAGTCTCTCACTCCTGCTCCAGCTGCTTGAGTGTGCACATTCACCTTCTCCCGCGCTCCTTAGCTGATGCGTGGGCATGCTCTTTCTTCTCGCTTTGGCGGGTTGACGTGTGGGCGTGCTTTCCGGGAGAATTGTCCAATAAGGGACTGTGAAAAGTTGTAACAAAACTGATTTTCATGTTCGAAAAAACTTTCTGAAACCTATACGAATGCTGCGTGTCTCCAGCAGATAAATACTATGTCATACGTCCTATGTCATACAAGCATGTGAAGACAGCAAGTTTAACATTGTAAAGTCAGAATGCATGAAACACGTTGCACATCCCCTTTAAATATCTTTCTTTGTGTTAAACAGAACAAGGACATGTATACAGGTTTGGAATTACTTGAGGGTGAGAAATTCCTCACAGAATGTGGAGTAGCCCTTTAAAAAGCAATTCACAGACCAAAAAGGAGAAAATGAGTCATAAGGCATGAATTTTAAAGATAAGGTTTAAGATGAAATTTTTCATTTTAAGTCTCATGGTCCATATCCCACAACATCTGATTGATCTAACTCTCCTAAAACTGATAGGACCAACCCTAAGAGGAAATTGCAGACTGAAATGACACCCTCGACTGCAAATCTGAGCATTACACCATCGTGCCTAACCAAAAAGAATCTAAGTTTCGAGAGGAACTTTCTTTGGTGACTTCAGCATGCACGTCTGCTTTAGGATGAATGAGCTAATGCACAAATCATGTCGCTTGTCCATCCCCTAAATCTTTCATCTATTCTCCAGCCGAAATAAGCATCAGATGGGACAGACTGTGACGTAGCAGGAAGAGAAAATGATGGAGAGAGAATAGTGACAGGTCTAGAAGGCTGAAATTGAGATGTCTGGATTTTTCTGTAGTCTGTTGCTCCTACGTGGTTTAGGCACAGATGAATGGGTCTTCAATTCCTTTCCCTCACAAACCTTTTATCTACCTCTCATACGATAAGGGTCATCAAACACAAAGAGCCGAGCAATCATAGACTAAAACTAATTATGTTATTATAACCTCAGAATCTCTTGCCATGACTAACCCCCTTGACAGCCAACCATAGCCTGCTCTACTCACCACGCTGAAGTCTTCGGCTGAGCAGTTCTGACCACTGAAGTTGCAGCTCTTCAGCATGTCTTCTATCTGGTGGCCAGTCCGCTGGAAAATGTCTAGCATGTCAGGAGGTGGGTACTGCAGCTCACTCGGCCGGTGTCCTTTGCGACTCTTGGGCGGCAGGCCGGTGAGATTAGCCAAGTGGTAGATGTCCGCGTCAGTTAGGGCAGAGAAACGGAACCGGTTGACGTTACAGAGGGTGACGGCAGGGAACGCGAGTTCGCGGCGAGTCTCTTCCCGTAGTGCCGCCACGTGGGGACGGTCTAGATAGGTCGCCGTGCTCCATGTGGCTTGGTACAGGAACAGACATAGAGAGAGCAACAGGGCCAGTGCCCAGAGTGTCTGTCTCAAACCCAAGCGTCCAGAGCTGCCCAATACCCGTGCCAAGCCGTGCAAAGAAGATGTGCTAGCGAAGGACGTTAGATCAGTCATGCTTCCCCTTTGCTGCCGAAGGCCTTCATCTAGCATCCCGGTCCTGCCACTTTCTGTTGTGCCGCCCTTTGCTTCGTCGCCCTCAGCAAACTTGATTTTACAGACAAATTCGATCGGCATGTGGGTGGCCAGGGCTGCGTGTGGAGAGCCCTTTACAAATGATTCTTGATCTCTACTAGTGAGGGTTTGCTCTTTTCCTTTCCACCGGCTGGCAATCTCACCGGAGTTGTTAGAACATATTGATAGAGCGCTTAATATCGTTTTTTTTCTTAACCTTCATACGCTGTGCTTGATATTGTCTCGCAGACCCATTCCTATTTATATAAAGTGTGTCCGAGTTACAAAATCTTCTTCAGCCAGCTTGTTTCATACCTTCAGTACTATTTCTTTCCACACTTTTCATCTTCTTCTTCTCTCCATCCATCTATATACATTCCTGATTCTTTCCCAATAGTTCTCCTACCTCCAGATCTCCGAACTTTCTCCTCAGATGTTCTTTTCCGTTTAACTCTTCTTGTGCTCTTTCATGCTTTGCTTCCACTATTTCCTTCTTCTCGGTGTGTGCAGCTGTTGGAGAAGAGTGCAGATGGTGAGAAGAGACGGAGGAGATGCTTCCCTCAGCGTGTTAGTGCCCCGGGATGTGCCACACAGCCAGGGAGTCCAGGGAGAGTAATGGCATGAGACTGTGCGAGATGGAGCGAGCGAGAGAGAGAGAGAAACACATGTGAGTTCCACAGCTCCGCTCGCTGCCGGCTGACGTAGCTACTGCCCGAACTCTTTTTGAACGCTCAGGGAGGGAGAGTGAGTGAAAGAGAGAGAGAGCTGATATGAAAGACGTCAGGAGGTTAGGATACTGCCCTCTCCACATGCCCTACAAGAAAGTGGAGGGAAGGAGAGAGGAGTGGTAGGAGATGTATTTAATATTACATGAGAGGAGAAGGAAGGGGTTATTTCCCCTTCAGTGGAGAAGAGCCGCCCTAACCCACACTAGAGCTTTCATTTCTCTAGTTGTTACATCCACTTACAGCGGCCACTCAATGTCTCCGCCACTGCCACACATACTTTCTCTCTCACTCACTCGCTGTTTTCCCCGCACTCAAGTTCTCTTTACCCTTCACATGCAGGTGTGCAAAAAATACAGGGAACTACATATACAGTAGCATCAAGAAGTCCAAGTGCTTTTTTATTTTAACATGAAATAACAGATTTTGGAAAGTTGAAACTAAGAAAAACAAGGGGAAAGGTTTTATGTAATGAATAATTTTGCAGATGATATATTTTCATTTATACATTTGACAGACGCATTTATCCAAAAGCGATGTACAGGGCATTCAGGCTATACTGTACATTTTAACAGTATGTGTGTTCCCTGGGAATCGGACCCACAACCTCAGCAACAGGAACCCAATACCCGCAATGCTAAAAGAATCAAAACAATAATATAAAAAAGTCTAATTCAAGTTAAGTCGAATTAGAGATGTATACATCATCAGAAAGCTGAATAAATAAGCTTTTAATTCATGTATATGTATCTACTTGAAAATCTGGAATCTGAGGGTGCAAAAATTGAAATATTGAGAAAATCACCATTAAAATAGTCCATTAGAGGCGCTATAGCAGGCCGTTGCTAAGAAGAAACGGGTTTGTTTTGAATGGATCATAGGAACTGGCTAAAACTAATATTATCGTTTGTTTTAGATGGAATGCAATGTGTATAACACAATTTAAGGTACAAATGTTGTATTTTTCACCTCTTAGCCCCGCCTCTATGAAACGCGCTGATTTTTTTACAAAGCTCATCGCTCTGAATAGCAAGGTGTACTATGATTGGCCAGTTAACCGGTGGGTAGAGATTGGTCGAATTCTGCAAGCTTGTGATGTAAATGTAACTCCTCTTACCATATTTGGAACATCAGGCTCCAAATCAATAGTGGCGCATACATTGTGGCGGTCAGAGTCAACTCATACCACGAACTGAAGTAGATTAGTGGGGATGTGGTTACACAAGGTGTTTTAGGCAGGCCTGGGCTATTTTACATGTCTAATACATGTACGGGCAACTAATAACACACCAAAGACACAGAAAATAAATTACTGGCCCCATATGACCCCTTTAACCCTCCAAATTTCCAAAGAGTGGGAGCAGCAAGCAAAGTTTCTAGGCGAGTTTCCGGTCATTTTAGGTTTGCAATTTTGCTGCATCCACTCACAGAAATAAAGTTTGTATATATTTACAGTAGCAAATGTACAAAATATCTTCATGGAACATGATTTTACTTATTATCGTAAAGATTTTTCAATAATTTTGACCCATACAATGTATTGTTGGCAATTGAAATATACCCATGCTACTGTGTTTGGTTTTGTTTTCCAGGGTCACATATAAACATCTTCACCAAAGGTCTTTTAACCAAAGCAAACTCTGTAGCTCGTACTTGACTTCTTCACACAAGGTGCAGCCAACACGTGAGTGTGTTGTGTGTTGCTGTGCGCGAGTACCAATGTGAGACTAATGGCAGTGATGATTAAGACTGAGAGCACTGTAACACGTGTTGGGCGACACCTGAAGATCAATCTCTCTCCCTGCTACAGAGACAGATGGAACATTCATTAAATAGATGCTTGAACAAGTGATTAAGGAGTTGTGGGTCAACACACAAACAAACATGTACATTCTAAGCTCTAAATGTTCCCTTGAACGTTCTATGAAGTGAAGCAAGTTAGATAACATGCATAGTACAATGATGAATGCAATATTTATCACTGCAATAGTGTTATTTCAAAACCGTCTGACGGAAACAGAGAGAACATGGGGGTCCTGTATTCTGTGTATGCAGTTCAATATTATATTCTGTTTGGAAAAGTGATATCAAACATGACCAGCGATATCATATTATACTATTATAAAAACACCCATATCCCATTCATGCAAAAAGTATGAGCAAAGAAAGGTGGAGGATGCTTTCTCATTTATTTCAAAAGATTGAGTATTCAATCATAAAATCATTCTGTCTTTATTTTAAGAAAACATTAAGGTGGATCTCAAAGGTGAACGTATAAGGACATTTTGACCTCTTCCATTGCTCTGACTTTGAAAATCAACTCGGTCAACTCAACTAAACTTATCTACTTTTCGGAGCTGTCCCTCATCTCCTCCGGCCACTGAATCACTTGAGACAATCCAAAGCTTCAGTCATGACAGACCAGAAGACAGAATACCCATCTCATATTCATGAAGTCATCTAAGAGTACGGGAGAAGAACTCCATAATTTGTCCTCATCGCTTTTGGGACTGTTACACGGTGGACCACGGCATCGAAAAATGCTATGGCATGTATCAAAGTGTTGACACGCTGAGAGCATCTTTGATTCTCACGTATCATCTCATGAATTATTCATATCCCCCCAGGTAGCGACGCTGACAGTGATCCAGCCAACAAACACACATTCATGCACACATGCAGCTTGAGAAAGATTAAAGGTGAAAGAAAGTGCTGCTCGACTTCTCCTTCAAGCTGCTCTGATAACGCCCCACTTCTGACTTTTTTCTACGCATCAACCACTTTAAGCCACTCTGAGCAACAGAGGAGAGGTTTTAAATGCCTTTTACACACGATTTACTTTGCAGTGACTGTCCCTGAATGGCTGTTCTCAAACATGTTGGCTGAGTTCACAGTGAGAACTTTGGTATGTGTTTTGCTTTTCGCTCTCATTTTCCAATTGAAGTATACTTTCTTTGTAAAACATTTACATGCTCCATTGGTATTTTACAACCTGATCTTATGGGAATTTTACAAGGTGAATAATTTAAATTAAATTGTTTCATGTGAATTGTTCAAAAACATATGATTATATGAAAAACCAACACTGAAGCCCCCTAAACCTAATATCACCCACTATGAAATCTAACAGTATCATGTAGTCTGTTATCTGAATATGACATGACTTCATTCTTTCCCATTATTTGCATCTTTGCCTTTTTTTGTCAAGCAGCATGAGTTAGAAGGAAGAAGCAAAAGAAAGGAGATGAGTGAGAGAGTAACTAAAAGAGTGGATTATGAATGCAATGAATGAGTGTTGGGAAGCAAATAAGGATGTTTACGTAGTCCCCTGTCTAGGTGATGGTGACCCAACCTATTAAAAGCAACTCAAAAACACATACAAAGGCTAGTGTACAGATGTATTCAATCTATAAACAAGATTGACTTATTGCATCATCAGGGCTATTTTAGGTGGTTATGTTATCACTTTGATGAACTGTCACCGCTCACACAGTAAACCCATTAAGCTTTGGCCTGGTCTTTGATCAATGAATGTGCAATTCGAAGGAAAGCCTCCACTGAAACTTGTACCTATTGTCTGTTTCTGCTCTCTGCGTATTTCCAGGGGTCTAGTTAGTGAGATAGAAGACATGAGATGCTACACTGATACTTGTCGGTCTGGTAAGCAGCCTTTGTGGAAAAAGCACTCCATTCACACTCAGCAAACATATTTCTCAACATAAAGAACTATCTTAATGTGAGATGTAATATCTAGCAGCTTCCATTTATTTATTAACAAAATCCCTTATACGCCACCCCTAAAAAACTTTCAAAATGGATTACATTTTCTAGTCTAGCCACAGGTCTGTTGCTTTTTCCTGATTAAATAAATTATAAGGACCTAAGGCTGCTTGAGAAAAATCGATATATATAATATGCACTTAAGAAACATTGTATGTGACAGTTTGAATCAGACTGACGGAGAATAACCTGTCGGTCTAATTTTGGAATCAATCTCCTTCCTTCCTCATACAGAAGAAAAAGGGTTCATTAGATCACCCCATGCCACTCCAAAATAAAGGTGTTTCATATTTATGCAAATGCCTTCTGTTTATCGGACTGCCCCAGGCACCATGTCTAAATGAGGAGATGAATGCCATTATTGATGCTCGCAACACAGGAAAAAATAAAGAGATGCGGAAAAAACGCATGAATATATTAACTGGGGAAATATTTGTGGACAATTTAGCTCTAAACAAACACCTTTCAGTCGTTTCTGTCAGTGGTGGTGCTCACTGGTGAGATGTTTTCTTTATAAAATGTAAGCATGTTCGTACAGATTTTGCAATAAAAAGATGTGAAACCGTAGTCATAGTCATCAAATCAAATAGAAAGAACATTGAATTTTAGTTAAGTTTTTATCCTTTATTTATCTCTTCAGATTTTCACACTCTGCAATTGAAATATGATTGAACTGTCTGCATTCATTTAATAACAGAAATAGACTTGAATACAGAGAACCCAAGGACAGTTGACCGAACATGCCTTTATATTTTGAAATATTTGCTCACACTCATCCAAATAGGTCTGTTTTGTCTGCGGCTCCCCAGGCAACTGTATATCTGCCTGTGAAACCCTCTGTATCTTTCAGCACCAGGGCATCATCTTTTTTTAGGCTACAGAAGGTGATGTGAAAGATGGCTTGGCCACACAAAGCCAGCTTTGATTTATACAAGCCTGTGCAGGGCCTGACCTGGAGATTTTCCCTGGGGTGTAGTGTCTGTTAATGCATTCTATCTGTCTGTCTGTCTGTCTGTCAAATGTGTGGACATGTTTGCGTGGACACAACAGCCGCAGAGAAGCTACTTGACTTTGGTATGGTGAAATTGCATGTTGCCTATTTAGGTGTATCTAGGGCCTTGGGCATAATGCTTGCATTGTGTTGAATCTGTTAAACTTAATACCACTTGAATTTTGAGAAACGGCATCCTAACCTCATTATTGCCCAGGGGAAAATTGTATTACTGCTCGGAGGCTGTTTTATACCTCAGGGGATTTGAAGGAGCTCTCAGTTTTATTCCCGTCTCAGACTAGGCCGGCTTCTCAATAGGCGTTCTTCAGCAATCTGGTGTTCTCGCTCTACGTCATCAATAACCGTCAAAGTCCGGTTCCAATACTCAAGAACACAAGAACAGAGAACGTATGTAAATACCCGGATGTGCTCTCGATAGCAAGGATGCATTGAAGCGTGAAGTCCAAGAAGTCCCTGTGGCGCATCCATCCAAGTTCGTTCTTCCGAGGCTGCCTCGCAAGACCAGTCTCCACGAGAACACAAGTCTGTTTTTTTCGTTCTTGGAAATGACCAACGTCTTGGATTTTTCTCCTAATATTCCTTAGGAGAAATAGAATCAAACAAATGAGACATGATGTGTATGGAAGATTGAGATATTCAATAATAGTAAATAGCCAAAATGCTCAGTTTGTGACATTACTATTCAATTCACCCAAACAATGACCTTGATCACAATGACTGCAAAACATATTATATGCCTTCAGAATCACAAGTTGAACCATTCAGAACAGTTTTTGTGATACGTAGAGTAAAACCAACATAATGTAAAGAACATTCTATGAAAATATAATCCAGATACTGTATTTTAATATTGACTAAATTAGGCCATCTCAAAGATTGAAATCATAGTGAAATTAATGGTTGAAACCAAACTTTTAACTTTTAAAATCTATTAAGTAGATTTTGAGCCTGATTTTCACAGACTGACTCACAAACAAGCTTGTCTGTATCATTGCTATTTATTTACTTTAGAGTCTACAATTAAAGTATATTTGCCTGTAATAAATAAAGCTGTTATAAGCACTGCCATTTTTTATGTCTAAACTGGCTAAGAACCACCAATTTAGAAAGAACAAGCATGGATCAATCACAATTGAAATCCTAATTGTGCTATTTACCAGAAGGGCTGTCAGAGAAGAATAGACTGCCATGACACTCTTCGTGAAGGATGGTCCATAAACAACGATGTAAAAACACGCCTAACAATCAACTGGATTAATGATAATATGGTTTTTTTCTCCAATTTGTGTCTAAAATGCATCAGGATTGTGTCAGGTCTATACAGCAGATCTGTTCTGTCTGGTAATGAAGCACAAAGAATGTAATGTTATGAAACATACATGCGCACAAACAGGCCCCTGAGGTGTTAACTTCTTCCATATTATTAACATCCATCTCTACTTCTCAAACTACTGTACTGCAGGCATATTGTGGCATAAATTGTACATTTTAAGAGAGTCTGCTCCATCTCACTGACTTGAAATTACTCCATGGTTTCTGGAGCATATGTCTAGAGAGACTGATTCCAGATCTGTGACCTCTGTGAGACCTCTGTGGGTGGGATTCCTGCAGCAAACCCCCAGATACTCCCAGCGTCCTCTCTGGTAATGACTTTGACACCAGGTCAGAGACACAAAGAGGACCTGACATAACAGAAGCTCCAGTACTTTATCTCCATCAAACACATAAAATTAAACCATGAACAGCAGTTGTGGAGAGTGCATGCTGTCAACAGTAAAGAGGGGGTCGACTTCGATACAATGATGGTAAAAGCAAGTAAATCAAACAAGCAGCTCTAAACTAAGGGTTTTGGAACAATGGCAGAACAACGTTTCTTTTGAAAGTCTTCTCAGATGAGTACATGCTATAGCCTAACATCATTTTTCAGAAAAAGACAGCTGTTGTACTGAGCTGTTATTAAGATAAAAGTGGAGTGTGAAAGATGTCATTACGTTGTTGTGTTATATGGAAAAGAATACGATTTACTCGTTCATTTTTGTACTTGCGGCACTTTGTGCTACATTTCAGTTTGTCAAGATGTCATATGTAGTTGAAAGGTTCTAACTAGAGTGTATTGAAAAAGTTAGAACAATCTTTGCACATACATAGACACAGCATTGGCCTCTGAATTGTATGTTAAACAATTATTTACCAAGAAAAAGCCAAGTTAATGCTTGAGAAGAGTGAATTTCACAATATGTTATAGAAATATAGACACAGAAAAGAATCTGTATTTCTAAATTTATGGTATGTTTGTGTTTATGTCCGTCCATCCATCCATCCATTTTCTTCCGCTTTATCCGGGACCGGGTCGCGGTGCCAGCAGTCTAAGTAGAGATGCCCAGACATCCCTCACCCTAGACACTTCCTCTAGCTCTTCCGGGGGGACACCGAGGCGTTCCCAGGCCAGCCGGGAGACATAGTCCCACCATCGTGTCCTAGGTCTTCCCCGGGGTCTCCTCCCGGTCGGACGGGCCGACTTCATACTCGGCTGTAAACCGTCCCAGTGCATGCTGAAGGTCCTGGCTTGAAGGGGACAACACGACAACATCATCCGCAAATAGCAGAGACGAAATCGTGTGGTCCCCAAACCTGACACCCTCCGGCCCCTGGCTGCGCCTAGAAATTCTGTCCATAAAAATTACGAACAAAACCGGCGACAAAGGGCAGCCCTGCCGGAGTCCGACATGCACTGGGACACAAGTCCGACTTACTGCCGGCAATGCGAACCAAGCTCCTTCTTCGATCGTACAGGAACCTGACAGCCCTTAGCAAGGGACCACCGACCCCATACTCCCGAAGCACCCTCCACAGGATGCCGCGAGGGACACAGTCGAATGCCTTCTCCAAATCCACAAAACACATGTGGATTGGTTGGGCAAACTCCCATGAACCCTCCAGCACACTGTAGAGGGTGTAGAGCTGGTCCAGCGTTCCACGGCCCGGACGAAAACCACACTGTTCCTCCTGAATCCGAGGTTCTATTATCGGCCGTATTCTCCTTTCCAGTACCCTGGCATAGACTTTCCCGGGGAGGCTGAGAAGTGTGATCCCCCTGTAGTTGGAACTGTAGTTGGAACACACCCTCCGGTCCCCAGAGGCACTGTCCCCAACCGCCACACGATGCTGCAGAGGCGTGTCAGCCAAGACAGCCCCACAACATCCAGAGACTTGAGGTACTCAGGGCGAATCTCATCCACCCCCGGAGCCTTGCCACTGAGGAGTTGAAAGTTTAGGTTTATGTGTTTAGGTAAAATTATAATTTTAGCATCATTCTGTGAACTACAAACAATATATCTGCAAATATTCACATGAAATATTGGATCTATTTGCATTCATTTGCAGCCCAAAGAAACTGGAGAAACAGGTCAAAATAACAGAAAAGACGCTTTGATTTTTTTAAGACCTCAAATACCGCAAAGAAAATAAGTTCATATTCACTTTTAGCAAAACAACAGTAATATTTGTACATGTACACTATTTAGGAAAAGTTACTTTATGTTAAGACCTCAATTTCTATCACAGTTTTCATGTGTCTTGTCATGCTGTCAATCTTTCTCATTGCTGTTGGATGACTTTATGTCACTGTGGTTTTGTTGCAATTCAACAGACACTTGACTGGAATGACCACAATTTTTGTATACTCCGTGTAGATCATAAATACAGTACACTTGAATTAAACATTGCAAAGAACAAATGGCAACACTTAAAAACAACATTGTGTAATCTATCAATAATCTATAATCAATATAGATCTAATGGCTTTGACCTCTTCTCTCATTTTATGTGCTACTGTAGGAACGCTATCTCAGGACTGGGTCACGGACTAAAACACACGCCCACTTTTCACAGCATGCTTCTCTGACTATTAAACAGTCATTGTGGGGAGAACACAATTGATTTTCTGTCACAGAAACACATAAACAGCATCATCTCAATGCCCTGATGACTGATGGACACTCTCATGTGCCCAAAGGCTGGGGTGTAAAGTCACACCTGTGCACACACACGGGATACACAGAAATGCAAGTGTATTGCTATCCGCAGTCATTTGATGGCCCCAGTATTTTGATTTACCATTTTCCCTGTTACTGCAAACTAGAGAAAGTATCTAGAGAAAGATTTCTTTGTCTACTGAAAAGCCCTGAATCACCAAACATATGATAATTTGACATTTCAAGCAAACTGATCTATATTGCCATTTGCCATCAAATGTTACGCAAATATGGGAATAGCCAGGAGATCCATCAATTGAAGATTAAGTAGTTTCAATTAATTAATTCTCAGAATATGATAACCTGAGATATCATGTAGCTTTATTGTAGGTTCCTCATTTAATATTTTTTATATATAATGTTTTTATATATTATATTATAAATGTTTTGTTTTATATATATATACAGTATATATATATTTGTATCATATATTTTTTATATATACAGTATCTCACAGAAGTGAGTAAACACCTCACATTTTTGTAAACATTTTATTATATCTTTTCCTGTGACAACATTGAAGGAATGACACTTTGCTACAATGTAAAGTAGTGTGTGTACAGCTTGTATGACAGTGTCAATTGGATGTCCCCTCAACTCAACACACAGCCATTAATGTCTAAACCCCTGGCAGATGTCAGACCGCAGACTAAGGACATGGATTACTGGAACCATGTCCTGTGGTCTGATGAGACAAATATACGCTTATTTGGTTCAGATGGTGTCAAGCGTGTGTGGCGGCATCCAGGTGAGGAGTACAAAGACAAGTGTGTCCTGCCTACAGTCAAGCATGGTGGTGGAAACCAGGTGAGGAGTACAAAGACAAGCGTGTCCTGCCTACAGTCAAGCATGGTGGTGGAAACCAGGTGAGGAGTACAAAGACAAGTGTGTCTTGCCTACAGTCAAGCATGGTGGTGGGAGTGTCATCGTTTGGTGCTGCATGAGTGCAGGCGGCACTGGGGAGCTACAGTTCATTGAGGGAACCATGAATGCCAACATGTACTGTGACATCCCTTCGGATACTGGGCCGCGGGGCAGTATTCCAACATGACACATCTAAAGAAGCTCAGTGTAAAGGTGATATTCTGGCCAAGCATGTCTCCAGACCTAAACCCTATTGAGCATCTGTGGGGCATCCTCAATCGGAAGGTGGAGGAGAGCAAGGTCTTACAACCACCAACAAAAATAGCCACACAATATCTTGAATTTTTTTATTTTATTATTTACTCTCATGTGATTTAACTCCTGTAGATGACCCCCACACAGTTTCAATAGGTTCCAATGTTGTTTTGTTACCAGCGTTATACAAAATATCTACTTTTGTGTTCTGTAGAATAAAGTTGCGGCTCTTTGTGCCATTCTGCAGTCAATCCATCCAGTATTAGTCTCGTTTTAGCCGTTTCTATAAACACAAGATCAAGTTAAGAGAAACCACAATGACTTCAGGTTTTTGAGGTGACTACTCAAAGAGTTGGAGAATCACATTTGTTCACATTAGTGCTATTGCTCAACCGAAAATCCCTTACGATTATCTTGCTTTCCATGGCTGCTGCTCCTCCAGGCCTTCACAAACACTAAAGATGCTGTAGATATACTGGTGGGACACACTCCTAATCCAATTGCATGCTGTAATCCTCGCCCAAGGCAAATAATTACTGAACTCACAATCAGGTGTTATTTTTTAAAACATCAGAAGGTCTAGGGATTTGGTTTCTGCTCTAAAACCACCGGACCAGAAACAATTAGGGTTTAATCCTAAACTTTACGCAAAAATAATATGACGTCATAAATTAGAATCTTACTTTTGACTGGGATTTTTCTGTTTTTGTTTGTTTGGCTGGGGGGGTGTACTGATGCTCTGGATACTACAGTACCTTAAAGTGATAGTTCACCCAAAAATGAAAATTCTGTTATCATTTACTCATCCTTAGATTGTTCCAAACCTCTAAAAATGTCAGTATGTCAGTATGTATATTCAGAATGTAAGTTACCAAGTAGATCTTGTCCCCCATTTGCTTCCATACTTCAATGGGTGGCAAGATCTGCTCGGTGACTGACATTCTTCCAAATATATTCCTTTGTGTCAAGCAGAACAAAGAAATGTATGCAGATTTGGAACAATCTGAGGGTGAGTAAATGATGACAGAAGTTTCATTTTGGGTGAACTATCTCTTTAACTTCATTAGTTAGTTTGGGAGGGAAACCACTTCAAAATGACCTTGGTACACTGCAATCCAAATAAATGAGAGAATTTAAGCAAAAACACAAAACGGTCAAAAGAACATAATCATGTCACAATAAGCAGCAAATTGCAGAAAGAACACAGGCGTTTAATTAATGATTATGATTGCAGGGGGGAAGAGGGCCAAACACTAGCAGTTAATTAAAGAGAGAAACAAGGAGTCCTGCTGCACTGCTCAACACGAGACGTGCACAAAAACACAGAGATAATAAGAAAAAAATACAGTATATGCAGATTAGAAAGAGATTACGTTCATTAAAAGTGTTTACGTGTTTTATTTCGGTTATACAATGTGTTGTTTAATACAGGACAACATGGTAACAGTTGGTGCAGGAGACCTGACCACTGAATGGAGTAGTTAATTTAAGATGAGTGTTTTTGAGTTTAAAGCAATACTATTCAGTTAAAACAGTACATGTTCCCGTTTGTTTGTGAATTTATTGACAATTTTGGGTCAGTTCGTTTGTCAGCATTATTTTCAGCCAACACAGCATTCGCAAATGGCAAAAGATAGCTTCTCTCTGATTGAATAATGGTTCATTATGCATCATTAAAGATATGCTTCGCATGCATACTGTAACAGAGCACAAGTGTGTTATTTTCGATTGGTCATCTCACTCGGGTCGAAGTTCATTGCTGCTTACTAAAATCAATACAGCTTAACTCCACATTTGTTTCCCAATTATCAATGTATATCAAATATATCTGTATATATCAAACGTCTTTCCACTACGGCAAATTATGTGGTACAAAAACACAATTCCTTTAGTCCATGTAGTGTACATATATAAAAAGTTTATTTGCAAAGACATGTTTTTATGGTGCATTCCAATCAATCGAACTACAGTAGATTTAAGTAGTTATAACTAAATAAAACACAATAAAAACATGATAACACAATAAAAAAAATTATTTTTGATCTATATACAACATACAATTTATGGACAAAAGTATTGAGAATAAACAATTTATTACAGTCATTTCAGACAAAACTAATATTAATGCTACACTGTACAATACCATTTTGTTTCCATCATCGTTGCAACAGTTTGGAAAGGCCTTTTTTGTTCTGAAATGACAGTATCCTGTGTACAAGACATGTGTACACATTGTAATCTGAAATGGGCAGTGAGAAATGATCATGATCACTCAGAGTTTATACTGAAGTTAAAGGTTCAGTCTCATGAGCAACACAGAGACAGGCTGAAGACAAGTTGGGAGCGTTTACCTGGGTCCATCCAAGTTAGTCAGGGTAAGGGTTCACTGCAGGTCGGCCAAATAAGATAATGAAGCTCTAGAGCTGGAATAAGGGAGGACAATTGCAACAATATAAGTCACTCGTACACAATAAGGCAAGGTTTAAAGGAATTTTTCACTGTCAACATACATTTTCATGATAATTTACTCCTGTCACCCCTGTTGTCATCCAAGATGTTTATTTATTTTTTCTTAAGTCTAAAAGAAATTAAGGCTTTTGATGAAAACATTCCATGATTATTCTCTATATTGTGGATTTGAATGGACTCCAAACGGTTAAAAGGTTAAAAGGTAAAACAACGATGTAGAACTTGGAGGAGAAGATGAGATGGATTTTTTCGCCATGCCCTACCGATGTGAAGCGTGACATTTTCAACGTAATTTACATATTACGTGAAGTCGTAAACATGCTTTGCAGAACAGAGCAAGGTGAGCATTTGTGTTTATAAAGCATATACATTATTTATTTTTATGGAAATTACAGATAGTTTCGCTAGATAAGACCCTTATTCATAGTCTGGTATCAATTAAAGCCATTTGAATCTGCACTGAAACGGTAATTTTGACCTTCAACCGTTTGGAGTCCATTGAAGTCCACTATATGGAGAATAATCCTGGAATGTTTTCATCAAAAACCTTAATTTCTTTTCGACTAAAGAAAAAAATACATAAACATCTTTAATGACAACAGGGGTGAGTAATTTATCATGAAAATGTATGTTGAAAGTGAACAATTCCTTGATGTTCAAAGACATTGAAAGCATAATAGGGCCATCATTTTATATCATTCATTTTAATATCAATTATTTAAAATGAATACAATGCATGATCATGATCACACACCCAAACCTGTAGACAATGCACCTTACCAGACCATATGCTACAGAGTGCAGATGTTCACACAAAACCCGTTCTTAAATTCAAGTTAGACCGAATGCAACCAAAAGGATCAGAATGCAGGGATTTCAAGACACGAGATCAAGTTGAATTCCTTTGAAGTCTTGACACACCACCTTGAAAGCATGGCTGTCATAGTGCGACAGCCGGGAACAGCGAGACGGGACACGCAGCCCCCAGGCCTTCCTCCGTCAGACTTGCATCTTCTAAAGTAAAATGGATTGCAGTGGACTATTGATCAGTGACAGGCTTATGTACAATGATACAAGTAAAATATACCAGTATTGAGTTAAAGTAACCCTGCATGCTGTAATGTCTTAACTGACCTTCACTGCATTTAGAATTAAATACTGATATAGCTTATAATGTAATTAACTCGACAGTTTAAGTTTTGTTCCAAAATGTCATCTTCAGAAGAGTCTGTCCATAGTTGCTCAGTCAGTGGCTTGTAGTACACAGAGGGTAAGGTTTAACTAATACATCCTACAATTTACATGTCATAAGTTGTGAAGTAACTTATTTTTTGAAATTCACAAAACAAGTTCTCATGGAAAAAGCCACTAAATATAACAAGTAAGAAATGACTTACAGCGTACTATGCGGATGCGGTTTGTTATTTAATGTTTTACTTCCCATTTTGGAAAGCTGTGCCTGTGCTCTTTTCATTTTCAGTTAATTTAAGTAGATCACCAGAAGGAAATGGATAAAAGTTAACAAGACTAAAGTTCCGTTTTCATATCCATTTGGTTGGATCATTTAGCTAAAGCAGCCACTCATAGCACAATTTGTCAGCCAACTGGTGTCTTCTCTGTTAAAAAGCATTCAGTTTGTATAAAAGCTCAGAGAATACAGAGACAGGTGAAGCATGAAAAAACAACAGTTGGTACGACTAAGAGGATTAATTAAACCAGATCGGTTCTCTGAAATTTTACAAGATGTTTGCTTTCATTCTACTAACTTTTCATTTCATGCTGTTCTCAATTACAGGCATTTGTTTGTACAGTTCGGTGCAAAATTATATTTTTCTGGAGCATGTTAGATGCTTCACTAGACATTATGTGTTTTAATATTTTAAATATTCTCTTTAGTGTGTCAGGTAGAAACACCAGTACGTCACTGAACCCCACAGACGAGAGCAGAGAAAAATCTAACTAAGGAATGTATTTACAAACACTAAAATGAACAGAACAGGGTATCGAAACAGCGTAGTACAATAGAGTATCACAACAGAGAGTGGACAATGAATGCATGGGAAGACTGAAGCTAAGTGTGAATTCGCCACCTATCTCCTAGCACACTATATTGGGTGTCCGCCCTTTTGTAGTGTTGTCCGAATTCTGAGTAAAAAACTCATTCCCTACCTTTGGTCACTACTTTATACCCAGAATGCATTCTGATTTTTGGTGTACATTTAATGTATACTCGCTCACTCATATTTCCCATGATACAGCACCAATCAACTGGAGGAGAGTGACCGTTAATGCCGTGAATGTACATTTATACACTTGTTGTCACGCCAGGCTCGGACCGATGTACACACCACATGCGAACAGGAGATAGCAATAGAGATTTTATTAACAGAGTTATCCAAGCACACAAAGCAGTCCAGAGCGTACAAAAAACCAAGGACGTTTCTTCAAAGGATGTAACACAATTCATAACAGGTATCCAAGAAAGCTGGTAAACCCCCAAAACAACGGATAAATTCCTTCAAAAACACAGGTAATTTTCACAACGGATTAATTCCACAACGGGTAAGTCAAGTAACACATAATGACATCAACACCGAACAAAGACTGAAGTGAAATTCCCAAACTAAATAGTGTCCAAACAAATTAGATGACGAGCAGCAGGTGCGGGTGTAATTAGAATTCCGGGGAGTGTGATCTGTGCGGAGGGTGAGAGAGCTCTGTTGTAGGGGGCGTGGTCGGCGGAGCCGGTGTTATAGTACCCCCTCCTCCACGGTCCGCTCTAGCGGACCCATCCGGACGACGAGGACGGCCGCGTGGACGGGGAGCAGGTTGTTCTGGATGGCTCTGGTGGAATTCACGAAGTAGTCCAGGATCGAGAATGTCGTTGTGGGGTACCCAGGATTGTTCTTCTGGGCCGTATCCCTCCCAGTCCACAAGATATTCTAGCCGCCCGCCTCGTCGCCGGGATGCAAGGATCTCTTCCACCCGGTATATGTGCTGGGAGGCGTCTAACGGAGGAGGAGGGGGTAGGTCTGACGCTACATCAGGCTCTGTGGAGGAAACAGACACAGGATTAGTGAAGGGTTTGAGCAGCGACACGTGGAAGGAGGGAGAGATCCGATAGTGCGGGGGAAGTTGAAGCCGGTAAGTGACGGGATTGATCTGTCTCAGGATAGCGAAGGGTCCCACGTATTTGGGACTCAGTTTTCGGCAGGGCTGACGCAGACGCAGGTTCCGAGTTGACAGCCAAACTTGTTGTCCCACCTCATATTGCGGCGTGGGTGAGCGTCGAGTGTCCGCATACTTCTTCTGCCTGCGAATAGCCTGCTGGAGTTGTTGGTGGGCTGAATCCCATACCCTCTGACTCTCACGATAGCTCACGATTCCCGACATCGTAATTGGATTCCGCCGGGGACAGCTTACGGGAGAAGTATGCACATGGGTGCAGTCGAGGCGGCGTTCCTTGCCGTTGAGACAAGACAGCTCCCACTCCTGAAGATGAAGCATCGACCTCTACGACAAAGGGAAGTTCGGGATCCGGTAAACAAAGTGTGGGTGCCATACTAAAAGCTTCCTTCAGTCGATCGAAGGCTTGGAGGGCTTCGGCACTCCAGGACAGTTTCTTGGACTTTTGACTAGTCATAGAGGTTAGAGGAACTGCGATGCTGCTGTATCCCTGGATGAAGCGTCTGTAAAAATTTGCAAAACCGAGAAATCGCTGGAGTTCCTTTACAGTCTCGGGCCGAGGCCACGCTAGTACAGCATCCACTTTCCCTTGATCCATTGACACTCTGTTCTCTGAGATGATATACCCCAGGAAGTGCACGGTCGACTGGTGGAACTCACATTTCTCTAGTTTGAGGAAGAGATGATGCTGTCGTAACCGTTGCAATACCTGGCTGACGTGATGTACATGGTCTCGGAGCGAACGAGAGTAGATCAAGATGTCATCTAAATAGATCACCACAGTCCTTCCCACTAAGTCACGGAAGATCTCGTTCATGAAGCTTTGGAATACTGCAATGGCATTCACTAATCCAAAAGGCATGACACAGTATTCGTAGTGTCCATTGGGTGTTACAAACGTTGTCTTCCACTCATCCCCAGGACGAATCCGAATTAAATTATAAGCACTGCGGAGATCGAGCTTGGAAAATACTCGGGCGTGTCTCAGTTGTTCCAGAGCGGCTGGGATCAAAGGAAGGGGGTAAGCGAAACGTCTTGTGGACTGGTTAAGGATCCGGTAATCTATGCAGGGACGGAGACCCCCATCTTTTTTACCCACAAAAAAGAAGCTGGAGGCAGCAGGGGATCGGGAAGGTCTGATGAATCCCTGACGTAAGGCCTCCTCGACATACTCCTCCATGGCTCTCTGTTCTGGGGCGGCTAAAGGGTAGATCCTACCCTTAGGTAGTGTGGCGTCCGGCAGTAGCTCGATGGCACAGTCCCATGGCCGATGGGGAGGTAGTTCAGTTGCTTTCTGCTTAGAAAACACGTCCTGGAACGACCGGTACTGTGGCGGAATCTGGACTGAAGACGGAGTCCGGGGATTCTTGATTTTCGTGGACTGTACTGTTACAGGGGCTGCAGGAAACGAAGATTGATGTACTGTGTTGAGACATCGCTTTTGGCAGGCCGGACTCCAGGCGAGGATCCTACCCGAAGCCCAGTGGACATGGGGTTCGTGTTCTTGTAACCACGGTTGTCCCAGGACGAGATCAGAGGTGGACCCCTCTAGAACCCAAAAGGTGAGACTCTCTTCATGTCCAGGTTCCACACGGACCGTAACCAGAGGTGAGTGATGCGTGATTCTTCCACTTCCCAAGGGTTTCCCTAAAATGTTGTGGACCACCATGTCTCGATCATTCCTTAAGCGGGGTAACTTCAGAGTGCGCAGAAGACGATCAGAAATAAAGTTCCCTGCGGCTCCAGAGTCAATCAAGGCCCTTACAGGAAACACAGCGTCGGACAAAGAGATCACTGCATTGGTGGAAACCAGGTATGAAAGTGAAGCAGGTGCCTGTACAGTACTCACTGCAGTAGTGGCCGGACGGACCGGACAGGAAGCGATACGGTGATTAGCCCCTCCACAGTAAAGGCAAAGATTCTGGTTTCGGCGACGAGCACGTTCTTCTGGGGATAGGGAGTAACGATCCACTTGCATCGGTTCGGGTTCTGAAGATGTCGGTCTCCCCGGGGCTGTCGTCTGTGGAGGAGTGGGCACAGGACGTTGAGTAGGAGGGAAGTTGGTTCCACAGGCAGATAGTCGTTGGGCTATTCTCACCGCCTGTTGAATGAGCTTCTCCAGACCGGCCGTGTCATCGTAAATGGCCATCTGAGCTCGGACCCGAGGTTCCAGTCCCTGACGAAACACTGAGATTAGAGCTGGCTCGTTCCAACCGCTGGAGGCTGCAAGGGTTCGAAACTGTAGAGTATAGTCCGCCACAGAACATCTTCCTTGGCGGAGTCTCAGCAAACGATCAGGAACGGATAAATGATCGGTTGTAATACCGAAAACCTCCCGGAAGTGTTCCATAAAGGTCGTTAACGTGGTGATTAGTGGGCCTCCTGCCTTCCAAATCCCTTGAGCCCAACTCAGCGCCTTACCGTTCAGGAGTGATATGATGAAGGCTATCCTTGCGGTGTCTGAAGCAAACTGATTGGGATGCATTCGGAAGTAAAGCTCACATTGCAGACAGAATCCGTTGCACTCCTCCACAGACCCGGAGAAACGTTGGGGAATGGCCATGGGACTGGAGACGTGGGATGCGTGGGGATTGCCGTGAGCATGCCCGCGAAGTATCTCGACCAGATGGGCAAGAGGATCCGTGGATGTGGTGGCAGTTGACGGTGCTGAGGGACCGGCGGATTCCTGTGGTGCAGACATCGTTGGTTGGTAGGTTCGGTGTACTGTCACGCCAGGCTCGGACCGATGTACACACCACAGGCGAACAGGAGATAGCAATAGAGATTTTATTAACGGAGTTATCCAAGCACACAAAGCAGTCCAGAGCGTACAAAAAACCAAGGACGTTTCTTCAAAGAAGGATGTAACACAATTCATAACAGGTATCCAAGAAAGCGGGTAAACTCCAAAAACAATGGATAAATTCCTTCAAAAACACAGGTAATTTTCACAACGGATTCATTCCACAACGGGTAAGTCAAGTAACACATAATGACATCAACACCGAACAAAGACTGAAGTGAAATTCCCAAACTAAATAGTGTCCAAACAAATTAGATGACGAGCAGCAGGTGCGGGTGTAATTAGAATTCCGAGGAGTGTGATCTGTGCGGAGGGTGAGAGAGCTCTGTTGTAGGGGGCGTGGTCGGCGGAGCCGGTGTTATACTTGTGTTAGTATTTGTTGGTTATTTTCTACTTTTTGAGAATAAACTGATAAATGAATGATATACTGTATATAGCAGAGTTTTATTTTAAATATATTAAGTAATTTTATTAAATGTAATAAATGTAATAATTAACTTTACCATTTTACAAAACAATCCATAAAGGCACACTGGTGTAATATAAGTGTTATGACGAATGTCCGCGACAGTATATTCAGACGAAGGATATATTACATCACGAAATTGTTCACTGATTTTCATTAACTTCACCATATAGTGGACTATTTAGTGTTCGCTATATAGGGAATAGTGAATGAGTGAACAAGTGAGCGAATTCAGACGCAGCTAAAGAGTCTGGGTGATGAGGGATGATGGAGGGCATGATAACAAACACAGGACAGGTGTGGGAGCGTAGTGCGTGATGGGAATTGGAGTCCTTGGGGGAAGCACAGGAGAAACAGGCATGGGGGACAGAGGAGACTGTGACGCAATACAAATTTCCAAACATGCTTTGAACCCAACGCAGTGTTACTGCTATTTGTAACTATTTTGCTAGGTGGCTAGATCATGAAAGTGAAGTGAAAGTGACCAATACCCGAAATGTGAAAACGGGGTAAGGTCCCTTGCTCATATTAATTTGTACCATCTTGTTTGTACGTTTAAATAGAATATGCTTTTGCACCAGTGATGGTTAGGTTTAGGGGTGTCATCCAGTGTTGCTTTTGTCTTTTAATATCATATATTTTCTTCGTACGAATTTATACGAATTGAAAAAAATTCCTGTAAGATCAACCGTGAAGAATTTCTACAATGGAAGTCTTTCTTCTACCTCGCATCATCTTAGCCCCAGAAATCATCTTAAAAACTAGTTTCAATTGCACAAAAAACACATGAAAGGTTATATTCTCTTGCTTAAAAGCCAATTGAAAATCACAAGACTAGCCAAACAACAGTTGGGGTTTTTAAACAGAAGATCATTTAGAAATAAAAAAAAATAATCCTGTGATTTTCAGATACGTAGTATGCATCAGTGTGTTCGAGATTCTCTGGGTTTGCCACTAAACAAAGATTGCTGTTCACAGTTTAACTGTAACAATAAACGCAAAACAAGTCTGACAATTGTCCAATAATTGTCTGATGTGCATGCATGTCTGCATCTTACATCCATTCAAATAGAAATACCTCAATGCTCGCTATCGACATTGCGCTAATGAAATTCCTTATTGATTGGTTAGGTATGTAAATTTGAGATGTTATTAAATATTTGGCACAGACCAAACAGAACGTGGAAGGCATTTCACTCATTTGTGGACTTCTGTGTTATGCATATTATTAGATTGAACCAACAGAGATCTGATCTCAGAAAATCATGCACCGTTAGGCCCTTCCACATCACTATACACAAATCTCCATGTCTTTCTCTTTTAGTGCTGTCACCTCTTTAAATACACATTATTTTCTCGTCAGCAGAGAGATGGACACAATTTATATTTCGCCATCTACCTCCAACCGAGCCATTAGGAAGGCCAGTGAGTGGGTGAGGCAAAAGCTGCAGTTAATGCTCCATTTTAAATCTTTAAAAGCTTTGTGTTATGAAACAGTCAAGTCAGGCCCTTTTCTTACCTCCTGCTACTTTCCTAAGTTATCGGTGAACACAACAAATGATGTTACCGTTAATACCTTTAATGAAGAGTAAAACGCAAAAGGGATGGCTGAAACAAGCCTCTGTTAAATTCTAGGGCGTGAGCTTGCGATGTTCATATTCATTGAACCAAAACGGTTATTACACATGCATGCGTGTCTGCATGCATGCACATTTAAGTGTGTGTGTGTTTAAAACGGACAGGGGGAAATATAAGTGCCATTCTCAGTGGAATCACGCAAAGTGGTGCCAAAAGTACCATTGCATGGCTCATTAGATTCAATTACAGCTTCATTTTAGCTGATTGAAATGCACTGACTCATCACAATAACATAAAACATTGCATTGCAGGTTAACTATCAAAGGACCTTTTAAAGCAAGTTATGCTCATGACCTAAATCAAAATGGTAGACCAGACAGGAGCAACACTGAATTGATGGATTAACAAACTGACAGCCGGTGTGTTTTCAATGTGTTCACTGTTGCAAAATATCCTCAAATAAATATCCCACACAATATGTAATTAACAAAGCGTCAATTAATGATGGGGTGATATTGATGAAACACATTTTTCAAACCAGTTTACCTCACATGAACAATTATATTTTTATGGCAATTCCAGCGTTGTGGATGTGACATATCAGTCAAAACTTGATATATTACCAATATGTTGAACCATCTGTTTATTTTTGAATAACCCCCCGATGAAGAAAAATGTTAGTAGGCACAAGTTTTCTATTTAAAAAAAGGAAATAATGAATGTGTTATGGATTTGACAAAAAATAATGCATGTTTTTGACTGACAACATACTTTGAAGGATTTTGTGAATTAAAATGTGCAGACGTGAAAAAATGACAGATGGATGGCTCTTCATAGATCACAAAATATTTAGCCTACTATAAAGGGCCCTTTATGAGGAACATAGACCGTTATGGGTGTAAAAAGATTACTTGCCCAACTACGGAAAACTATGCTTTAAAAACAAAACAAAAATCTTTAAAAACTTTGAGATTTCACATTGGTATTTAAACCACCTGACCTATCAGTATGGTGAAAATCTTTGGTAAAAACTTTGATATTTGCGTGGAATTGCCCAAGTGATATCATAGATGTAGCAGCATAGTGTATAATGTGGCTCATGTGAAATTATATTCGTATTTTGAAGGTATGCTTACATGAAATAAGAGTACTTAAAATGTACTTAACCTCCATATTGATCTGAAATTTATTTTGATTAAAAAACGATAAAAAATTAATCACCACTCAGTAAGGTTTTCTTATTTCATGGGGCAAGGCAAAATCCTCATATGGTATGACTTTAACAACTATTGCAAATAAATAATGTTATTTTTTTAAAACATACATATTTATGAGGGAAAAAAATGAATAATCACTAAAACAACCCAAAAGGTGATAATATTCAAAATCACATAATATGGAAAACATAAAAAACACTGATTAAAATTCAGAATGAGCAACGCAAGCTACAGTAAAACTCTGACTTTTATCCGGTACAGGACTAAGTTAAGCACAAAGGGATAAACGTTATTGCAGCATAAAGAAGAAAATCACACTTGACACCCTCTGATCTCTTATCAAAGAAATGGAGATTGTAAAAATCCTTATAAAGGAAGATTCCCCTTTCCAATATACATACCCCAAAGCTGTCAGATCAAGTATATGTGTAGAAGTGGGCTAACAAGATGGTCAGCAAAAGCTATCTCATCTAAACACAGGATACGGAGCCTAAATGAGGAGCGATGCACTAGATAAGATAAATGCTAATAAATTCAATGACTTAGGAAGCTTGTGAACTTAATTCATACCAAGAATAAAACATGATGAATAGTGCTGATACCTCAAAACTGAAGTGGGTTGGATCATACTGTATCTGGCTTGCTTCCAGAATGAAACTAAATCTATGAATTCTAATAATCACCAAACTGTACATCCAAGAGTGCATATGCAAACGCATACATTAGCAAGCACCCAAAGTGTATGCAGTATGTTAACCTTTGCAGATGTTCTGTATGCCTCACGGTTTATACTATTAAGAGAATTTGTGTTACATCATGATCATAATTATTAGTTACTTTTGTGAATATCAATTATTTATTTATTTACATCTGTCTCACATGGTGTCAATTAAGGACTGTTTTTATCGTTTCTTATCTAATGTTTTTGCAGATTTTGTTGTCTTGTGCATAACTTTCAAAGATGGTAAGTGTAAGTTGAAAAGGTAAGTATTCTAAACCTCAAATATGTCCTCTTCAGAGATGTTTCTTTAGCCGGTTAAATGTTTTTCTTGTATTTGTATATTTCTTGTGTAATATGGTGAGGTTGATGTGTGAGGTCTTTGTCACTGCAAACACAAATCATAATTCGTCAATAACAAACATTAAAAAATCCTATTACATAAACAAACCCAGAAATAACCGATTCAACATTTTATTGTTGAATTTCACATTTGCACTTTAAATGCTTGACAATCATGGTGCAATAAAGAGAATGACCAGACATCCTTGTTTCACTGTGTTAACCAGTTTGACAACAAATTTGGTTTTACCTGTTAGCATTACTATCTTTGTGAGTTTTATCTTTGAAGCTACATATTTGCAATATTCTTTAGCAGTTTTAAAAGCGTTTTTACTCATTCGGTTTGGAGTGATGGGTCCTTTAAAAGAAAAAGGCTGTGTTCTTATTATAGCCCTATACATGAACTTTAGATTTTTCATCTTTTTGAATTTGTCATGCTTTGTAATTGTGTATAACTTCTTGATGTTTTTATAATTAAAATTATACTCAAATTTGGGTGCTTAGCCGACAGACATCGTAAAGTAATTACCGCAAGAATTTCTCGAAAGCATACGCAGCAGTGAGTTTGTGACACTCTAACTGTCCATGAAAAGTTTCTTGATTCATTTCATCCATCAAAGGACTGCAATAAAACATCTTATCTTTAAAATGTACCAGATCGGCAGACACAGGTCGACGATAATTACTACCAAAATAAAAGTCCTATTTATTCACCAAAATGAGCTTAAAGGGACAGTTCACATTCTTTCATCATTTGCTCACCCTCTGATTATTCCAAACCTGAATTGTGTTGTTTTGCTTAACACAAAGGAAGATATTTGAAAGAATGTCAGTAACCCGTAACCAAACAGATCTCATACCCCATTGACTCCCATATTATATTTTACTAAATGGAGTATAAGGTCTGTTTGGTTACTTACATACTTCCAAATATCTTCCTTTGTGGTTTTTAATTAGCAGAAAGTCCCTTGATGCACTTTTAATTTGCCCACATTTCAGCCTGCAATGCGTTTGCCTGTCATGCCAATAATTAGCTTCTTCTGCTTCTCTTCACCAGCCTCTCTAAATCTGACAAGCTGAAAGAATCTGATTGATTTCTTCTCACAACAAATGAAAGTGTAAGAGAGTATTTTTCTGTTACTGACCATTTTTGTTTTCCATTTCAAATCAGGCCAGTTGTCTTGTTAAAATAAAAAATAAATTAGGAAAATCTTCTTCTTTTTATTGGTTGGCCTATAGTGTAGCTTAACTAGTAGTCATTGTGCTTAGCAATAGGTTCAGTTACCAGAAAACACAAACAGATCAAATGTATTCCTTGAATTCCCTCTGACTTTAAGGTCTACAAAATGCATAAATGTATTTTTGAGGTTTGGTGTGACCCCCATCGTATCATTTCCCTCTTATTTGTATGATGCTTGTCTGAAAGACACATTCAAGTAATAGATTTTTTTTTATTGATTGGTTTATAATTATTAGTTTGTTTCCATATCTTTCTGTGCCCTCATTGGTAGTGCACACATATATGGCGGGGTTGATCTGTTATGCAGTCTCCCTCAGAGAGAGACTCCAGTCTTTCTCTCAGGCAAACATATAAGCACAAGCCTGAGCTATTACTTTTTGTTGTTGTAGTTAAATCTGACAAAAGCCTATGAACAAGAACTCAGAACTCTATTTCCAAACTGGAATTATGTGTAGTGTCTGACAAGAGTGAGCAAGTTGCAGATAAAGCAGCAAGAATCCTCACACAAAGGAGCCATTAAACCTCCTCTGACCTGATCCATTCTGAATTATCAACATGTTTACGGAGGAAGTAGGAGGTTGTCACCTCTCTGAATTACATATTATCTGTAGCAAAGATGCATTATTTCTAATTTAGAGGGTCTGTAATTTATTCTTAAGAAGGATAAGTCCTTTCTTTGTCAGATTTAATGCCAGCCAGAGTGTTAAAATATAAGGAATTGTTGTTTTTGCATTTTCATGTACTATTTCTTGACTGTGAGGGCACAGTCAACTTTAGCTATTTAAATCATGCAGGATGCCAGATTTTAGACTAATGCTCAAGGATGTGAACTGCATTTGTGCCGAGTTTGTGTGCTCTATCTGAAGCATAGTGTCATGTCCTCGGCATCCAACATTCAAATAACACCAGAATATACCATTTATATTCTGTCATCTTTGATCACGGGCACTTGATTTCGGCTACATTGACTTAAATAGTAAATACCATGCGACTAATCATCATGATAATTTCTGTCCAAAGTATACCATGAACCAGACCTTTAAAGATCCTGAGCGTTGTCATCGACAGGTTGCAGCTGAGATCGTAAGAGCTGTCGATAACACCACAAGCTTGATCCAGGGGTCAAAGTCAATGGTCATGAGTTTCATGCTCCATGTATAAAGCATTCCAGTGATCCACAACTAGTAATCGTAAATGCAAACCGGTGTCAGGAGCAAACAATTTAGAATTAATAGCAACCAAACCCAAAATATAATCCGATACCAAAAAAGCTATTAACTAAAAACTAAGGCAAGAGATCAGGAAAGAGGCCTTTCATTATAGTGTGTAATGCCTATACACAAAAATTACTAGTTTTTAAATCAGCCATTTTTAGCCAAAACATACAACTCTCTCCTTTGTTTATTAATTTAGTATCATATTTGCAATAATTTGATAATGCGTTAATGTGTATAATACAGCAAAGTTGTCGTGATGCTATATTAATATGGTAGTTTTGGACAGTAATTCTGTTGTATGTCATGGTATATAATTGCTGAATTTTTTTTCCTGTCCGTTATCTTTTGGTTTTTCTACAATACCATTTAAGTTTCTTTAAGAACTGCCTAACAAAATCCAAGAAGGTTAATGTGCGATAAGGAGACCTTTTACAATGCTTTCTGCTAGGCATTGTTCATTTTTAATCCCATCTTTTTAAATGTCAGTGCTGACAGTCTTAACTTTGCATCAGTTATAAATTGGTTGTGTCAAATGGCAAATATGTATTTTATAAAACTCTCAATTATTCTGCATTTTGCCCTTGCCAACAAAAAGCCACCAGAAAGCCACCAAAAAAAACAGGAAAACTTTTAATCGCAGCTGACAATCTCTTTCTTTTTTTCTCCACCTAGACTTTTCATCCATGTTCAAAAACACACACTAATAGTTTGTTAATATGTGCAATAATAAACTTTTATGAGTTAGATCAAGTGCAAAATCACTTTAAAGTACAGTGTAATGATTTTAGGTTAGTGAAGAATACATGTAATTACAAAATAAAAGTCATACAATTACCAGCAAGATTCCTTATAAAACTAAATGTACAAACAAGTAATCTACAAATAAGATCCACATATAGTGTTGTGTTACTGTATGTAAATTAGGCCAGCGCTTAAGGAAAGAATAAAATATGAAATTCTGAATGTTCTGCACCATGAATTCTCCATGATTGTGCTTCACAAATACAAAATTGATAAATGTTAAATAATGATACACATTAAACCCAATATTTTGTCTCTAGACTATATACTATGTCACATAATGTACAGTATTTATTGAGGAAGATCACATAGACTACTAGACTAATACCCGGTTTCACAGACAATGCTTAAGGCTATTCCCAGACTAATATGAATGTTTGAGCTGTCTTAACTGAAAACAACTTGCCCTAAAATATGTTAAAATATGTCAGTGCCATTGTTTTGTCTCAAGAAGCACACTAGTAATGTGTGTCCTTTTAAGGCATTTTTAAACTTTTTAAACTTAATTTAACTAAGGGTTATTCCTGTCTTAAACTAAGCCCTGTTTGTGAAACCGGGCCTAAGATTATTGTCTTTATTGCTAAAATATTCTGTAAATCATTTTTATTTTGCCCTATGATAGACTTTGATAAAATCATGGTAATACTTTGCACATTATATCCAGTCCAAACTCAGCATTAAATTCAGCAGTATTTTGACATGAATAAACGTCTGTTTTTAATGTGGCTTCTGTATAACATAAGGCTCAGTAAAAGAGCAAAGATCTGACGATCACTCTAAAAACTGCATGTTTCCTCAAGATAATTTGGCCCCTGACGAATATAATTGAAGACTTTGTTCTATAGAATAATCTGGTTCTTGAAACTCCTGTGGAGATCTTTATGAGGCAAGACGATTGAGTTTCTAATAATGACCTCTGATGGAATATTCACATTGCAGCCTAGAAGGAAAAGTCAGAAAAGAGACGGTTGGATAAATTAACAGAAAAAAATATGTTGCAGGATAAATACAGTAGCAAGATGCTTAATTATTATATCCTAAAGCAATAGCTCCACCTACTGGAACGCATATCTTTGAAATGAAATCCAAAAATGAAAATTCTGTCATCATTTACTCAGCTTTGAATTGTTCCAAATGTGTAACAATGCTTATAACCAAACTGATCTCGACCATTGACTTCCATAGTAGGGAAAAAACAATGGTATACATGCATCAGGATGCTTTTATGACGTGTTTAGAAATTGTAACTGGCAGGATGTTCGTTGCATTGCAAGAACAAATTCCAAACATTTTCAGTTTCCTAATTTACTTGATCATGATTTTAATTTTCATAAACACAACCCTGCTTCCAAAGTGGCGTGGAGTGCCCGAGAAATGTTTGCTGTCCTACATTATTCAAAATGTCTTCTTTTGTGTTCAACAGAACAAAAAAATTATAAAGAATTTTTTCCTACTATGGGAGTCAATGGGTGTCGAGATCTATTTGGTTATTAGCATAATTCCAAATATCTTTCTGTGTGTTCTTCAGAACCAATAAATGTATACAGATTTGGAACAACTGAGTGAGTAAATGATGACAGAATGTTCATTTTGGGGTGAAATATCCCTTTAACTATTTCTATACAACAAATACAACATCAGCTGTTTAAATTGAAGTTGACTTGTTGTAACAGGCAAGGGCTTCATACCTAGAATTGTGATGGATGGAGTTAGACCTCCATCCCTGAACAGTGTCTCGCTGTCAATCTTGGCATAGGGGTCATTGGGGTTGGGGTCACTTGGCGTTCCCTCCACTCTTGCCCACTTCCCCACTGTACTGTCCCACCCAACAATACTGTTCAACACACAGCAGTGGTCCTAAAATAGAGATAAAGATTACACTTCTACTGTATTGGCAATGTCTTATGAAAGAATAATACACTGTGATTTCATTGACTCACCTGTAATACAGCTCCATGTAAAATGATGGACTCCCTCACTCTTACACCGCCTCCAATCGTCACACCTTTCCCAACGGAAACATTAGGACCCAGCTGAAGACAGAAAGATAATAAATACATGTACAGTATATTGTTGATCCTACAAATCCTTGTATTTGCAGTTATATGTGTACATACCACAGCTGTAGGGTCAATGTTAGCTGTAGGGTGGATATAAACATCTCCTAAAGGTGGAAAATAAATAAAGTTCAGTGACCTTCTATGATTTACTTTTGCAGTTTTCAACCTTTAACAAGCTTGGTCTTTAGAACATGTTACATGACAATATAATTGTAATTTAAATAACTTAAGCTTTTTAGCTTTAGCCTTGAAGTTCAGCTATATATTGCATTACTTTTCAAACTTTTTGTAAGCAAACTGGAATTTAAATACTGTCATTTACTGCAGTACCACAGTACCAGAGGACCACCTGTTAAAGACTCCTGTTTTACTTAAGTGGGATTAAATAATACAACTATTCTGTGCTATACTAATTCATTATAAAGTATGTCAATTAATTTATGTTGGTGTACTTATTTACAGAAAGAATATTTTCTTCAACATACCTATTATTTTTGGTTTTCCCTCTTGGTTTGTTGTCAGCCTTTCAGGATGTGTCTGATGATACCGGTTGAGATATAAACGACTGGCATATATTGCTGACCTGTCAATCACGTTATATAATGTCAAAATAGATAAAGAAGGTAGAGAAGGGTAAATGAAGGACTGGTAGAATATAATGTATTTCGTATTTACCCAGCAGACTTAATTTGACTCCAGAAATGCTGTGTTTTATAGACATAGAGTTTTTTCAGTCCTGCTAAGGATGTAAAGATGTCCTGTTCCAGGTGAATCACCTCTGGCATCTGTCTGCCACACATGAGCTCTTCTCTATAGAAAAAAACACTAATTTCAACACAAAGAGATCCAGCTGACCAAAGGATGAGTTATGGTCTGTGCTTACAATTTTGGTTTATAGGCTGATGATATCAGTGACACTTACTGGATTCTTTCTTGTTGGTTCTTCTGGAAAACCTTCCCAATATGACTGAAAATATCTGGTGTGAACAAATAGATACCACAGTTGATAATATCACTTACAAACGTACCGGGTTTCTCCACAAAATGGAGCACCTGGAAGAAAATAAAATAAAAATAACAACAAATAAATATAATGAAGATAAACAAATGAACACACTCTTTATCATTGTAGCCTGAATGTATTCCTGAAATTAATCCCCATATGCACTAGTCTACATGAAAGTAAATCTGTTTTGTAAGTACCTCATTTGTTTGCTGGTTTTCCACAATGCAGCCATAGTTCAGAGACTGTGTTCTGTTAGCCTGAAAAGTGTAAAGTGACATGTTTGGACCAAATTCCCAAGATCATATTCTCTACACACCCATTCACTAAACTTAACCTACTGTGGTTCCAAGTATGACTCCACAATGACTGTCCTCATGCTGGCGTTGAAACCGGAGCATTTCCTGCAAAGGGAACTCGGAGCACACATCAGCGTTCATGAGAAAGAATGCATCAGGCCCTCCAGACAGGATCTGATCGCGAAAGTGATAGATCCCACCACCTGTTCCTAGAGCAGCAAACTCCTGCAGGTACCTTCAGAGTTCAAAGAAAAAATAGTTAATAAAGACCTGAAATACAGACCACTTTGCAAGATGTAAACACTGGTCCAGAAGCCCTTCAGTTATAATGTATTTACTATTAGTATTAGAACATTACATACATAATTAAACCTTAAAGATATTTGTTTAACATTGTAAATAGGTTATGAATATTTTGTTGTTTGTTTTAACTTTGTGTGACTTAAACAGACAGTTCTTCTTGACCAGCACTGAACAAACATCTGAAGAGGTCTACACAACAAATCTATTTCACTGTATTGTTCTGCATTTACCTGATAGAGATTTTAAACTCCTGCTGAGCTGAAGAAATAAAACTGTTTAGCTCCTCATTGGGCTGATAAAAACCTATTAGTATTATCTCTTTAACATCTGGAACCTGTAAAAGAGAAAATGTAGTTTTTAAAACAGCCCAGATATGATTTAGTCTCATTGCGGTGTATAGACTGTGGGTGGCTTACTTGGGCACAGGCTTCTATGTGATGCTGTACCATAGGCACTCCAGCTACAGGGAACAGTGGTTTGGGCACCTCGAATGACAGGGGGCGGAATCTGGTACCTGATTGGCAGAAAGACAAAAAATATATACAAATATAACTTTCTTTTCTTTAGTGACTGTGTTTTCTGACTATAGTTTCATATCCTTATGTATATTGTGTTCAAAGTGATATTTCAGCAGTTGATCGTAAAGTATACAGTGTCGGATGATGTCATTTGCGCCACGTCATCCTGTTTCATTCATCTTTCATTTATAACATACATAACATTCATAACAAAACAGATGTCTTACCTTTTTGAGGTCCCCCAATAAGAATAATCGCTTTTAACATCGTTGACATACGATACAATTCACTCTTCAAGTCGAATAAAAAACAATATAATACCGCTTATTTTAGAATACGTTCAATTTGTGTCTGACAACCGTAGTCAATACGTGCTGACGAATCTTATAAAATGTTTAAGAATTGTGTTTACTAAATTAATATTACAAAGTTTTTATGAGAACTCAAAACTAACTCATACACTTGTTCAATATAACTGACTAAATCCATTGACTGTAAATACGGAAGTCAGTGCACTGTTTTCCCGCCCACCGTGACGCCCACCGTGACGCAATTCTGCTCAGTTGATGACGTAGGGATTTTGGGTCGATTTGATTTTAGGTAAAGATTGTAATAAGGCATTTATTCGTCAAATCTAGAAATCTAGAAACCTATACTCCAAAAATGAAAATTATTTTGGAATTCTATAATAGATAACATTCAGTGGAGGAAAACATGGTTACTACCATTTAAATATTGTATACCCAATAAAATGAAAGAAGTGCATTTTTAAATTTTACATAATATATACCCTTTTAACGCACTTTTGTCCAAATACTGTGGACGAAGGTTTCTTAAGAAAATGCCTCTCTTTATCAATTTCATATGTGAAGTAAAATATTTAATCAAATCACTAAGAACAATTGATAACAGAAAATGTACATCTTTTTGAAAAAATATGATGAGATGTTTCATGTGCCATGATTTATATTTCTGCAGCTTATTATTTTATATATTTTTTTCTTTCCTTTTTTGTCCTATGATGGTGTAAAATTGACTTCATTTGTTTATTATATGCATTTTGGAAATGTTCTAGATTCTAAGGAATGTATGTTTGCACTTTTTAAGACATTTCTTGAATAAAAAAAGGCACCAGAAAAAAAAAGATTATGGGTCGATTTGTGTACAGAAAATAAAACAATAAAAAAAGTGCTTCAAAGTTGCGGTTCTGTTGGGTCAAATTTACGTCATACAGCGACTACGTACAATTTCTCCTCGTGAATCTCATACGTTAAGACATAATGTAAATGTAATAACATAATGTAAATAACCAAAACATTCCTGTTTTTGTTTATTTTGCCTCACAAGAGAATCAGGAGAACGATTCCGTGAAACGATAGGTTACCACAAGATGGCAGACCTAATCTTTTTGTCAAGGTTGTGCTATCTACATTTACATTTACAACCCGCATTTAGATTTATATTTAATACTAAGCAGTCAAGAAGGGCTTTTAACAACACCTTACTTTTAGCAACACTTTTTGCAATATTAGGTATAACAGCTGTCAACTAACATTACAAAAGAAAGCTACCAACTACTGTATGTATCTGTCAAACTAAATTATATAGGTTGCTTTAAGAATCTTAAAACAGTATCATACAACAATTTATGATAAGCACCCCCTTAACGGTACACAGAAACCGTGATTTACTACTGGTGTGAAGGACCCTGATTGATCTGGAGGTCTCCATGGACATATAAGGTTCTGGCGACAAAAGAAGAAAGACCACACAGGCCGTTCTGTAAACAGTATCCCTTGCTCTTTTTTAAAGGAGAGTGTCTCCCTTCTCAGACACAAAGTGTATATTGCATTCCTTTGACACTGCTCTGTGAATAAGAGCACTCATGGTTCCCTCTCTCATGCCTCTGTTTCTTTGATGCTTCAGAGGGAATAGCCATCAATCAAATAATTGAAAAGAAAGAGTCAAGAAGTTTGTTTCACTAAAACTATACCCCTCATGTTACCCCTTATGAGAAATCGCATTTGCTTGCCATTGAAATTCTGATCATTGAAATAAATAAATAAATAGCTGTTATTGGAAGGATTAGCCTTCACTAAGATTATTCATGGTAAGAAGTATAATAGACATTTGGTTTAAATTACAGTTAAAACTCTGCAGGCAAGAAAACATGTGCTGGTTTTGCTGATTAAGGCATTATCCTGGTTCTTAATCCTGGAACGACAATCCAAAGAAATAGAAGTAGGTTGTAACTTAAGTCCTACCCCAGCCCATAACACTACCCATAAACTAGAAAAAGCTATATGTATTAGCCCTAACCAAATCTAAATCTAAAATCAGCAGTGAAACCTTAACCAACTGATCAAAGATAAGCAAGGACGTTGACACAGATACATGAGCAAAATCAGGTTAAGCAGCTATAAACAAGGGACATTGTTTTGGTTTGCAGGACAGTTTCTCTGAAATACTGTATGAACTGCTGTTATCAGATCCAAACATGCAGTGTCAGTATATTTTTATATGGAAGGCTAACTCAGAAATTTAGGCACAAACCTTTGTCCTGTGAGCTTCGTTTAGCCTGATAAACCATTGGAATGAGGGCATCTTGCTTGCTTTGATCAAACGTATAGCTGATCAACTGTTTGATGATGGAATTGTTCTATTATGCAAATTTAGCTAAACTGTTAGAATAAACAACTTATAGAAGTCATAGTATACCACTTTGTGGCCTGTGCAAAGAAATACAGGCAAATTACTGAATGTGTGTTGCTTGTACGCATTTGAACACCCCTCCTCACATTATTATATTTGATATCTTATCATATTCTATTATTAATTGAGGTCTTTTATTCTTTTTATAATTAATAGTTACATTTGTGTTAACAATATGCAACATATTTAAAACAAAATTCATACTGTATTTGTCAAAGATTGAATAATGAAATGTATGGTTGAAATCAAACTTTGATGCTTGTTATCTCATAATTAGATTATAAGACTTCAGGCTGGATACACAGACTGGCTCACAAATGTTCTCATAGACAGGAGCATATATTTTTTCACAACATTTTAACCATTGTGTTTGCTGTTTTATAACAGAAACAGATTTTTTCATATACACACAATAGCATTATTGTGGACACTTTAAAAAAATAAGTATGTTTGAGAGAGATGTTTCTCCATATTGACATGTGATGCACAGGTACAGGCCTGTCCATTACCACTCATAACATGCTATACTTGATCTCATTATTTAAAAAATGTCATTATTATGTGTAGGATTAGAGAGAATGGTAGAGAGTGTCATGTATGGGCGATCAATAAATTAAACAGACCTTACAATGCCAGTTTTAGGGCCAACAGCATTTGAAAGTTATTTACCTTTTTTTGCAGACGCAAAAACAGCATTGGATGAAGTAATTTTATGTTGCATCCGTCATTCACACACTCTCAGAGACACACAAAGAGAAGAAGAGTAACACAGACGTTCATAACCATATAAGGCTGCCTATGTAACGTTTCAATATAAACTGTGGGAGACGTGCATTTCGGATTGGTGAAATGCATCTTCAGACAGGCCCAATGAGAGGCCTCGGTTTACGGAGAGGTGAAAAGGTTAGGCACATCCAAACAAACACCCACAAATGAACACTTCTCATCTGGTTTTTATCCAAGTCCAAAAGAACAGTGACTAAAATTTGAAAGCATCTAATTCTAATCATAGTCTTCCTATGGTCACGATTTATGAAATTTAATCAAACTCCGCAAATTTAAGTTCTTGTCTTTTAATAAATGGCATTGCAAATCATGTAAAAGTGCTGATAATGAATTCTGGTGTTATCTTGTCATTTGTTTACCTCCTAGCTTTGTTCCGCTTGTTTGATGCACATGCACTGGAAGTGTTTCCCTAATATGGCAATGGCGGTCCACCCTCTGATGCCACACAGATACGAAACGTGTTCCTGTCTCCAATTAACCTATTATAGAATTAAGCTTTTAAACAATCCCTTTTCTCTCCCCACCCTCACATGTCTCTCCCGTTCTTTCTGTGTGTCCCCCTTATTCTACATTTATCTCTCCTCCCTCTGTCATTCTGGTCCAAAGGGGTTGTGCCAGGAGTGGTTTGAGTGTGGAGAACAGAGAGTTTCACTGTGAGTGGAAGCCAAATGCAGAGGAGGACCACCACAGAGTGACTGTATCAGTGGGAATCTGAAGGAACATCCATATCACCTAAAGGCTTGCTTGAAAAACCAGAAAGGAACTGAGAAAGCCATCCTTCTTATATTTGTTTCTATTTTCTAAAAGATTAGTAAAGAAAGACAGATGACGGATTTTAGGTCGGCTCTAAAGCCCCGGTCGGGGCCTAAACCCGGGTCTGAGATCAAGACAAGCACCCCAGCAAAGGTTGATTTCAGATCATTGCTTAACAAGAAAGACGGTTCCCCCAAAGTGCCTGCAGCGACGCCACCTCCCATCGGCGCACCTTCAGATTTGAGGTCCGCTTTGAACAAGAAGCCAGCTCCACAACCAGCGAAGAATGAGGCGAATGAGCAAACCTTGTCAAAACCAGGACCCAAGATACCTCAGAAGGACAAGCAAAGCGGCATCAATGTTGTGAACGGAGGTGCAATTAATAAAAAGGTAACCGTAACAGAAAAATCAACAACAGAGAAAAAAACAAGCAGTGTCACGGAGAACAAAACCAGCAGCACTGATGCCGGGCCTGTTGACAAAAAGGAGATCGCTCCTGAGAAAGCCAGTCCAGAGAAGAAGAAAAATGATGGAGAGATAGCAGAGAATAATAACAAAAAGTCTGTGAATGGAGAGAAGAAGGATGCCGGAAGGTCAACACGGTTTTCACAGCCTCTCAGTGATGTGACTGTGGTGGATGGAGAGAGGCTGAGGTTAGAGTGTCAGGTGACCTCTTCACCCCCAGCTCTCATTACTTGGATGCTTGATGGAAAAGTGGTGAAGGCATCCAAGTTCATCATTTTATCGCAGGAAGGTATGAGAAGAGATACATAGTGTTTGAATATGCATGTATGTATGTATAGATTTAGTATTTTATGTAATACCTTAATGTGTTTTCTGCATGTGTGATGTCAATATGTTGAGATCTATATTGTAATGTCCACTGATTTCCTAAACTCCCTCCTTTTATATTCTGAGCTCGAGAGGTATGTTCATTAAGATGAAGTTTCATGGCCAACTAGAGCGCCCTATGAATGTTATCACTACTATTTCACACGAGGTTATTTGATCTGAGGATTAAGATCTCATGAGCTTGGCCACAGTTTCAGAAGTTCAGAAATAGCAATCGAGGATTCCCTCCAGGGTAAATCACGCAGGGATGCTGGGTGTTTCCTAAAGCTTTATGCTGTGCTTGTGCTTTGACAAGCACTTTGACTATTTTAACATATACTGGAAACACATTCTTATAAATTATACATATTAATATGAATGATATGAGTAACATGTAGCAGAATTCTTTACTTTTAAACTTAATGTCTTTTTTGGAATACAACTTAAGCATTTTAAACTTATAGAAATCTAACCTTTGAAATGGAAAAGTTAATTTACGTATTTTGAAAAACATTGAGAAGCTTGTCTGGCCTGATGGAAATAGAACCATATGATTTTGTTATTATTATGATAAAAGTAAATGGTAACTGTGGATGTCAGCCTGTAACAAGATGTTTTATGGAACAGAAATAGAATACAGGGTTGGAACAACATTAGATATGGTTAAACATAAATATCCATTAGTAAAAACATACGTAAGAAATCGCCACCTGCGATCCTGAATTAACATGAATTGGTGTTTGACATCAGGTGAAAAATGCTCACTTACGATCGACAAAGCTCTACCAGAGGATGAAGGGCGCTACACATGTAGAGCAGAGAATGCAGATGGTAAAGCAGAGTGTTCCTGTATGGTTACTGTAGATGGTAAGCATCATATAAACCTTCATTCTCAAATATGATATCGGATCATTGGGATTTACATACAAGAAACATAAAAAATGCAATAACAATTGTTATATTCATTTGTATTCTTTAATTTCTTTAGATCCTTCTGACCCATCAGCAGACAAGAAGAACAGGAAGACCTCTTCTGCTACTCCCACTACAGAAAGTGAGTAAGGACGCCTGTTGTGACCATTTTTACAGCTTGAGCTCTTATTGCTCTTAAGATCGTCCTAAGACACTTAATATTAAGATTATTCTTAAGTCTAATTGCTCTTAATCTTTCGAAAAATAATTCTTTGACTGTTTTCTTCACTTTATGTTTTGTTATGCTTACATGAACTTTCTTAGATATATAAAAAAAACATTTTAAGTACCAGATGAAAATCAATCTTTTAAATTGTGAAATTAGTTCAATTAATTGTGGATGTCTTTGCAAGAGACATAACCAGTTTGTACCATCATGAAAAATGCATGCTGGTCTAAACTGATTTTAGCTGGGTAGCCACAGACACATACATTTTTTTTACAGTATATTTACCAAATTTTCTATACACATTTATTGTGAATGAGACATTTATTTCATCATGTTCTCCTTTTGAAGACATTTGTCATTTGAGAAGATGACCCCCAGAGATACAGTAGGACAATGGTCATCACATGCACTCTGCCGGAAGAATTTCCATTGAGCAGATTGTTCTGTATCTATGCCGCGTGTTTGTCTTTGTTCCAGCTTTTAACGCTGCACGCGAGTCAAGAAGATCCTGACTTTTAATCCGTGTGATCATGCTGGAGTACAAAATAAACCAACAGTGTTTTGGAACATTAGGCCATCAGTTGCATTGCTGGATTCATGCCTGTAGGATTTTTAGAAGCACAGCAGGCTCTGAGACAGCAAAGTTGCTCATTTTACACTACAGTTATGAAGAAACAAACAATGTCAAAGGGATTAACAATTTGCTACACGTTACATTCATATAACAGGCAGCCTGTCAGGCTGAGTGAGTATAACGTTCTCACTGTGCTCGTGGAAAATGCTCAGGTGTGTCCAAGAGGTGAAATGAAACAGGAGCAGGAGACAAGGCCTAAAATGGTAGATGTCGGTGCACTGAAGCACAGATCTGGCTCTCCTCTCTGCTTTTCCTTGTTCTCCCGCTCTCTGTTTGGACTGCACCGGAGTATTAGTAGGGTTTACATGTTGCATTGTTTCTTGACGGCGATCAGACCTTAAATAAATTGTGGAGAGCGAGACAGAGCGCAACAGCTTCCTGGATCTTGGAGACCCTATATTTAGCATGCCCGTATAAGGGGAATTCCAGCAAGCGGGGTGCTCTCAGCAATCCTTTTCTCAGGATGCTGATCAGGAGCCTCCTTTACACTCCTGTCATTTTTGTTTCATGATTCCATGTATAAATATTGACAAATTTTGTTTAATTTTAACATCATTTTAAATTGTTTATTACAGATGTCAACAAAGGTTTGACAACACTGGGGAATAACTTAGGCGCCATTTTATCCAATTGCACAAAAAGTGATCTGACTCAACAGAAAATCTCCCGTTCTTTATTTTTGTGACAGGGAAAGATATAACATGGTTTTTTATTTAGTGAAACTACTGTTTTGTATAACTTGAGATTTAAAGGGATAGTATTACACACAAAGAAATATATTTGGAAGAATGTCACTAACCAAAAAGATCTCATCCCCATTTACTTCCATAGTACCTATTTTCCCTACCATGGCAATCAATGGGGAATGAGATCTGTTTGGTTACTGACATTTTACAAGTATCTTCCTTTGTGTTAAGCAGAGTAAATAATGACAGAATTAAAATCATCGGGTGAACTCTCTTTAGAAAGGTACAGTTTGTGACAGCTGCCAATTTAAGATAGTTTAAATACTTATCTTCTAATCTCTTCTATTTCTAACAAAATGAAGATGGATTTCTCTTATGATGTTGATGTTTTTCAATGCACTCTATGTGTTCTGCAGATGAAGCCAGAATAAAGAAGAAACCAGCTCTCCCCAAACAGGGTAAGAACTGCTCTCCACTTTTCCTTACATAATCATACTTGAAAAAACATGTGCAGACAGAGACACATTCTTATGTAATAATTTCCACAGCAGAAAGAGACAATAATATGTTGAACATAAAATGTAATGCTATTTGATGAACTATCTGTATGCAGTGACAGATAAAAAAAAAGAGAAACACTTTCACAAGGTACAAACTGAGAACTGCACTTTCTAAACAAATTCTCCAGTTTTCTTTATTAAACGTAATGCATTGAGTGATCAGACACATTCACAATTCTACTATTGCTCCTCATAGTTTTATTGATTTTGTTTTTTTCTGTCACTGAAAACCTTTATTCCTTCCTTAATATGATAATTTTTTTATTTTGTGATCGTCAGTTATATTTGAAGAATTCATATCAAGAGATGCAAAAAGCATGTTTTTTATTGTGCATTCCAATTAATATCAATCAAACTACAGTTGGGTTGTTTTTATTAAGTAATAATAACTCCAAAATACAGATAACCAACACAATTAAACACAATAAAAACATGTAAAACAATCAAAACATGAACATTTTTCTTTAATCGTTTTGGGCATGTTGTTCTGCACCATTTGTTTCGCACTTCTTTGTTGATATTTTTGTTTGGCTACATATTTGTCATGCCAGTGATTCTGATTCAATCAGAATCGCTTTTCTTTTAGAGCATTGAATCTTTTCTTCCATGCATGCTAGCAGGTTCTCCACCTCAGGTCCTACAGTTTTCTGGAGATCAAAAGATCAGGGCAGGAGAGAAAGTGGAGCTGTTGTGCAACTTCGGAGGGACGGCACCAATAACCTGCACCTGGCTCAAGTTTAAAAAGCCGGTAGGATAGGGACATGTGTGGAAGATGACAATAAAATCTTGAAGTCTTATACAGGAGCATCAAGCCTGTTTAAGATTTTTGAGCAAAGGGTCAGTCCAATCTAGTCACACCTTCCGCAGATGTATGCTTTAAACTGAAATGTAAAATGAAACTCTGTTATATACCCAATCTTCCCCAAAAGACTAGCTGCCAATTTTGAGCTTATATATATTTGTTCTAGATTTAAACTCCAGTTTTTATTATTTTATATTATTTTAATTTATTTAATCATTTTGTTATTGGTTTTCCATCCAGAGCAGGAATGAGTGGGTTGGAAAGCCAGATTCTATATTATACTGACTATAACTATTGTATACTGTATGTACTGTATACTACTGTCATATTCTCCTGATATATTTATTTTCTCGATTTTGTTTCTCCTGTTTAGATCCAGGCAGGAAGTGGGGGCATTTCCATAGAGACCACAGAGAACAGCAGTCAGCTGACAATCGCAGCGAGTGACCAGGATCACTGCGGCTGCTACACACTGGAGCTCCAGAATAAATTTGGCACCAAGCAGGCCTCACTCAATCTTACCATCGTAGGTACGGAACTTAACAAAAAGGAACCGCCTCATGTAGTGTGCAAAATCATGTTTTTCCCCTAGACTTAATTTTACCTCTAACAATGTTTGTGATTGGAATATGCTTATATCCTCCCCAATTTAAATGTGTTTTCAGATAAACCAGATCCCCCTGCCGGCATCCCTGCAGCATCCGACATCCGCATGTCTTCACTGACCCTTTCCTGGTACGGCCCCACTTACGATGGAGGCAGCATCGTCCAGTCCTACAACCTGGAGATCTGGAACTCGATGGAAAACACGTGGAATGATCTTACTACCTGTAACAGCACATCTTACCACATCCAGAACCTTCTCATCGATAGACAGTACAAGTTCAGGGTTCGGGCTGTTAATATGTACGGAGTTGGAGAACCCAGTGCAGAATCTGAGCCTATTACAGTAGGAGTAGAGGAAGTAACAGGTGAGGATTGATAATAAGACACAGTCTGATATTAAAATTCAGTTTTTAAAATTCAAAGTATTTAAACATTCATATTTTTCTCCAGAGAAAAAGGAAGAGGAAGTTGGAGCCGCTGTGTCTGATGATGGTTTGTTGTTCAAGCTCTTATGTTGCCCAGACAGTTTTTTCCCAATGATGTTCTGAATTCAGACATTTTACTCATTTCGCAGATGAGAAGAAAGAACCAGACTACAGAGATGTAGTAATAAAGAAAGACTGTAGCGTTAAAGACTTCTACGATATTGAGGACCGCTTGGGAACGTAAGAGAAGCATTCAAAATATCATCATCAATTTCATCAATATAACATTTTCTTTTCTGTCTCTTATCTCTCAAAGAGGTAAATTTGGTCAGGTCTTCAAACTAGTGGAAAAGTCCACCAAAAAGGTATGGGCCGGGAAGTTCATTAAGGCGTTCTCACAAAAGGAAAAGGAGAATGTGAGGCAGGAGATCAATATCATGAACAGCCTCCATCACCCCAAACTGGTCCAGTGTGTGGACGCCTTCGAGGGAAAGTCTGACATGGTCATGGTCTTGGAGATGTGAGTGCCAAACTCTCACATACATTTCAAGCGCAAAGACGATGTAGACCAGTGCTAAGATTTATGGAACGTTGGTGAACACTTTACAACACTGTACTTTCCCAGGTGGCTTTGAAAGGAGTTGATTGATAGATGTTTCTTCAACAGCGCTAAATCATTTCACCAGTTTTATTTTTATAGCAAGATTGGAATGCGAAATCCAGCAACCTGCGATTGTACAAGTGTGTGTCACATGTCCTTATAAAGCGAGAGGGAGAGAGAGGGTTGCTGGAGGAGAAAGCAGGGATGTTCTCTGCCTCAGCTTGGCAGCCATGATGGAAAATAGCCCAGATTTAAATCTCCATCTGAAAGAAAATTGTTAAGCACTCACAGACGCAGTCTGTTTGATTGTTCAATGGAAAGTGCACATGCCGTTCCAATGCATTGACCACATCGACGTTGGGGCCTTGTGTCGCATTGCTTATGATGTAATTGTGTCGGCTGCAGGATCTCGGGCGGGGAGCTGTTTGAGCGAATCGTTGACGAGGATTTCGAGCTGTCCGAGAGAGAGGTCATCAAGTACATGCTGCAGATCATTGATGGGGTCCAGTTTATCCACAAGCAGGGCATCGTCCACCTGGACCTCAAACCCGAGAACATCATGTGCATCAATAAGACAGGAAGCAAGATCAAGCTCATTGACTTGGGTCTCGCTCGACGGCTCGGTAAACTAGCCTACATAAAACAAATACTCCCACAGGCTCTGGTTATTGTGAACATCAACATGGTTTGTTTGTTTGTTTGTTTGTTTGTGTTTGCAGTGGATTCTGGTTCACTGAAGGTTCTCTTTGGAACTCCTGAGTTTGTTGCTCCTGAGGTTATCAACTATGAGGCTATCAGCTATCCGACAGACATGTGGAGCATTGGGGTCATCTGTTACATTTTGTGAGTAACAAATCAATAGTAACAAATCTCGGCTACGTCGGTATCAGAATCCTTCACACAACTATGCCAAATACAGATAACACAAAATGATGAGGACTGGAAAGGACTTTTAAGGCTATTGTTTTTTTTAACTCAGTTAGCGTTCTTCTTCCATTTGTTCAATGTCAACAATTTGGAAGTAGCATATCAATATTTAAACTGACTTGTGTCTGTTCCTCAAATTAGCATATTTTGGATGAATTTGTTACAACAGAACCACAGATTATTGCTTTTTACCTTCCCTCTTGTTTATCCTCAGGGTTAGTGGTCTTTCTCCATTCATGGGAGACAATGACAATGAAACCCTTGCCAACGTAACCTCCGCCACTTGGGATTTTGAGGATGAGGCGTTTGATGAAATTTCCGATCAAGCCAAGGATTTTATCAGTAGTCTCCTAAAAAAGGACATGAGGTGAGTTGAATGATTGACAAGAAATTCAATTACATTTAGAAACCAATTTGCAAAAATGTTGGCATTATATCAACTAGCTTCTTGAGGTATTCAGTCAAGTGAATCTAAACTTTTGAACAGCAGTGTACAGATAAAAACAACAAAGTAATTAATTTCAGGAGCATTTTTAACCCACATGTTGAATATCCAGGGCATTTTATCATTTTTTGACCTGCAGTAACACTAAATGATTGTACAGTAAATGGAGGAGTTTAATGGGCAAACTATAAATCAAATATATTAGTATGTCCTGAAAAGCGAGAAAGGGATATTGAAGTGTTTGATCGGGATTTTGTAACCCTTTAAATGTCACACTGTAGGGCCAGACTGACCTGTGCGCAGTGTTTGGAGCACTCCTGGCTTAAACAAGACACCAAAAACATGGAGGCTAAACAGCTGTCTAAAGAGAGAATGAAGAAGTACATCCTACGACGCCGCTGGCAGGTGAGAGATGACTAAATACTCCACAGAGGTTATAGGCCTATACATTTTTTCTTTAGATTTTGATTCATTTTTTGTTAAAGGGGAGGTATGATGGAATTTCAATTTAAATTGAGTTAGTAAGTTTAGCTGTTTGAGCATATACAACATCTGCCAAGTCGCAACACTCAAAGTTCACAGAAAAGGAAGATATTATCTTTAATAGAAATCACTTTTTAAAAACTACAATGAATGGCTTGTTGGGACTACAACGAGCTACATCCTGCAGTAGTTGACAGACACATTTTACATAAACCCTGCCCACTGGAACATGGATAGGGTAATGGGACAGACATCTCAACACAAACACGCACACTCAAAGCAGTAGACCAATCTCAAAAGACTGGCAGAACTTGACCAATCAGAGCGTTTCGGAAGGAGGGACTTCATAGAACCAGGAACACAACAGCCTGTTTTCTGAGAATGAAGATTAAGATGTAAAACAGGTGAAATATAATTTTAAAGCATTTTTCGAAAATCGAAACTTGAACACCGTTGTTTAGCACGAGAACACTTAATAGGCAAAATAGGACCTCTTTTATTTTTATGTAGGTTTAGGCATGGTTTAAACTTTGTTTGTGACCTGATCTGTGCAGAAAACGGGGAATGCGGTGCGAGCCATCTCCAGGTTCAGCTCTATGGGAATGTTAGGAGGGATTGGCCCAAAAAAAGGTTCTCCGACTGAAGGTAATGATCTCAGACTAATGCCAATTTTCATACTATTACTGCATATTGAATATTTCTTGTAGTGGAAAAACTAAAATTATCAATGATCACATGTATTAAATATTCATTCAACCTAATTTAATGCGGATACAATTTTATAAAAATGTGTTTGTGTGTGCCGTTTTAGAAGAGGCTCCGGCACCATTGTTTGAATGTGTGGAAGATGAAAATCACACCCCTGCACCCCCCACCTTTTCATCTGTCATACAAGACGTGGAAGTGGTGGAAGGCAGTGCTGCACGCTTTGACTGCAAGATTGAAGGTAATGACCTCTGAAAGGCTTTTACACATTTTGTACACTCAATTGTTCTGCTCGTAAAGATATTTAAAGTATATATAAATCATATATTTAATCCTAATCCAGAAGTGATCTAATGTTGTTTAGCATTCAAGTTACATTTCCATTCACTAATTTATTGTGTTTTCTGTCCATGAAGGCTACCCAGACCCCGAGATTGTGTGGTACAAGGACGACCAACCCATTAAAGAGACACGTCACTTCCAGATCGACTATGAAGAGGACGGCCACTGCAGCCTGGTGATCTCAGAAGTTTGCCCCGACGACGACGCCAAGTACACCTGCAAGGCCGTCAACAGCCTGGGAGAAGCAAGCTGCACCGCTGAACTGTTGGTGGAGTTTATGCAGGAGGAGGAGGTGGAGGGTGATGGTGAAGGTGATGAAGACGAACAGGAGTGAATTTTAGAAGGGCGAGTTGCAAGGACAAATGGAGAAGGAATACCACAGGAACTATGAATCTCTTAAATATTTACACACTTGCCTCTTTGCTTACAGTCACTGACTGTGATTTTTTTGTTTTTCTTACTGCATAGTTTGGAAAGAGCAAACATTTTATGGGTAAAAACTGCTTGCGACAATCAAAGACATTCCAGCTTACGTTTTCTGTCCAGATTGATTTACCAATATGGACCCTAAAACTTCTTATGACAATCACATGGTTTTATAACAACCCATTGATGTTGGGACATTTAAACTCCGTCACCAAGAAATCCATCAAGTTTTATCATACGATTACATTTAAAATCATCAAAGTCAGTATTTGTTTGTGTCAGCATACTTTTCTGTGCACATTTCACATTTTTAGTCTGCGCTGCAGTGCAATCTAGTGGCAAAACACTTTAATGCTTTTGTACACCGATTTAGTCTAGCATGGTTATTTAAATATAAATATAAAGCCTTGAAGACAATTTAAATACACTTGGAGACCTTACTGTTGAAAATACTAATAGTTTTGGGATTTTTGAAGTCTAACATTTGTGTTTGTATGAGATTTATTTTTTCCTATGTAACTGAATGTAGTTACTGGCATTTTCTCCACATGCACATAAGTGTTTAAGTTGTACACCAGGGTGAGCTGTCTGTCGTGCCTAAACGTTTAAAGAATAGGCGGTAGACTGTCTGTACTTTTTCTGCTTTGAGTTCATTTTGTCCTTTTGAGTTTGCCCACTTGCATGACAGAGCAATGAAGTGAATTTTGTCCATCAACCTGCAATAGAACCCCTCATGCCATATTTATAACCCTGTACAGGCTTCAGATGCATTTGAGTGTCTGCACTGTTCTCTAAGATGAATTAGTCATAGAATTAAGTTTTTTTATTTTGCAATTTTCACTTGGCATATTATGGTCTAAGTTTCCTTTCACATCCCAAGATTCTTGTAGAAGTATTACAGTAGCCTAAATATTAAAGATTGTTAACTACAAAAATGATCGATACGTCTACGAGAGACACTGTTGATCTTAATTTAGGTTTATATTACATTGGCAAAGATTATCTGAACAATGGCCAAATAAAAAAAGTGTATTCCAGCTATGAGTGTAGTGATGGATATTTTTACTGGTTGTTTAAATGCCTTTCAATTCAGAATTTCTCCTCCTTCGGTAAAAAAGACAGGATAAATATACTAGTGTTACTGTGTTATTTTTACCACATATTAACAGTTAACTATTAACTTACCTTAAAGGGATAGTTCACCCCAAAATGAAAATTCTGTCATCCTGTTCTGTTCCAACACTGTATCAATTGTGTTTTGCTGCTGAACACCTGCTGATATTTGGCAAAATGTTTGTAACCAAACAGTTCCTGTGGGAGAATGTGGGAAACTGACCAGTTCTGTGCACTGTGCATCGACTAGTAGATACTCCCGTATTGTATCCAAACCTATTGTAGTCAACCCATTATTTCCCACAATCTTTAAAATAACTTATTTTACATTACACATAACAAAGACATTTACACAGGGGAAAAACTTGACTGTTGGTTATTGATGACAGAATTTTTACTGTTTGCTGAATTATTCCTATTCTGATAAGAGGACATAGGAACCACTACATAACTTGATTGTTTGACAATAACGACTTTGAATGAAAAACAATGTTTCTTTCAACCCCATCTTTAATTTATGTTTAAAAAATCGATCAAAAACTTAAGGATGTGTTTGTCCTGTCTGTGAGCATAACACAATAAAAATAAAATCCATAACGTACAAAACTACATAGAAAACGCACAATTTAAAGATACTTTCGAGACTACAAATACCGTCATGCAACAGAACAAAACATTGCCTCCCCCTCGTCTACTCAGCATGGCTTTTTGGCACTCCCCAGCGGGGGATTGGTGCTGAAAGCCTTCATTGTGTCGGGGATTGAATGGGGGAGTTTGCGTTTTGTCGAAGTCCGTCTGTTATCATCAACACGGCACGGATTAACTGGCCTGTCCGAACCATGCGCGTTATCATGCCGCAAACCTCCAGCGGTGCATCTGTCGTGCGTGATACAGATAAATGCGCTGCGCTTCTGACCCGCTGCCGTTGAGTGAACGATGCTCAGCATCTCCAAAAAATGAACGGAGGGCCCGACACACAGATCAACAATGTTGGGATGCTATTCTCGAAGTCTCGCATCTGATACAGAGCTCTGCGGGTTCGCATCTATGGAGAGCTTGTCTAGTTGCCTATAAAAAATCCCGGACTATATTTTTGCTTCGTTTTTGCCTCTTGCTTATATTACGGAGCTCACTACGTTTTGCGAAAGGTTTTGCCGTCGTTGGGCATCACCAGCAAGACCAGACAAAAACATGGGGAACGCAGAAAGTATGGATGCTCAGCTCACAGATTTTAGGGCGAGGGGTAGCAAACCTCCTAAACTGCCCATGCCGGACCCTGCCGAACTGGAGGAAAGATTTGCAATCGCATTGGTAATTCTCGATTATTACATTCCATGTTGTAATTTCCAGAAGAAAGCGTATCGATGTAATTGGATCATGTGCAAAGCTAGTATGGGAGCTGGCAGCCCACGCCAGCACACACGCCTCTATTGTGTGGGGTTGGCAGTGTGCAATGCTTTGATGCTGTTTCACGTGCGTGATCGCTACTAATTGCTGGCGCGCGGCGATTCTTTCTTATAAAACACTTTAGGTTTTTTAATGTTTTTTTGCGTCCAAAAATGTCCGAATGTACGGAAGCTCATACGTATTCTTATGGTTGTGATCAGGGTTTCATGTATGATATGCGCCTGTCTTTAAAGCCATCGCACATGCTCTGTAGGCCACTGTATGACCACTGTATGCGTTTGCTTTTTCAAATGCGTTTGATTTGAGATGATTTTAGAAATAACCGAGTCACATGATATTAAGACGTTGTACTTAAATAGATACATTAATGCTACTGCTTTCTCATTATTGGTTGAAATTTCAGCCATTGACAACCTGTCTGATGACTCTCTGGTGTGGCCTGAGATGCATCATATGACAGTTTGACACGTTTTTGGCATTCCTCATGGGATATGTATTCATCTTGTGATTTATTGCTGTCATTTTTCTCCCATCAGAATCCGTCAGTTTATTGAAATGCACTTGTAATAGAAATGTCCCCCCAGACACCCCAAAACGCACCCCTGAGATCACTCAAGAATGTCTGCCTCTGTTAATGTTTGTGTTATCTTTGACTTTGATCTGACTTCTTAGGATTTGCTCATCCTGCCACTACGATGACTGATTCAAAATTGAATTGTCTTGACAAGCTTTGTGTGTGAAGTTCTCAAGGGTCTTTAATCAATACACATTGAATAGGTCATCGTTTACTTATCTTTCTGATTAGATTTTTTTAGACAGACACATGTCATTTGCTTACGTTAGAGACCAGCCTCACGACAGTCAAGATCAGATGTTTGCATTGAGGGTCCAGTCGAAGATGTGCAAATCAGCATAACCGCTTCATGCTCAGTGTGTTTGTGTCTGTATTTGTGCATGTGAAAGAGCGAGGGAAGGGAATGCAAATCGGTTAACGCCACCTCGTTTTCACAGATTTGCATCACAAATTCGGTCCCAGAAGAGTTGGCTTTTGCAGGCCAAGTCGCTCCACACAGTTTCACGTGTTGGGTGCTGCGCTTGTGCCTTTATTTGCATTGAAATCAAAGCTTTTGTCTCATTAATCATTTAATTTAATGTGAGTCGGAGTTATTATCCCCAGACAGAAGTGCAGAAAATAAGAAAACCCTTGTACATCTGAAACTAACTGTAGTGTTTCAGCCGGTCATTTGGCAGGCTTAGTTTTTCACATGCAGTGAATGAATCTGCCTAAAATAATTGATCAATCCATCACACTGTGATGTATTTTTGTACACATCTTAAATGTTAACCTTAAGAATTCAATGTTTAATTTATGGATAATAACAACTATTTTATATACACATCTGACTTTGTCAAATTTCATGGTTAAAGGTGGGTTTTAGCTTGGAGGATGGAGTCAGGCATGATAGTTTTATTAAATTCATTATTTTTATTTTAATGCTGCTCACCATTATTCAAAACCACTCCTTTCCTAGTAAAACAAATTAACTAGATTTTTGAATTTGCAAAAGCTAAATGTAACGTTTTCGACAAGCCAAGCATGCCCGTCTTTGGAATTTATTGTAGCAACTTAAAATAAGTATTAATAAATAGTATAATAAACGACAAAACACCATTTTGTATGTCTCCGGCACGTTTTAAAATTACCCAAATATTATACAGTTGTAGAACTAGTAAAAACATTGACATAACCAACTCATGGTTAAGAAATAAATCATTATTACCTTACAATTCACATGATCATCATGACATCAATGTCAAAGAAAACCTGCACAATACCCAGCAAGTGTATTTACAACGCATTTCTTACACTTTTCATACCCACGTTTCTTAGAAATCTTCTCCGTTGATAAAACATTAGGCAACTATTAAAGTTTAATAAAATGTTTGATGGTTTCACATAAAAGATGACAAAGTTTATATGATTGGTTATATTTAATAACCCCTTGGCAGAGTTTGACTCTGAGAGAAAAATGTATTGGAATATTTAATAGGCTTTGCATCCCTTAACCCTTATTTACATGAATCATGACAACCTTAATTAGTTTCCAATGTGTTTTTATTATTCTTGCGGCATAAAAAATAATATTTTTACTTAAACTTTTTTATCACCCAACCACGTGTTCTTTCCGATACTGTCCCAGCCATCGGTTAAAAACAACCCAGCATTTATTTAATGAAGAGAAGGTTTTTTGGCTAGTTATCCACTGCTGTGTCTTTGCATGTATTGATGTGTGTGAACTTTACAAAATGACGTCAAGTGCATGAAATAGGTGCATTAAGAGAAGAATGTTAACTATCTCTGTCTTCCTCAGAACTCTATGAACCTTCCTCCGGATAAAGTGAGGCTCCTTAGACAGTATGACAATGAAAAGAAATGGGAGCTGATCTGTGATCAGGTGAGAATCCATTTTAAACCATTCTGTATGTGCATTTCAGACTGTCCATTATATTTATTATAAAGCCTTGCCATCTTGTAGTCGCTCTTGTACCAGAGGCTGAAACAAAACAATTTATAGAAATCAGAGCTGTTATATAAGCTCGTCTTAAGCTCCGTTCACACATAAAATGATTTCATCGCTTGAGGTCTCTGTACTGTTGGTCTCTAGTAGGCGTTCCTACTGCTGGTAGATGCTCTGAACGCTATTGTTCTATTTTTAAAATCTTTGAAAATGAATAACTGCTAAAATTGAACAATATGTTTATACAAATATGTCATGAGATCATGAATGAGACCACAACATGAAATAAATTCACTCAGTACACTGCATATTTTTGCCATTTGTTTTCTAATGATAGTTTTGAATTGTATCTTTGTACACGGACAAAAACTAACCACATCAACAAGTGATATTGCTTATTTTGTTATTGCTAAACTTTTCCTCAACTTGAGTTGCTTGATGATGTCCATGAAGTTGTGCTATAACACAGCAAAATAACAAATAACACAAACTTGGTCTTGAAAACAAATAACACTCGTTTGCTTTTTTCTTCAAGCTACATTCAATTAGTCTTGTTCTATTCATATCTGTAATCCTGTCAAACTTTAAAGGAATTCCATCTTGACAATAAGCGCAGCTGTATAAAGGCTGTGTAGTGCACAGAGACGGAGAAAAGTTTCTTTATCATAACAGCAACCACTAAGTAAACAGATTTCTTTATTAATACATTCTCTCTACATCCACCCAATCGTGTCACCATGGCTACACTGACGCAGGCGAATGGCTGACTGTGGAAATGTTTGTTGAGGTGAAAGTGTGAAATGTCGCCTGTCTAAATTATGAGCGATCATATCTCCGTGACTGCAGAGTTGCTTTCAAAGATTGAAATGCGGTTTGGAAGTAATTGGGTGAAAGTGAGACTTTGTGAGCGGCTGAATGATTGGGAATTAGATCAGAGGAGGAGAGTGAACAGAAAAAATGGTCTGCACTGTAAATGTTTCATGTTGAAGTTGGGGTCGAACTTGCTTCAAGAAGAGCTATGCAAGCGGAGTGTTAATTATGAATCATACAAGAATAACTTATTTGTGCATCGAACAGGAACGCTTCCAAGTGAAGAATCCTCCACATACTTACATCCAGAAGCTCAGGAGCTTTTTGGACCCGGCTGTCACTAGAAAGGTGAGTTCATTTAAATATGCACATTTATGTTCTTCTGCCATGAGAACCAAAATCTGAGCTGGTAACTCAAAGGTTGCTGAACATCTTCGGTGTGACTATTCCAACAAAGATGGAAACAAAAATCTTGAATGTGGTATCGTATAGTATAGCATTGTTTTGATTGGAATTACTGGATAAACATATTTATTAGATGGGGTATCCTTATACTTTTGCAATATAGTGTATGTGCAATGTAAAACAGGCTCAAGTTATTTTCAAAATGTCATCTAGCTTTAACTTTTGAAGGTCTGTGTGAATTGTTCTTTTGTTTTTTTTAAACACGACTTTGCCAGCATATGTCATGTTTAATGAGGAACGAAATCCTAAATTAAGTTGAAGTGTGTATGTGAGCAAATACATCTGTTTGAAAGAGGGGGAGTGCAGAGCACTCAGCATGCAGAATGTCAATAGCAACAGAAGCGAAGGAGAAATGTCTCCTGCAGAATTCAGCTCATTTACTGCGTGGATGTAATGAAAGAGGCACCAACCACCCTAACTTGACATCCCATCCAACACCAGAACCAGAAAACACCTCGATCCTTTTCTTTGCAGAAATTCAGGAGGCGAGTTCAGGAGTCGACTCAGGTGCTGAGAGAGCTGGAGATATCTCTTAGGACCAATCACATTGGGTGAGTCGCATCGAGGAGAAGTAACTTGTGAATGTCTTTAAAAGATATGTATAGTGGTAAATGAAAATGTTTTTGTTTGCTTAGGTGGGTGAGAGAGTTTCTCAATGAGGAGAATAAAGGGCTTGATGTTCTGGTGGAGTATCTGTCCTTTGCCCAGTATGCTGTCGCGTAAGTTTTCTTCCCCTGTTGATCTTCATTTTTGTCCATCTTAAGGTCGTTTGTTGTCTTTTACCTACAATGTTAATTCAATGCCAAGTCAAGCTCGTTCTCACAAAATTATTTGCAAATAGCAACGGATATGTTATTTTTGGACAAATTTCAACCACAACGTTTGCACCTAATGGCTCAAAAATATGGACAGCACACACATATGATGACAATACCTCTTGTTCGGAATCTACCATTACACCTGCGAATTGTCCGAGCATTTCTCAGAAGTGCATTTTGTGGCAGACTCGAAGCATCAATCTAGGTGACGAGCTAGAGTTGTGTAATGTGCGCTTGGCTTTAATATTTCCAAACGTGTTGACTGTGTTATAAATGTCACAACAGTCAAAACTTGCATCTTAGACCCGGAAGATGGTTGATCCACTAAATAGGCTTCTCAGACGTTTCTCGCAGATTTTACTTCATGTATTGTGACACCTAATTTTGGCAACCGATCAATGTGAAACTCGCCGGATGAGAGCAGGAGCATCCTATCTTAACAAAATAAACACTCCACAAAAACAAGTATTGGCCAGTTCTTATGTTAGGTCGTACATGTACAATATCTCCTTTCTACTGTACATCAATTTTGTACGACGCTGCTGGGTTGTAATGTAATAGCAGTTCATGTTTTTGAGTGTTTTCTCATTCTATGGTTTCAGACTTGATTACATTTTTTATAACATTCAAACACAAGCACTTCTGAGACAGCAACTACAGAAGTAATCTGACAGCTACAAAACAGCACTAAAGCCATTATTAGATTGTCCTAGAATAAAATGTGATGAAACAAATACAACGTTACATAAGAGATAAAAGTTTGCAAAGAAGCATGCAAGAGAAGCTTGTCCTCTTCTAGCTGGCACATTTTTATACAAATTTTTACAAACATGGATACAAAAAACATTTGACCACTCATGATCATATTGACTAGATAATATGTTGTTCAGCTAAATGTCAGTCATTGTAACATAATAAAAACATATCATTCAGTAACACAAAATGTTATTAACGAAGATAATTCCATTCTCTACCTCAAAATAATAATAATTTTAAATAATAAAAAATAATTTAAAAATGAGAATGAATTCTTTTTGCATTAAATAGCATTTTCACCTGAAAATCACACTTCCAGCTATGTCTGAGTGCATGATACATTTACATCAATGCTTCTATCCAAAGCGACTTACATTGCATTATATTACACTAATTTGTGCTGGATTAGCTTGTCTGCTGGTATCTTAACAAGCACGCTTTTTGATCCACCTAAAATATTGATTGCATTGTTGTCAAATTGCTTCCTCATGTAACACTTTTGTCAGTCCATACACAGTTCATAAGTTTAAAGACCACACTAACAACAGAATAGATTTAATTAACTTTTTCTGAAATATTAATAATAATTCTTCTCGTCATCATTTCTTGACTCTCTGTCAATGCCTCTTTGCTATGTTTTATTATTATAATTACGCCATGTTTATATGGCTATTATATTGTAGACCAGGGGTCCCCAAACCTTTTTCTGCAAGGGCCACATAATTCTCCCTGTCTTTAATGGGGGGCCGGGTCGGTTTGTAACAGAAAATTACATGGGCCGGAGGTACTACTTGAATTATTGTGGAGATTTAATTATGATTTGAAATGTATTTATTATGCCTCCTAATGGTATAATAGTTGATTAATAGTTAATAATTTAGTGCTACTCAAATTCAAAACATTTTCTTATGGATATTAATTAACCTTTCTCTTTCCCAACCGCTTGGCCATTTTGTCGTCTCTTTGAAATTTTCCGATGGTTCGTGCATCAGTTCTATCGCAATGGTACGTTATGAATTTAACAAATGATAAGGCAATGTGAGTAACTTAGAGAAATTTGGGTATGAAAGCCAATATTCTGACGCTCGCTCACGGCCCTACAATAGCAAACTCCTGATTGGTTAACGCTGCGCGAATTTTCGCCAAAGTGCAGATTTTTCAACATCATTCGCGCGAATCGCGCCGCAAGTAGGTCATCGCATCTTCGCATTGACTTAACATGTAAATCACTTGCGCTTAACGCTTCATTTGCGTTTGGTGTGAACACACTATAAGTCATTGTTCAGAGGGCCGGTCCAAATCTGTGGGCGGGGCACATTCATATATATATATAACCCCTCCCCCGCATCATTCAGAGGCGATGCTTCTTCACGTTGCTTTGAAAAGTGTATTGCGAGAACTCTCTGTGTCTGCACGCGCACACACACGCGTCCTGCAATAATAATCAAATTAATTTGAAACAGCAACCCAGAAATTTGTCACAAGCATTGATTAAAACAATGATGGCAATAATCACATGAAAAAAAACTACTTAAATTCTGGACCTTTGGCAGTGAGGGGGGGTTCGTTCGAACCACCCGAACCCCCCCTGCCTTGTTTCTAAGTGCAATCCCCTGGGACCAAACCCACGACATTGACATTCCTAGTGCCTAGTTTGTAAATTCGTATTTTTTCTATAATACGATGTACTCTTTTTAAAAAAAATATTTTTTCTTAATGTAAAGCTGCTATGAAACAATGCAACATTCCAAAAAGCACTTTATTAATCAAATTGTATTGAATTGAATTTGCATAAAACTACCCAAATGGTTGTTGAGATCTTAAATATTCCTGTAAGCCAGTGTAAAAGTCTCAGATTTGAATCTCAGGGAACACGCATTATTATAAAATGTGTACTCTGAACGGTGTGTGTGTGTCAAGTTGCTTTAGAGTCTTATTTTCTCTCGCAGGTTTGATGGAGATGTTACTGAGAGCACTCCAGGTGAGATTTCCGTGGAGACCCCATGGAGCAGGTCTATAGAAGATCTCCATGGCGACACTAATTTACCTTCACCTGTCAGCGGCAGCAGCAGCAGCATACCGCGATCCACACGGCACTCCTTAAGGTACACATCCAGTATACAAACACAAACGCTTGTTCGTGCAGAAGACATCAGAAAAAAACTACGGAAATGTTTATGTAAGAAGGGCCTCAATACCGTGATGCTTTCTCAGGTCTAACACGTTGCCCAGTCGCAGAACTCTGAAAAATTCCCGTTTGGTGTGCAAGAAGGATGATGTTCACGTCTGCATCATGTGTCTCAGAGCCATTATGAACTATCAGGTGAGCAAAGTGCTTTATTTGTGTACTAAGTATCCGTGTTTTTTAATATAAATCAGTTTCTTAATGATTTCAATATTTCTCACATACTTTTTTGTCTGAAGTACGGCTTCAACATGGTCATGTCCCACCCCCACGCTGTCAATGAAATCGCTCTGAGCCTTAACAACAAAAATCCCAGGTGAACACGCATTTACTGACTGACTTTCTCTTTACTTTAACTCTGTTAAGAAATCCTTATTGTCATCAAATGTTCTTTCTAGTTTCTGTTTCAAACTTCTGTAAGGTCTCTTATCCGTTGGGGCTTTTTTGGAAAGACTGTTCTTTTGTAACTTTAGCTGTAAATAGATGAATTGTGAGTGAGCTGTGCTGATTAAAGTCAATAGGCGATAGCCGTTTGTAACTGAGACGGTTCTGTGAAACTTACACAAAACCTTTGAAAGCCTCTAAACAAAATGTATTTTCTCTGTGAGATAATACCTTCTGTAATTTGTCAGATACGCTCAATAAACCAATGGGATCATTTGGCCCCTTGGAGATTTCTAAAATGGTTGTTTAAGAAATCCTTAATTTTTCTTTGGAATGCTTTATCAGAGTTTGTAGGATTAAATATTAAGCTTTGGATCTTTTATATAGTGGTCCTTTGTCTTCATTGTGCAGGACCAAAGCTCTGGTACTGGAGCTGCTGGCCGCTGTGTGTCTGGTCAGAGGAGGACACGAGATCATCCTCGCTGCCTTTGACCATTTCAAAGAGGTAGAAATATGTATTCTATCGGTCTATGTATTCCATTAAAGTTTTTTGTATTTATAAAAACTTTCTTTGGTGGTCATAATATGATCCATACATCATTTAAAGGGATAGTTCACCCAAACATTAACATTTGTTCATCATTTACTCACCTTAAAGTCTTTCCAAACCTGTATACATTTATTGTATGATGATTGTAACCAAACAGTTGCAGGGCCCCGTTGACTACCATAGTATGCAAAAGTAATACTCAATGCTGCCACAGAACTGTTTGTTTCCCACATTCTTCAAAATATCTTCTATGTTCTACAAAACAAAGACATTTTTAACAAATTGTCAATTTTGGGTGAACTATCCCTTTAAAATCATCATGTTTTCGTCTCAAAATGACAAAAAAATGTAGTTTATTGTATGCGAGTTGTTAACATAAATCTTTCTTTTCTTGTGTGTGTTCAGGTCTGCTCAGAATCCCAAAGATTTGAGAAATTGATGGAACACTTTAAAAACGAAGACAACAATATTGATTTCATGGTGGGTTATGTCACATAGTGCTGCCCCTCTCCTCTGATGTGCTTTTTAAACTGACATGCTCTCAGCTCTTTGGAAATCTATTGGTCATATCTCGTAATTTCTCTGTTTGTGACTCAGGTGGCGTGTATGCAGTTTATCAATATCGTGGTGCACTCAGTAGAAGACATGAACTTCAGAGTTCATCTGCAGTATGACTTTACCAAGCTCGCTTTAGATGACTATCTAGAGGTAAAAAATATGTTTTCTTACTGTTGAAGATGCTCAGAGTATCTTTGCGTTTTCATTCATGCCCACTGTCTTTGGTGTACGTGTGTGTTGCACAGAGGCTGAAACACACTGAGAGTGATAAACTCAAAGTGCAGATCCAGGCTTACTTGGACAACCTGTTTGACGTCGGGACGCTTTTGGAGGATGCAGAGACCAAAAACGCTGCCCTGGAACGTGTGGAAGAACTGGAGGAGAGCCTCTCACATGTAAGAATGTGCAAACACGAACTTCTGTCATTGTTTATGTTCAGTTAAAACACCAGAGATGATATCTGAATATAAATCTTTCCCTTTTTCGTGTCCTTTTGTCTGTTTCTTACGTGTACAGATGAACGACAAACTCTTGGAAACAGAGAATGAGGCCATGTCTAAAATCGTGGAGCTTGAGAAGCAGCTGATGCAGAAAAACAAAGAGTTGGATACCGTGCGGGTCAGTTTCACACCCCCTGACTGTTTAAATATACGTCTGTATTTCCAAGTCAGAGATATCGCGGAAAAAAGCTAAAGTTACAGATTACAGTTTTGAAGAATTTAACAAAAATTAAATTTGTTACAATGTAAATTTAACCAAGTAATAATTTGTTTGTGATCGATTAATCCCTTCAGACCTACACCCGTATTAGATGCATTGACGTAATTTTCCATTAGAACAAGAAATCCGGGCGGGATATATTTAGTGGCTTTTTAAAATAGCCAATAGCTTGGAAAATGGAAGTGAGAGACTGTAAATTTTGAATGCTTATATCTTCATAATGCCAAATGTTCTTACACAAAATAGTTTAGCGAATGCCCGATATAATGTTGTACCCAATATATCAGCCAATATTTAGGCGTTTTTATCTGCATCGGCCAATATATTATTACAAATAGTATTTTTTTCAGTTTTTCCACCATACAGCACATAAGCATTATATTCATTTAAAATGTATGCCGCTAAGATGTAAAGCAGCCGTTTTCCACTTCGGAATGAAATATGACCACAGTAAAATAGGTTGTGTAGGATGGATGAGATACAAAAATGTTTATATGTCTATTTGTTTTATGTAAATTGTTGATATATTTTTTCATATTAAGCCATGTTTTGCAGCCCACAATTAATATGATGTAATGTGTGGAGCTCTTCATGTGTTCAAGTCTGTTACTAACTAGGCACATAATACACAATAACCAATTTTCTGTATGTCTCATTTAATTCAATTTTTGTTATATCGGCCACAGTGCTTTCTTAATATTAGTATCGCATCGGCCATTAAAAAACCCATATCAGTCTACCACTACACTAGTTTAAAGAAGTCCCTGTGAACCGAACTGCTATCGTTTTTACTTCTATACTTTGATGCATTTCTGAGTGAAATTAGAAAATGAGTGGGCATGGTTTGTTTTTCACTGCGATTTGATTAGATGTAAAAAACAACTGTTGCATTTTTAAATTGGCAGCATACTGACAGTTGAAGGTAAGGAGTTAACGGATGCTCCGCCAAAACCCTTTAAAATAGATAATTTTTTTAAACTACACATCATACACGTGCAGAATTTTGGAAGGAAACACATCAAATCTGCAGACTGGCACATATTTTCTACAAGAAGTCTAGACTGAAAATCTGAGCAAAAGACTTGTAGGTGTATCTTAGCCTTAAGATGGCTAGTCACTGCAGGGCAGAAGTGCATTTTCAGATTTTAACCAAAGATTATGAGGACACACAAATTTAAAAAACACACATTGATAAACTATTTATAATCGTTAAATGCTGCAATATTTCATGAAAAAATAGGCATTGTAATTTTTTATTCACTGGGACTTTAAGGCAAATTCATACTAAAAGGCAAAAAATACCTTACCCTTAAGTTATGATCTCTTTGTGCAGGCCGTGTACCGGGACGCCAGCTCTCAGGTTCACACGCTCCGGCGGATAGTTCGAGAGAAGGACGATGCCATTCAGAAGCAGTCTACGCTGGAGAAGAAACTTCATGAGCTGGAGCACCGTGGCAGTCTCCAGATCCAGGTGAGGGGTGAGGGAGACGGGGAAGGAGACGTGTCTCCGCTACCGTCGCCTCCGCAGCCCATGCCTCTGTCTCCCTGCCCCGACTCACTAGCTGGAGCCTGTGCCAGTGCGGCATACAGCTCTGGAAGCTCTTCTCAGACCGGCACTCTGCGGCCATTGGCCACTCCCCCCCCTCCGCCTCCTCCACCGCCACCAATGACAATATCATCAAGTGAGTAACCATTTCAACAAATCTAAATGCAGGCATTTAATGGAGGAAGATTTAGTCAATTAGTTATGTTTTTTTATATTACTACATAAATGTAAAATGTTTATTTTCAGTTAATAACAGAATTTTAGATGTGCTTAAGTTTGTCTTCTGTAACCTCTTTTACTTTCCAAAGTTCCTAATGGACCTTCTCCAGCTCTCGCATCTGCAGCGCCGCCTCCTCCGCCTCCCCCACCTCCACCTCTTCCTCCCGGTCATTCTTTTGAGTTCTCTGCTCCCTTACCCCCACCTCCCCCTCCCTGTGCCCCTCCTCTCCCAGGCAGCGGCACACCCACTGTCATATTCAACTCAGGCTTGACAGGTACGTGTCTTCTGAGTTTCAGTGTGGATGTGTCATTTTATACCAGCAAGAAGTTATTTTCGATCCTCTACAAATTTTTGTCACGAACTCAACCTTTTAGCTCATTTTCTGCTTTCTCTCTCTTAACGTCTCTGCTTTTTATAACTCTGTTAAAATGTGTTTTTGTGTACTCCCTTTTTTCCTGCACTCAAAGATGGACCAATCAAACTCTTCTGTAGGTTTTCTGCTATTTGTCAGACTCTCATTTATATACTGTCATGATTTTACCACATTGATTGTTGTGTGTCGTTTTGTGTTGTTTTGTTAAAACTAAATATAATATTTCAACATAATATTAACCTCTGGTATTCCTTTACAGCCGTTAAAATAAAAAAGCCAATCAAAACCAAGTTCAGAATGCCAGTGTTCAATTGGGTGGCTTTGAAACCCAATCAGATTAACGGAACTGTCTTCAATGAAATTGACGACGAGAGGATCTTGGAGGTATTTAATAGCGCATTACGTACATTAGTGTAATATTTCCCAACAACTCTGCTGCGTGTTAAAATAATGGCGGATGGTGTTTAGTTTTAGCTCGACATTTTTTGTCAATTGTAGCTTCAGTTGCTGTCTCTGAGCTACACTCTTAGTCCATGTGAAATGACATTCTGAACACGTTTTAGTCCAATCTGGTGTATTTCTGAGTAAATGTGATAGTTACGTTTTTACATTTACATGATAATAAAGTACTAAAAATGAAGTGTTTTGAAACGGCTAAAAAAGCTGCAGCTTTCATGCCAGGTATGGGCTGTCACTTTGTGACTTTGTGATTGTGATTTGTGATTACTGCGATGTCACTTTTTTCAGGCGTGTAGTTACCCTTTTCAAAGGAAAATGTTTTTGTAGTTTACTAAAAGACATTTTAAAACACATTTTTTAAAGTTTGCATTTTGAGGCCCTAAAATTCCTGATGATATGTTAATCAACTTCTCAAACAGATCAAAAATAAACAATTTCAGTTTTTAGTTGAAAACTGGGTGGATGGGGGAAAAAAAAGTAATTCAAGAGCAAAACATTTTGAAAGAATTAAATGAAAAAACATTACTTTCATGTGGATTATCATGTATAGATGAATCGAGCGGTCAAGAAATGAATAGGGTTCATTTTTATTTTATTGTTACGTGACACCATGTTTTCAACACCCAACTGAAGTTGAAGAACTTTGATAGAAGACTTTTAATTTGTAGGATCTGAATGTGGATGAGTTTGAAGAAATGTTCAAGACCAAAGCCCAGGGCCCTGCTCTCGATATGACAATGCAAAAGCAGAAAGCCCCTCAGAAAGGCCCCAACAAAGTGTCACTACTGGAGGCCAACAGGTCCAAAAACCTCGCCATCACACTCCGCAAAGCAGGAAAGAGCCCAGAGGAGATCTGTAAAGCAATCCAGACGTAAGTGGTATATCACACCAGATGGGTCATTCAGATCATTTAAAGTTCTCAATCATTTATAGTCCTCTTCTATGTTCTACCCCACTAATTTTCTCTGTTCCCCTCAGGTTCGACCTGCGTACGGTGCCGTTGGATTTCACGGAGTGTTTGATGCGGTTTATGCCCACCGAAAGCGAGGTGAAGGTTCTCCGGCAGTACGAGCGTGAGCGGCGGCCGATGGACGGCCTCACCGATGAGGACCGCTTCATGATGCTCTTCAGCAAGATCGAGAGGCTGCCGCAGAGGATGACCATCATGGCCTTCATGGGCAATGTCAGCGACAGCGTGCAGATGCTCACGCCGGTAAGATGGGTGGATGTGAGGAGACCGGAGATGCAGGCGAATAGTTGAGCAAAAAAATGGAGAACAAATTAGCTACTAATAACTTATAGGATTCAATGAACATTAGAAACATTAAGAAACCGTCTCTTTCTTTTTTGACAATTCTCAGATTATGTGAGAATCTCTGTAATGGTGCATTTTTGTTCTGTTTATTTTCAGCAACTTCATGCTATCATAGCAGCCTCTGTTTCCATAAAATCATCACAGAAATTGAAGAAAATCCTTGAGGTGAGACACACTAACCTTATTATCAGACTCTTTATAGTCTTCCTAATAATTCATTTGTGACATTCATTTAATGTCTCTCATCACAGATCATTTTGGCACTGGGGAACTACATGAACAGCAGTAAAAGAGGAGCTGTTTACGGCTTTAAGCTGCAGAGCTTGGATCTGGTTAATACTTACCTTCTCATAAGATCTCTTTAATAATTTTTCCTCATTTGTCTTTCATTGTATTAATCTCTTGAACGTTTCATGCATTCAGCTGTTGGAGACCAAGTCCACAGACAGGACGCAGACACTTTTACACTACATAGCCAATGTGGTCAGGGAGAAATATCCCATAGTGAGCGTATTCTACAACGAGATACATTACGTCGAAAAAGCAGCTGCAGGTACGTCATCTTTGGCCTACAGTATTACACGTGCATATACAGAATATTTCGTTCTCACATTAACTGGATGTTGTGTACACATAAAATATATATTTTTTCAACCCATTGTCCGTTTATTGACCTTTATAGGCAGATGTCAATCTCATTAATCTGTTTTTGCAGTCTCTCTAGAGAACGTCCTGCTAGATGTGAAAGAGCTTCAGAGAGGGATGGATCTCACCAAAAGAGAGTACAGCATGCACGGCCACAACTCTCTGCTCAAAGACTTCATCCATCATCATGAGACCAGGCTGAAGAAACTCCTGGATGATGCTCGGATCGCACAGGTAGATGGAAAAAATATGAATCGTTGTGCCGAACTTAGCATTTCTTTTTTTCTATGTAATGAAATAAATACTTTATATAAGATCAAGTTTTATCGGTAGATAAGATCAACATTTTGTGGACAACTGGTCTGATGATGCTAACAGAAATACAATTATTAGATAACTGTACGAAAAAGCAAGGCAAAAATTCCTAGTAAGTAATGTCAATTTTTGAATTGTGACCTTTGTATTGATGTACTACATGTAAAAGATCCCCCTTATCCAACTGTGGTCATGTGACTTTGCATGTAATTACAGGATGCCTTTGACGATGCTGTCAAGTTCTTTGGAGAGAGCGCCAAGACCATGCCACCCTCAGTATTCTTCCCTGTGTTCGTTCGCTTCATCAAGGCTTACAGGGTGAGTCTCTTCTCAGTGCCATGGATAAACCACACCTTGTCCAGAACTAATCTCTCAACTGTTATTGCCAGCAAGCGAATGAAGAGAACGATCAGAGAAAGAGACAAGAGCAGCTGATGATGGAGAAACTTTTGGAACAGGAGGCATTGATGGAGGAGCATCAAAATCAACAGGTACCATGTTGAGAGCCAGAGTAGACTCTTTTGATAGCACTAAAGGAATATTGTATTCTGCAAGGCATTATGGGATATAATCGATGAGTCGTAAGATGTTATTTTTGTCTCGAACAATTTTTTACCCATTTTAACTCTATCGCACAATCAGCAGTCACCATCTCACAAGGGGAAGCGACAACAGCAGGAGCTCATTACCGAGTTACGGAAGAAGCAAGGCAAAGACAGCCGCCACGTCTACGAAGGCAAAGATGGAGCTATCGAGGACATCATCACGGGTAAGAGTCGACCAGACGCTGAAGTCAATTCATTTGCTTTTGCTTTGAAAAAAATGAATCTAGTTTTGTGATGATTTGTGCTTTTTTTAGTAGTAACAGATGCAGTTTAGTCTTACTAGAGGGGTTTATGTCTGATTCTATGCTTGTAGAGCTTCTAGTTTTGGTGTTTCTGTGTTGTGATTGGCTATTGTTTCGCTGCAGTGCTGAAGACCGTCCCCTTTACCGCACGATCAGCCAAACGTGGCTCGCGGTTCTTCTGTGACCCCACCCTCTCCGAGGACTTCCATTATTAAACTAAATTTTCTCCCCTCAGAAAGGTGCTTTTTATGTCCGCCTTTTCAACCGTCTCCTGGTCATTTCATCCTTCTCTTATCTACCTCCTCTTTTGTCGTTAAATCAGTATGGAGAAGCTTGTCTTCTTCCAACACTTCTTTTATTCTGCATGACACTTAAGTTATTACTTGTTTATTTACCATTAATACTACTCTTACCTTTATGGTCTGGTTTTCTGCACACAATTTAATCCCACACTCCATCACCAATGTAACCATTTCTAAACGACTTCAACTAACCAAATATCCAGATACCAATCTATTTGTACCCATTTTAAGCCCAGCTCATCCATCTCCACAGACAAGATGTATTCAGCGTCTAACTGTTTACCTGTTATTTGTCTTCAGACCTGCGCAGTCAACCCTTCCGACGGGCTGATGCCTTGAGGAGGAGTGCGAGAAGGAACATTGAGGGCCAGCACCTTCAGCTGCTCAACGTGGAGATCACCACATGTTAAGCAAGCTCCATTAGCCCTTGAGGAAAGTGGTCGGGCCAATTCCATTAATACAAAGAAAAAAGCACACAATCTTTATTACATCTCTGATTTGGACCATGGAAGGATGTTTTGCTAAGAAACATTTAACATTTCAGCTTGAAGCATTACACCTGGGATCTGGATATAATAGATTTAAGGGTTTTTAAGAAGGATAAGTAACGTCAAATGCTCAATGTTCAAATGCTGTGGAGTCTATGAATGGATGTTGTAAAGGCAGATATGTTTCAATCTGTTGAACTTTTGAGAGATGAAGTATTAAATACAGGAAAGGACCAGATACAGGAGCAGAATTGGCGAATGGACTTCTTGGATCGGCCTGGCCCTCTTATGGCATTTACCAAAAACTGTGCCATGACTCTGGTTTTAATTGTTTGCTGATGTGTGGCACAAACTCCAAGCTGAGCAGCTTTTTTATGAAGGACTTTACAAGATGCACTTTTCTTTTTGTTTTTAAACATTGAACTTTGAACATTTTAAAACTGAACTTTGGTTAAAAAAAAGTGGATGATAGGGGAAAGGACGGTTCAATCATGAGCTGGACTTGATACCGTTATGAGTACATATCCTCTCTATAGACTGAGAACATCCCATGAAATGTTGCTATTAATATGTTTACTAATAAGTGTTCACAAGCGGTGTGACATTGTATGTACAATACATCTCGTTTTTAACTCTGATTTTCTCTCCTACTGGTTTTATCTCATTTGACATTTGTGAGCTGTGGAAAAAAAAAAAGAGTTGTTTTTTAAACAAAGACATTTCATTGGACAAAGAAAGTCTTTTTTTTAAATGTACAGATATTTTGCTACAAAATTGAGCCTCTTATTTTTTACATTGTTCATCCATTGTGGTGCTGTACATATTGTTGAAACAAACCGACATCTTCTGCAATTTCACTGAAATGTTATTAACTTTTATGTTGTTTAGTATGACAGTATTATTTAAATAGATGGTGAAGACAGTGAATCAACTTAATGTCACTTGAATTGCTCTCATCACTGTTGTTGCATATGATAAATGTCTGTGGTTGCACGTAACACTTGAAAGCTTGAACAGACACTATTGGCACATATAACTTTTTTTGTACTTTGCTCTCTTAAAACAAACTGGAATCGATGGTTGTGTGCAAATAAACAATGACACCAGCACCGTTAAAACAATTCTTGTGTGTGGTCAATAGAGTTATATACGTATGCATTTTTGCAAATCTTGATCTATTTTACAAATGTCAGTCGGCTTCAACATTTGGGCAATTCCGTCCAAATGTCAACTGTAGATGTCAATATGTGGTGGTTTAAATTTGTTTGTTTTTATAGCATAGTTTTCCGCAGTCAGCTAAGTAAATTGTCACATCTATTATGAATTACTCACATCCATAACCGTCATAAACTGGCACATGAAAATGAAAAGATCATAAGTGTTTTATGTTCTAAGAAGATCTATCCCTTCTCCATTCATTGCTTCTGGTTTGCACATTTGAATTCACAGAGATCCTACGAAGTAGCGTACATCCTTTTTATTTGAAACCATACTTTTTTACCTTTAAAATCGAAAACCTGTGCACCTCTAGGAATGTGCATTCTCTAGGAATTTATGTTTCATGGTTTGACTGAAAACGTCACATCCATAACGCTGGAATTTGCTTCTCTATCCAATTTGGTACATTGCGAAATTAATTTGGGATGGAGTGTTGTAACCTAATACTGCCACAAGGTGGTAGCAAACCCCCTCTGTCAGCAGTAAACGGGAAGCATTTGTACGATGAAACGGACTGTTTGGTAACGTACTCATTTCTAAGCATCCCATATAGTATTTTTATTTTTTTAAATGCATATTATAGTGTTTATATCGGCTCATTCGATGCATGTCAAACCTAAGGTTATATGCTAAGATTATAATTTTTGCTGAGCATCTGTTTCTTTTTTATTATACTAAAACCCAGTTAGCAAAAAATATCCGCAAGACTTCTATAGGTGCGTTTCGCTCGCGGGGATTTAACGTTTGCCGCCGATTACGTCACTCCCATTTCTTGCGAGATGCCGCCGGCATGCAACATTTTCCAACTCCGACTCCAACTCGGCCATGGGTTTATAACAGATTCTTGACTATGATTCCATTAAAGTAAGGTTTAGAAAATGACATTTAAATCACTTTGAAGCGATTATACACTTAGGTGAACATTTTTACATTTCTTTGATTTATGCACTTGACTGGAAATGTCGTTTATGTCTTTCATTTTTTTCAACCTCGATTTTTTATTAATTTTGCCTTTTACAGGTGTAAGGGATTAATTTGTTTAAGAAAGTGTTAAAGCACATACAATGAAATACTTCAACCGGTCGACAGGGGCAGCAGACGGAAGACAAATGGTAAACCGGAAGTTACCGCTTACATTTCTCTGTCTGTGTTGCTTCGTGCGCGCGAATACGTTGCACGTCATCATTGTGCGCAAACAGTAAAGTATGTATGAGCAGATCCTGGAGGATCACACGTTCTTCTTTGAAGAGAGGATCAAGATACAGATATCAGAGAATAGTCATCGACTACGAGCGTTTAAGTAGGTACATGTTTAATGTTGTTGTAACGCAATATGTTCCTTTTTACATTGCTTTTGTTTATCTTTTTAAAATCTCTAGTCATCTTTGCTCTTGCCTAACTAATCGAGCTAAATTAGCGTTGTTTACAAAGTTGCCGCTATTACTATTAACGCCTGGAAGAAACTAAGTTGCTATTTCAGAAAGTTGAGTTTGTTTCTGTTTATACGAGTATGTTTTCGGTTAGTTTCCTTTGTTTACACCCTGAGTTCAAGCATGTTCTACATGTAGCCAAAGCTTTACATCCAGAAATACTAAGTTTAACTTGTGGCGTTTTCTTACAAAAGAAACGATGTATATAGGTTGTTTAAATTATCTTGTTTGTCTGAACAAGTATGCTTCTAATCCACTAGCTAAAGTTGCTAGCAAGTGTTAGCTAACACATGCTGTTTTGCCTTTGTTACAGTACACGCTGAGGTTTAGCAATGTTGTTAGTAAGACTACATTTGCTGTATGCTGTTATTCCAGTAGCTTAAGTGTGTAGCAAGTGTTAGCCAACACGTGCTGTTTTCCCTTAGTTACAGTACACACTGAGGTTAAGCAATGTTGTTAGTAAGACAAAGTCTGCTGTATGCTGCTAACCCTGTAGATAAAGTGGCATTAACGATGTGGTTTTGTTCACGTTTTCTTTCAGATAACTTGACCAGAGCATAACCTGTTATCTTCACCCAAAAGACCTACTGTTGGTCAATAGCTTTCGCTTTAAAGGTAAATGTGTGTTTAGTCACAATGTCTAGTTACTGGGCCAAAAGGAGAAGAATATTGAAAGGAGTTGAGAGGGACAAACAGGAAATTGCATCTGCAAACGATGCTCTACTTGCTGTTATTCTCGACTTTGACCAAGTTAATCCTCCTGTTAATGAGCATCAACGTGCAATGACTACAACAACGGACGATGACAAGAAGGGAAAGCGAAAGAGAATCTCAAAATCCACGTTCAGTCACCAGCCCTCTTCTGATGAAGAGGAGTCAAGTCTTCCAGATGCACCAGCAGTGCTGTCATTTCGACAACATTTGAGCACTGAAAACATTGCTCGCGGTAACAAGGTTTCAGTGCTGCCTACTGAAGTTGCATCGATTCCAGAAAACCAGGAAAATGTTGAGCCATCTGTAGACTTCAGAGCTGGTATGTAAAATGCATTGCTGTGATTCTTCATTTGTGATTCTGGCACTAAACTATACCCTTTGTTAGATTTTTAAATTTCTGTATCCACTTTCTCACAACAATGTTTCTCACCAGTAATCCAGAGTCCACTTCACAGAGCCAAGAGTTCGAGTACAAGTAAGTGATGTTATTTGCACAGTTCAATTATTGTTTCATTACTGAATATAAAATGCTCTGCAGTGAAATTAAAGCTGTTATGTTTGCTCTCCCAGCTTGTCAAGTACTAAGCCTTACACTCCCAGCAGCAAATTTACCCTACCAGTATATGGGTGAAAATGCTGGAGGTATGTAATACCTTGTGCTAAACTAAGTGTTTACACTTAAGTCCAATTCATTAAATGTATGCTATAACTTCAAACATATTTTTACATGTCAATGATTATCAATAGGAGAAAGTCATCGCTCTGTTATAGGCCCTTGGACTCCCCTGGCATCTCGTGTACACAATGAAGTTTTCAGCTACGAAGGTATATTCTATGCCTTTGATCTTAGTGTGCATATTGAAAATAGTGCCTTTAGTCGTTGTTACAAAAAATTTTTTTGTAGATTTTCAGAGACTCCGGAATGAGAACCAAGCCTTGAGGGAGGAAAACCAAGCCCTGAGGGAGGAAAACCAAGCCCTGAGGGAGGAGAACCAAGCCCTGAGGGAGGAGAACCAAGCCCTGAGGGAGGAGAACCAAGCCCTGAGGGAGGAGAACCAAGCCCTGAGGGAGGAGAACCAAGCCCTGAGGGAGGAGAACCAAGCCCTGAGGGATGCACGAGCAGGTGAGAACATGCACTCTTTCCTAAATTTCACTTTTTTGTCTGTGATGTAGGTGCAAAATTACCATATGCCTTTCATTTTGTAGCTTCCGATGACAGTGGCTTGCTTCAAGAGCAGGTGAAGCAAGTTGGGACAACGTTGAAGACGTTTGCTCGCACTGGGCAATCAGGTACAACTTTCAAACAACACCTGTGGTTGTTGGTTTAATTCTCATTGGGGCCACGTGTACATGTTGTAGACCTAGATGTAAATGTCATAGTTTAGTAGTTGATGGACCAGGACTGACTACTTTATTATTTTATTCTGGGAACCCCTGTAGGTGCAGATCAGACCCTAATGCTGCGACGTCTTGGAGAGTTTGGTGATCTTGTGCGTAGCATGGACAACAAAATGGACACTATGCTGCAACATTTCAGTGCCAATGTGTCTGTTGGGGAGATATCCCTGCCAGGGAATTTGTTATTCCCCCTAGACACCCAGGAAGATTTGGTGTTGCTTGACAACACTTTGAGGCAGGATAAAGAGCTCCAGGAACGACTTGTAAGTGTGCTAATTTCGCCGTAGGGTTATCTAAAAAGTAAAATTAAGATTGTACACTGCAAATACAGTCTGAATCCACACCCTGTCACATATTTCTATATGTAACTTCAGGGAAATGTAATTTGTTACACTTGTTTTGAATTTTCAGCTTCGGTTTTTGGCAATCAAATGTGGGAGGGACCTAAAGACAACCGTGTGGCGAATGCTTCAGAGTATCTTCTCTAACCACCTTTCCATTAATACAACCTGGACCGGTGTAGGGAATAAAGCATGTTTTAGAGACCTGTTCCTGAAGACCATTGTTCAAAGTAAGTTGGATTTTTTTTATATTTAAGTAGATGTGTTTTGCCTTATGCTATTCAAATGGAATGACAAATTTGTATTTTCTACAGGAGCCATCCGGAAGAACCCGGCAACCCAGGATGCCACTGATGAGGCGGTCCAGGTAAATGTTACTTGTTACCTGAAAGGAGCATCTGGACGTGAAGGTGGAAAAAGGCGGCGCACAGCTGAGAGGGACCCACAGCCGACCCATTAAACCTAGGCTGATTACTGGAACCCTTTCTAAATCCTGCACTCAACATCAAGACCCCTAAAGAAGCCAGAAGTGTCACACTACACTCACCCAATCCACACTTCAATGTGGAAATTACTTATCTTTTTTTTTTTATTCCCTGTGACCCTGCCTTGAGGGCAGCTCCTCGGATAGATACGGAATGGCAAGGTTTTTTGTCCTTTATACAGGCGCACGAGATATCACTGAAGATATGCCAATTTGTGCTACCTCATTCTGGAGGTCTGGGAAAACCGGAGAACTGCAATTAGTAGTCCTGCAATTCTTAGCCAACTATGCCACGCAGACCCCAACCACTCCAGACATTCTGATTGGCTGTCTTCTCTACAGCCAGATTTCCTGCTGTTAATTTTGTATATATCTTGTAGCAAATATTGTACTTCCCGTGATTTTAATATTGGCTAATTTCATTCCATCAGTGATTAACTTTATAGTTTGTAATTTCTCATTTCATACCTGATGCTTAATATTGCACATAAGTACCCAAAAATCTACTTTTATTCTGTCAGTGTGCTTATATTGTCCATATTTATTGTTGGTCACTAGACTTTAACATTGCGCTGTTGGACTTATTTGTACTACCACCATGACATGTACCTTATCATCCTTTTGTTAGAAATCACTTGTCAATGTGATGTTATACCTTTGCATTATTTGGTACCAAATATCCTCATTACTTGATATATTGTTTACTGGTAGCCTAATTCCGTATGCTTACCCTATGCATTCCTATTATTGTATTACAAATACCAAAGGTTCACTGTGTGAAATTAACACTGTGCAATAACTGTGATGTGATTATATGTTTTTTGATATTGCCATGTTGATGGTTTGTATAAAAAAATACAAACCCGATGTTTTCAAACCTCTACTATGAATCAATACCTGTGATGTTTAAAATCATTACAGGCTGTTAATAGAATCGGAATATGAGAAGAATGTAATTGTCATCCACTTTAGCTCGACATTTTCCAGGTCGCAGTATATTGTGTATTCTGGACACTAGACTGGGTAACAGTCCATGTACTAAAACTAAATAGTAGAAAGATAAAATATGACAGCTCCACACCACGGAGAACATTCTGAAGGATGGGTTTTCAACGGCTCTGGCTATGATGACACGCTGAAATCGAGCTTGACTCAATCTGCTGTCAAATGCAACCAAATAAACGCTTTTCTTTTTTACAAGAAATTAATATATTAAATTACAGTCGCGCATAAAACCCCCCTCTGCTTGTTTAATAACTTTCATCCTATCTTGGCGTCGTTTTGGATGGACGACGACACCGATTGGATAACATGGTGGCAAGAGGCGGTCCTTCGTAAACGGAAGGATAAACCGCGATGTTTTGAAACGTCATTGTCCGACTTTTTAAAACAGTCAGGCTGACTTTATACAAATCCTCGTCACATGGCCCTCATTCGTCATTTGCTATAACTTATATCAGACGTGTACATTTAACCAATCTGGTATGATTCATAACATAATTCTATAGAAGTCACAAGACCTAGCTTGCTAACTAGCTAGCCAGTTTTCCATGTTGTCTGGGAAACGGAAACACACTACACTGTCGTAAAGCGCAGGACGTGACTCACTAACCAACATTCTCAAGTATAGAAACTTTTTTGCAAGCATGTTACGATCCGCTAGAGAGACTGAGTCGTCTTTAGATATTTATTCAGACGACGATGATAATAATGTATTAACAGAAAGAAGACACGCATTTGGCGATGTAAATGCAGCTTTAGATGAAAGCGGCTTGAATCGCAGGGCAACGCCTGCCCGGCAGCAGTTCTGGAGAGGGACACACCTGTGGCCCGCCCGTGTAGCTTCTATGCTGTGCAGCATTGTTGTTGTTTCATTCATCGCCTTGTTTATCTCCTTTTTGTACATAGTTTTAAAAGGTAAGCTCTACTTCGTACTTTTTCTAAAATACGTATCTGTAGTTTCAGTGTGCAATGCATTGAGTGCATACATTGTTTCGTAATTCTTTGAACAACAGATTTAAGAGCTGAAAGGATAACCACTGACGATGGATCAGAAGTGAGACTCTTGGGTTAGTTTCACTCTTTTAGTGTATTTTTACCATGTCGCAACTGATATTTCCTGCACGTTGTACAACTACTTCTTTCTTGCAGGGTTCTGGAGTATTTTGGTCCTGTCTTCTGTTGCTGGAGTACTGTGTTGCAGTTTCTCCTGGACTCTAACATACTTTGACTCATTTGAGCCGGGGATGTTTCCCCCAACCCCACTTTCTTCAGCCAGACTCAAGTGAGTGCATTTTATCTCGTGCGATTAACAAAACACCAAAAGATACTTTGTGAATTCTTCAATATCCAGTAAATTGATAAACATTGATAAACAGTCGTTGATAAACATCTTATTGTCGCAAACACATTAGATAAGATGCTCTAAATGATCAGCATTTCACAATTGTCAGTCACTTATATCCTCTTAATAAGTGGAATTGTTTTGAATAACGTCACACCAAAGGAAGCTGCTCTTTTACTGCACGGTAATATTGCTTTGATAGCCCGTGCTGTTTTCTTGAAACGGCTGTCCAAAATCATTATTTGTAAGCTTGAAAATGCTATCTTCTCAAGCGTTTTACAGCGGGGAAAAGGCATTAGAGTATAGACAGGGACTAATGTTTATATTACATTCTGTCTAGTAAAATCTATTCCGTCTGGAAGGTTTTTGATGCCTGCGCATTTAGTTATTTGTATCTAGAGATACAAAATTGACACAATGTTGATTTTAGTATATTTGCTATACTTCCTATAAAGTGCACTTGTATGCAATGGGCGGTGGTTTGAAGGGATAGTATAATTGCTGTGTTTTATGTCATAGAATAAAACGTGAAATTATTTAGAGGTTTTGTTAACCAGAGACCTTATTTCGGGCGATTTACCAAAAACCCATTCAAAAAACCCATAGACTTTGTAGCGATGGAACCGGTAGTCCTAAAATGCTTATCTCGCTTCTGAGTTTGCATACAAGAATACGTCATCTCTGAGAATTACAGGAACATATCAATTCTGTTCCTCTATCCCGAGGTTATTCACCCATTTTTCCTATTTTGTTTTTAATTGTCAGTGCTCGAGCAGCTTGTCAGCTGGTAAAATAGAAAATTGTTCCTATCTCTCTGCGCTGGTTCAGCTCAGCCAGGCGAGAGCACAAGCTCGGAGGAGAACAGAAAAGCAATTTTCCTGTAATTGGTTTTCATCTTTAGACCTGAATACTTGCATCAGGCGGAACATTCAAAAACTGGCCCAGAATTGGTCCGTGGGGATTTTGCGTGGCAAGCCCCATCGAATGTGTCTAAATGTCCGATAACCTAGCTGTTAATGTTCTGACGGAAGCAAAAAAGGTCTTTAAAGTCCCAGTGAAATGAAAAATTATAATTCTTAATTTCGTCATGAATTATTGCAGCGTTTATATAGTAAATAGCTTATCAATTGTAGGTCCTTTTCTTTTTCAAATTCATGTACCCTCATAATCTTCAATTAAAATCTGAAAATGCACTGCTGCCCTGAAATTATTATCCATCTCATATTATGTATATCTGACGGCTTGGGCCGAGCATCAGTTAACCCCTCCCCTTCAACTGTCAGTCTGCTGCCACTTTAATTTCAAACTGCAACAGCTGTTTTTATACATCCAATCAATTCGCAGTGAAAAATGCAAGCCACGGCCACTCCTTTGAAATTCCTTTTCACTCCGTAATGTGTCCAAATACGGAAGTAAAAACCATTCACGGGGACTTTAACTTTTTTCTCTCGTTCTTTTCACAGTTACCTGCTTTCTAAAAACTGACTTAAATTCTGTACGCTGCGTATATGTGATCTGTGATGATCTGAACCACAGATAAAGGTCTGCAACCAAGTGAACCAATTAACTCCGACCTTTCGTAATCCTTTTAAATGTGAAAAGGTTTTCACTTCCTTTATTTTTATACTTATGTGATCTCCGAAGCCTGTCCTGCCTCCACACATTCGAGAAGTCAGGTAACAGACCCACATTAACCATCACATAAATTGTATTTCATCTCTATGGTAACCAAGTAAACTTAATGACACTGTGGTAAAATAATTTCGGGGCAGAACGATGTTACCGTGACGACGTTAGTCACACTTCCTCAGTGGTTTCAGTGACAACCAACTGCATTAATGAAGGATGTGTTGTGAAGGTGTAAAGCTGCCCTTGTAAGCCCCTGAGACTGAGACATTCTGTTGTGTTTCCAATAACCTTAGTGCTCCTGACATTCATTACCGAGAGTTTGTGTGACAAAGTAGGAGGAGGTAGGCACATGTACAGCGGAAATACTGTGATGGATCGTTACTCTTTGTAAATTTAAAAGTAATTTCAAGAGAAGTCAAACTTTATGTTGAGTCTTTTAATAATTTAGTCAAGAGTTTTGAGAGCCTTCTAAAGAAATGTGTGTGATAACAACTCAATAACAGCGTCTAATGAATTTTAAATGGTGATCCAAAACGGCACTAAAGATATGAATCATATTCTGAAGTGACTGCTTATAGAGATGCATGTAGCAGCAGTTGACACTGAACTGTTATCCTAGATCAGGGGTTCTCAACCTTTTTCAGGGTTATTCAACCCCCTCCCACTCCCCAATAAAATATTTTGGTGCTTAACATTAACTGGAAAAACGTTTATCTTTTTTTATGTATTTCATGTATTCTCATTTTGAAATAATGATCATCTTGATTGCCCTTGGAAGTCAGCTGTGGGCCCCGGCCCATGTTTTGAACCACTGTCCTAGATGGTACTCCCAAACTTGAAATATTAATTTACCAATATACTGAATTAAACCCCTGTTGCTGGAGTCCAGACATGAGAAAATATCAGTCTATGCACAAGTTTTTTATATTGAATGAGAGAACAATGGATGTGATATGGATGTGACAAAAAAGGATATAGGTCTTTGAGTTTATTTGCAATACATTAATGTTGACATTTGCATAGAAGGGCCTTAAAATCTGAAAAAAGCAATAATGTAGGCAATGTCGAGAGATCACAGCATATCTTGCAAACTCGGTTCCCTTTAAAGCCATCTGAAACATCTCTGCCCTGGTCGAGTTTTAAAATGAGTTTCACTCATAAATCCATAACCCTGTTTCTGATTGGCTGTTTGGGAGGAACGTTATCGATTTTGTCTGGAGGCCTGGCGATAAAACCCAGGGTCACTCCATCACTGTGCCAGTTGGTTATCTAATCGTGCAGCGGCGCTCCGACGATGCCTGTCCTGAACCTAACTTACACAGGCAGTTCATATCGCAAACAGGCTATCGACCAGCCAGCAGCTGTATGCGTGCTATTGACTGACCCTTGCCATAGCTTTACAGAACTGTGACTGGGGTTGACTTGTTCCTTCACGCATGCAAAGCTCCGTTTCACCACAACATAACAGCGGCAGGCAGACAAACACACACATCCTCTTCCACCTTTTTCAATGCCAATTTGAATTGTCGCAGTGCCGCTTAAATCTTTTGATGATAAAACTGTGAATGTCTGTGTGCTAATAGAAGCTTTTCGACTTTGTTTCTCTGAGCAGTCATGCTCGTGCACATTATAATGCACCCATCACTTTGTTTCCATAGAAACCCAACCTTTCAGTCAGTGGGTACATATGGTCACAGTCAGATGTTTTGTGGCTGTCTTCGGTAGATGAGCTTTACATTATCTGCTATTTCCGTTGTAGGTGAGGTTCAGGGAGATCACGCCATGTAAATTGATTCGCTTAATTAACTGGCTAATAGTATTTAGTTTAGTCTCTTTGGGTTTTTCGTTGCTTCTTTTTCTATTTAAATCTAACGCCGGTAAATTATGTGAATAGATGGCCTTAATTATAATCTGTTCCAAAACCTCTTTTCTTACAAATACATGCGGAAAAGCTCGACTTCCTAATGTTTTGTGTCAAGGTTGTCTGTCTAAAGCGTGTCATTAATATGTTCGTTCTGTCTTTCAGATAAGTGAACCTTGTTTCCTTGCTTTGGGAAATAGTTTTTAACAGACCCAAACTGATAGCTCTATCAAAGGATGCAAGCACAAAAGATGATATTTTGAAAAATGTCTCAGTGGTTTTATGTCCATTCAATGGGGACAGTCTACCAACGTTTAAAACAAAAGCGAACAATCATTATTGTTGCAGCTCTGTTTGGTCCTTTTTTGGTACACATTAAACATTTGTAACATTATGCATTGTTGCAGATCTAAACTGCTTGGCAGCTGCTAAACCTGCTACTCTAAAAGTAATCTAGGACTCTCATAAACCATTAGAACTATGTGTAACATGGGACATCTGGATGACTCCTGATGGGATTTTTATGGCCATCTTCACTTAAGTAGAGTAGAATAATGGCCAAATGATAAGATCAATACACTTGTCTATGTTGCATACATGTCATGGGTTTTGTTTGTTGTGCTTTTAAACTTAATGCATTGCAGTCATACAACTGTTTAGAGTCAAAGGCCGTTTTAAGTGCATCTTGCAGCTGTGGTCGGAGTATTGTGTAATGTAATGCATTTGGTTGTGTGTGTTTTGCAGGCGAATGACCGGACACTCTTTCCATATGGGTTACAGCATGGCTTTACTCAACGGGATAGTGGCTGCGCTTACTCTCATATGGTATCTTGCTTGATGCCCGACATCCACACTCCTAAACTGAACTCCTCTTTCAGTTTTCCCTGACCTGGAAGAGTCAGGGAAAACGAAAATAAGAAACCCAAAAACAAACAGTTTACTCAAATGCTGCATGAAACCCATATAATTTTCATCTGTCATAACACAAAATGAAAAAATGTCAGGAAGTTGACGATTTTTACTTTGGGTGAACTAATGCTTTTAAAATTAAGATACATCTTTTAGTTCATGGACAAATTTCATACACGCGTGCATTTTATAGAAGGTTTCCACATTTTATTAATTCAGACCAAAACGTATAATGATTCTTAATGGACTACATTTCAATAAGTTATAAATAACATTGGCAAAGTCCAGGGCTCTTTGTTCCCCAGCTATATTGTTTGTATTATAAGCTTTGTTTGTATTATTGCCGCTGTAACCTTTTACCATTACAATAGCAATGCATTTCTGTCTGATTTCTGTTTCTATTGATGTCGATCATCAGCAAAACATCACACGGATGTGGTTCGACTGCTTCCAAATAAATTAGATGGGCATTCTAGGACCACTTCATGTCAAAGACTGGAGTCCCTTAGGATTGTGCTTTATTAAAGATGCGAGTTGCTGCTTCATTGAGCGTTTTAATGGGGAAATCATTAATACAATAGCTGTTTGGGGCTGATGGAAAAAGGCTGTGTTAAAGCTTTGTGGAGAGCCCGGGAGAAGGTCAGAAGTGTATATGTGTGGATTTAATTTATGACTTTAATTATTTGATGCAGACTCGGCCAGGCCATGATTACTTTTTTCTTTTTATTAGATTAGCAAGCCCTGTAGCGACCCATTTTAGAAAGCACTAATGCACTAGTCTGTCTCGCATATAGAGTATTAATGTACTGGCGCACCGGTGTGTGTGTGTTTGTTCAATTTGCATCTGGTGAAGATTGTGTTTATCTTTATTGGACATTACCGTTTTAAGTGTTTAAATGGAAGTTCCTTCTTGTTTGCTAAGTGTTTTTGCTGATTTTAAATTATCCACTTAAAGACTTCTTGCTATATTGTTTGGATATTCTAAGGGGGAAATTTGAGACCACCCAGGTTATTTTCAGTTTTTCTGAATTGATTATTTATAGCTAAGAGTTTAAAGTGATAGTTCACCCGAAAATGAAAATTCTGTCAACATTTCCAATCTGTATGACTTTCTTCCGCAGAACACAAAAGAAGATGTTTTGAAGAATGTTGTTAACTGGCCCCCGTTCCCAGGCATTGGTTTTGTGTCAATACAATAGAAGAGAATGGGAGCCAATGCTTTTCGGTTGTCAACTTTCTTTAAATATTGTTTTTTATTACATTCATTTGAAAAATATTGAAACGAGATAAATTTGTAAAAATAAAAATGTTTGCAGATCATGCAATACTGCAAAGAAAACAAGTTCATATTAATATTTAAAGAACATGGTACAATTATTTTATTGTATTTTAGGATCAGTTCAAAAACGAATATGATGGAGTGAGACTGATTTTGTCACAACTTTAATACATCTTTGCATTCTGACAGTACATTGCTGTTGGGTGACTTGTCATAGAAAGGTTTGGTGGGATAAAGTTCAAAATATATTTTGATTAACAAAGTATCTTATTTGGAAGTGAAGGTCTGTCTGAGGTACACTTAGCCTCCAAAAACACTGATCCAGTGAGTTTGTCACAGACAATCTTATCCCAAAGCCTCCTTGTTATAAAGCTTGAGTGGTTTGTTTGCCTGTTTACTCTCATTTAAATAATCAGGGATGAAAAAACACTGGAATATTCATTGCTAACCTAAAATGTGGAACATTGTGTCACATAACTCTATAGCAGAATGAGTAATTGAGAACATGTTTACCCAATAACAATACATTTTTATTGCAGAAAGTGCTTCCTTGCTTTATTTCTTCCCGTCTTGCAGTTTCTTCTAGCACGTGTGATTTCCAGTATTATTTCCAGTAGGAGAAATGCCTCCAAATAAAAACATAATGTGCCGACATCAAAGCTAATAGAAACGTCTGTTTTGCCGTTTGCGGCTGAGTGCTCACACAGATCTCTGCGGAGGCCTAAGGGCCCAGTGCTTCAGAATACAGAGTTCAGACACTTTGAGTGACAGTCAATATGAAAGCATTTGCTATGGAGACTTTTTACTTGTCACCCCAAGGCTAGTTTTTCCAAAAGGGCAGCGAGACATGTAATCATTTTGCGGAATAGAAAATGACGCCCACAGCTCACTGTGTGCCTGACAGAATTGACCTCGAATCCGTCTGATAGACACGGACACAAAACAAATAAGTACACTAACTAATATCAGAGATACTTTGTTCATTGACTGAGGTTTAATTCAGAAAGGTGTTTTGATGTTTTATTCCAAACTTTGGATTTAAACCGCTCGTAGTGCAGATAGCGGAGTTATCTTATTTGTTATTGAAACACTATTAGACCTATCACCCTAAACTCCAGCTAATGCATTTAACACTATGTACTGAAACTATATAATATGAACTGACTATTGGTCCTATACTACAAAGGGTGTGTATTGTCTGTAAGAATGTACGTAAATTGGGACATATTTTCTCTCTCTGTAGACAAAAGTTTTATTGTAATTGAATGAAATAGGAATTATTTTAGATGTATGATATAATCACGAAATACACTAAGTAAATAAAAAAAACATTTTGGTAATAAATTTATTATATTGTGTTTTTGAGGCACGTATAAATCTGATGCTCTGGCAAGTTTTAGTAAGCAAATCCATCAAGGTAGTTAATGGGCCAGCTCAGTGTTTGACCTTTTCCTCCTCACTTAGCGCTTTCCATCTGTCTTGCTTTGCCCAGTGATCTGGCGACCGTATTAGACCTGATTCTTCATCTCGGTCATCTCCCTAAACCAAACCGAGCACTTTTTGTCGATAAACAGCAGCCTAGAACCTGCCTGGTTTTGTCTGTGTCGGATATTAAGCTGAATGAAAGCAGATAATGTGTGTTGCTTAGTTGCTTAGACCAGTGAGAATGAGATAAAACGATCTCTAAGCGAGAAACTTATTTTTAGTTTTCATTTTTTAGGCACCTCACCTTCGTAGCACACCAACTATACTACAACTATATACTTTCTCTCGTCATTAGTTTAATGTTAAACATTTCTAAACTAAAGCACACAGAGAGTGAGGAAAACCTCACTCATTTCTGACACTTTCAATTCTGGTGTTTATCATTTTCACATCTGTTTACTTAGCCCTGTGTAGTGGAGAGAAAATATGCAGAAGGTATATAAACACTGCTCTGGACCTACGGGGTTAAAGTAACCGGATGGCCTATACCGCTTAATGGGTGTGCGTCATGGCGGTAGCCTAAATGTCGACTTGGTTTACATTATTAGATAAATTATTGACTTCTGTTGTTATAAGACCGTTTGTATCGATTCTCAAGTTTCGTTTGTGTGTGTTAAGACATGTTTCAAATCACATCAGTTTATTACTATGTATTTCACAGTTTGCATACTAGGTTGCGTCTGAATCTGTTAGATTATACATGATTTTGTTGTTAAACATGCTTAACAAAGACTTTAACATAACCATGTTAAATCATAATCCCAGCCCATGTGGATTCAGTCTCATCTATTCATCACACATATACTGTATGCTTCTGCAGATTTAAAAAATGCAAAGAATATAGTTATTTTAGACTTGCCACATGGCAGTGTTTTATGTAATTATGATTAGTTCTCTGGGAAAGAAGTTGAGTTAGAAGTTTTGAGGTCACATTGACACATGGATATCAGCATTCCATTTCTCAGTTGCCAATAGACTTCACTAGAATTGTACAAATAGGCTTTTTTATTCAGCGTGATACAGACAACTCCTATAAATGTGTGAAAATAATTATAAATCAGTTTTGTAAGAAGGAATACATTTTGTGTAAATCTCAGTTCTAACAAAGTAAATGATGTTCCTCCAAGTTTAAGCACATGACCAAAATATCACGCATGTAATTTCCCTAAATGTTATAACACACAAAACATACAAATATGTATTTTGCTAAAGGAGTTTTTTGTACAATGTCAAAGATTTGCTTTAATTACAAAAAAACATGAATTTCAACAGTCTTATTTACTGATGCATTACTCGCAAGACATGCAACTGCAGTTTGCTCCACATGTAGGTTATTAATCATGTGAATATTCATTCATTTTTCATTGCCATTGAAGATGGCTAAACAGTTGTATCTGTTTATATCCTGAAAATACTGTCCACTTGCTGAAGATGTTATATTAGCTCCAGTCGACAGATCTCCCACCATATCTTTTCTAGAAAGTCTTCTTGTCTCTGGGGAACCCACTGGAAACCACAATTCCATTGCACATGGCTGTGCGTATATCTTCGCATTTATAAATTAGTGTTAAATATATCTGGGCTGGTAAACGTAAGGTTGTAGATTTTAACCGGCACATGACCACAATAGTCACTCGTTTCACTCAGGGGACTGTCTCTGTGGTAAAAACAAATGAAAAAATCCAGAAGTTTCCGTTTTTTCTAATTTAGTAGGAGGCAAAAGACATACCAGGGAACCATTTGAAACATCTCTTAGTTTCTGGAGAACAAGGAAAGATTCCCCCGGCTGAAAGTCTCCAATTTCCAGCTCTTGCGTCCCACCTGTCCCGTTTCTATCCAGTGCGCAGCGACCGTGAAACTTTTACGCACTAGTAGGGTCCCACGATTACCGCTTCAACGTCCTTTGACGGTCTTCTCTCCGTGACCAGAAAATTGATCATGCCCTCGGATTTAATAAGCAAGTTACAGCCTAAAAAGAATATGCCGAAAACCACGGTGAGCGCGAGCACGCACATGACCGCGATCTGCACCGTGCGCATGATGAACGCGCTACGCTCATCCATCGCCGTTGACTCGAAACCGCTGTCCGTCACCACAGAGGACAAATTACAGCACTGAAGAAAGCTATCGCTGCTTCTGTTGGAAAATAAACCACTGTCTGTTCTAAAAACGGTTGAATTCATTTTGAATTATTCTCCGGGGTCCTTTGGATAACAGGATGAAGTTTTCTTCAGTTCTTTGAAGTCACAACAGCAAAAAAAGATCTTAAAAGGTTTTTATGCAGACGCACAGTAATGGGGCCGGTTCGTGAGGGACCTGTTGTTGAGGTTATTAGGGTTTCGAGCTGGTGGAGGACAGGGGTCTGACTCCTAAGAACTCGCACAATAAAAGGTTTAGTGTTCAGCGCTTACTGTCATTTTTGTTCACATTGCGCCCCCTTTGACACAAACTGAAAATGACAGAGCGACGCAGACACATGAATACTGTAATAAATAATAATAATAATTTCACATGAATAATTACAGACACATGAATACTGTATTTATTAATAATAATAATAATCAACGTCATTCTTATTTTTAAAAAGTGCCTTTCCCAAAGTCAATATTTTAATCAGGTACTGCATGAAATCATGAGGTTTTATGAACATAACTCGAATCTTAACCAGCTGTTGTAAAAGTGACTATGTATTGTAAAGTCTTTTTTACATTATTTTGCATTCATGCCTTTGGCAGATGGTTTTGTTCAAAGCCACAAACAAGCTTATGAACATTTCTACTTCTATAAGCCTATTGTAGAAATAAAGGGTAGTTCATTGAATATGCTAAATTATAGGGGAATGTTGTCACACTATGTGGAACACTGTCGCACACAAACTGCTATTATATTATAATATACAACCACCTATTATTGTAAACAGGAAATAATGATGAAAAACAAGGAAAGGCGTTAACATTTTACACATTTTGGTGAATAGAAAATGTGCAACATTACATATAAAGCCTATATACTATCACAACATCAAATGTGTGACGTACGCCTATGAAAAATACATTCGAAAAATAACTGCTAAGATCATTTTAGCCTTTGGGTTAAATACCATCAATATTATGTCGTTGTTTATGTTTGCCTGTTTACTCATAAATGATGCTTTATTGTCATACAGCAGAGGGCAGAGTTGCTCTTTCCAAAAAGTGTCTAAATGACTGGAGAAGGCTGGCTGTTTGTTTGGCAAGTGAATATCTAATGCAGGCAGTTGTGTAATGTTTTAATTACAGCCCTGTTCATTACACACAATCCAGATCCTCCTTTTAACTCAAACGGGTTATAACCCAATACAGTCTGAGTTAAAGAACACATTAACGCATAATGCTGTGACGTTCACTTGGTTCGATGTACATTAATAATGAATGAATAAACCCTATGGAATCTGCTTTGTGTTTGTAAACACATGGATGTCGAACAGCCTGGTTACCATGGAAATGCAAGGCAGCGATTTTTCCATTAAAAGCCACCAGGGGTTGTGCATCATTGGTGTTAAAGATAATATTTTTAATTCACTTTTGTTGCCATACTCTAAGGTGAAGAACCACGCGCCCCAGAGACGCCTTTAACAACTGCTTTTTCTTTAGTGATATGTCGTCCCTGGGCTCCTGTAAGTACCGGTAATAGTTCATCTCATATTCCTTAGAGCTCTGTAGTATTTTTATGCCATTTCAGGGTTGGACGTGTCTTGAAAGAGCACTTTACAGCATCAATGCTATTAGATATCAGGCGTATAATATGTTCTAAAAGCCCCTTTTGTAAAGCATGCAACAGTGGTAGGAGGAATCGATCGTGGAGGGTGCTTAGATCCTCTCGTACCTGGCCTTTTAATCAACAGCCCGGTAAACAGGATCTGCGCATGTAAACACATCCCACTACGCATCTCCTGGAGCGAGACCATCAGTGAGGACCAGAATATCAGTGTTGGGGTCCGCTCTCATGTGACCTCTATTACATGCCCTTTCTGTCCCAGATCCCTTCTCTATGTGTATATGAATCATCAGACCTGTCCAGGAAAGAGAGAGAGATGTGCTCTCCGGACATTGTGCTATTCCTGTCTGGGTGTTTCTGAGCACAGTAAAATGTGCTCTCTTCAAATGCTTTCACCGAGAGCTTGCTTCTCTCCCTTGGTGGCAGAGGGGGTGGAGGCAATGAGGGAAAGAGAGGGAGAGAGAGAGAGAGAGAGAGAGGAGGAAGAGTGGGTGGCTATGGGTAGAACATGCTACAGATGGAAGAGTAGAGAAATTTGTCATATGGAGAGATTCAGAAGGAGAGGGGTTGAGAGATGACAAGGCAAACGAGAAGCAAACCTAATTCGGAAGCATGTGAGAACGCAGGGACAGAAAAAGAGCAAAACAAATTCATGCCATTTTATTGTTGTGTGTTTCAAAGGAAATAATCCTTTGATTTGAAACGACATTATAAATATATATTAATAATGTTGTCGTCTGTTCAAATTTTTTTTATGAATTTGTAAAAAATTCATTCAAAATTTGTATGAATAGAAATCTAAACATACCCACAAATGTACCCATGTCACCTGTGTGACTTTAGTTCTTCCGCAGAACACAAAAGAAGATCTTGTGAAGAATATTGGTAACCAAACAAAAGCGGTACCCATTGACTTCTATTGTATATGGACACAAAACCAATGCAAGTGAATGTGTACCGCCATTGTTCGGTCACCAACATTCTTCAAAATATCTTCTTTTGTGTTCATACATGTTCTAAATCACAAGGGAGTATATAAATGATGACAGATTTGTCATGTTTGCCTGAACTATCCGTTTAATGAAAGGCTGTGTTATGTGGTAACGCATGTCATGTACCCACTTAAGACTTTCGTGAAACAAATATGTGTGGGATCTTTTTGTCACGTAATGAGTCTCCAAGTTATATAACAAAATCCATGTTAAATAGCCGTAAGGAGTTTTCCTAAATCACGACCTAAAACCCTGACTATGAATTGCTTCTGATTCTAGACCGAAGTATAAAGGACGGTTGATATTTATATGTTGGTGCAGTCTTCACTTAGATCCTCTTTTTAAGCAGTGGGGATAAGAATGTTTAATGTCAGGGCTTTTGAAAGGCCTCTGCTTTGAAGAAGTCTGCCATCTAGTGATTATTACATGAGAGGAATAGCTGTTACTGATTGGACCTTTCCAACCTTTCATTAGCTTCCCGCTGTGCTGATGAATCTATCTAGTAAACAAATAGGTATTTCTTATCAAGAGTCAAAGAGGGCAAGAGGGCGTTTTAGTTACTCTGCCAGCGGTGGTAAAAGTCCTCTCACATTAATAAAACCGTAATGTGTCGCTCTCACCGGCGACATCATTAGAAGCTGGGCATGTTTCACTCTGCTCCATCGGTCCTGTTCCAGCCCGATAATTATTTCTGTGGGTTATTTGAATGTTCTGGAGAATCTTGCGGAAAACCTTTTTTGGCAAAAAGCAGTTGCAATTTGCAGTCACAGTGTGCCATGGTGAGTTTAGACAGCTGCTAAAGTACATGATGCTTTCTAAGCCCGCTGTTGATGCTTTTGTGTGCCGGAATGTCCTTGGTGCAGCCTGCCTTAAGCTTGTTCTACCCGATACTTCACAACAAACAGAGCATCCTAATGGCGCATGTCTTAAACAGGAAAATAGACAGTCTAAATAAGCAGTTTCAGCAAAAGGACTTAAATAACCGAATACTTTGTATTTCTCAACCTTAAGCGAACGCTGTATTTGTCTCTGCAGCTAAAATAGCTACAGTAGTACACACACACAAATGCACACCGTGTATGTGTGAGTGTGAAGCCTATTATAGCATATATGGAAATAAAGCTCAGAAGTGATGTGGGGGAGAGAGAGAGAAAGCTTCAGTCACAGTCCACAGTCTTCCATTGTGGATAGTACTGACACTTACAGAGCAACAGAGTCAGTCCATTAAAGGCTGGGAGCGATTTACATGATTCCAAAATAACACACTTATAGAGACCTTATCTTCTAGCACCCCACCCGGTTTGAAATGGGAACAGATGGGATACCTCTAAACGGAGGTACTGAGTGATTCAAGAGTGTCAAAGCATGACATTTAATACTGGGTCATAAATGAGCTGTGATCACAACAGTGCGCTTTCCAAGGTTTATTAAAATAAAGAATACATTTACTCAAAAATGGATCTTGTTCCCCAATCTCCACCTGACACTGACGTGACAGTATATTAATCACCCTTATTGTCTCCATCCATCATTTTGGCACATAAAAACCCATTATATTACAAGCTGGGCGTGGAATTATTTTCTGATAAATCGGTGGTGAGCGCGTATATTTATTGATTACGTTATGTTGCACTGTTCAGAGAATGAGAGAGAGACTATTACAAAATGAGGAAAAAAATAGGTATCCAACACAAGAACACGTGTTCATTCCTCCCCCAACTCCCAGCTCCACCACCCTCTCCGATAAGTTTCTCTTATTTGTCGGGGCTGGAGATGGAGTTTGAGAGCACGAGGCGCGCAGTGCGCAGAAACCGAGAACGATGAGAAGGCGAGCGGGAGCAGATACAAGATCTCAGCGCCTGGCAAACTGCGAGGAACGGCGGTGAGTGAAAACTTGGATAGGATCGTTTGGGCGTCAACCAGCTCGCGTCTTATCAAATTGGTGTGATACACCTGGGGAAGGTGGAGGAGGGTGCCAACGCACTTGTGCTACACTGCGCCAAGCCAATCATAGATTAAAAATTACCCAGATTCATATTTTTCACGTTTAATAGCGTCGGCTGACTGAGTCTCATTCTCATATCAGTTATGCGGATTCGGAGGAGAGACTTGCAGCGTTCTGTCCCAAAACAAGCGAGCTATTAACAAAACTCCTGCGTTAAGACTGCAAAGCTCGTTCCACATTGTGACTTTTAAGTGTAATAGTCTGGTAAGACATGTGAAGAGATCCTAAAACATTCTGCCGGGAACGAGCGCATCAAAAGATTCTCCTTTATTTGGGATAACTTTAGCGGCGAAGGATGTCAGCGTTGCGCAAGAAATTTGGGGACGATTATCAGGTGGTGACGACCTCGTCCAGCGGCGGCGGGTTCAACCAAGCGGCCCCCGAGAAGAAAAGGAAACGTCAGCGCTTTGTGGACAAGAACGGCCGATGTAATGTCCAGCACGGGAACCTGGGAGGCGAGACCAGCCGCTACCTGTCGGACCTGTTCACCACGCTCGTGGACCTCAAATGGCGCTGGAATTTATTCATCTTCATCCTTACCTACACGGTGGCGTGGCTCTTCATGGCCTCTATGTGGTGGGTCATCGCCTTTATACGCGGAGACCTCAACCAGGCTCACGATGATAAGTACACACCGTGCGTGGCCAACGTGCACAACTTTCCATCAGCTTTTCTGTTCTTCATCGAAACCGAGGCCACTATCGGTTACGGTTACCGGTACATCACAGACAAATGTCCGGAGGGTATCATTCTGTTCCTCTTCCAGTCCATCCTGGGCTCTATAGTGGACGCTTTTCTCATCGGTTGCATGTTCATCAAGATGTCCCAGCCGAAGAAACGGGCGGAGACGCTGATGTTCAGCGAGCACGCGGCTATTTCCATGCGTGACGGCAAACTGACTCTCATGTTCCGAGTGGGTAACCTGCGCAACAGCCATATGGTCTCCGCGCAAATACGCTGCAAACTGCTCAAAGTGAGTATGCAACTGTTACCAATTAAAATCAACGACGAAGCCGCTCACACAGCTTATTATATTAACCGCGTTTCATAATTAATTTACATAATGAAATCTCAGTTTGGATGAACTTATTAATGTTTAATTGAATAAACCGTCTGATTGGTTCAAGGTCTACATTCTACCATAGAGTCTGACCACTATGGAACCTTTACCTCAGATTATCAGGCAAATGAGAAAAAGCTGTAATTTGATTTTGGCTACTTATAATGGACAAAGTATTGATCTGCTTTGACCTGTGGATGCAGTCTTACCCTTTCTGTCAGGGTAGATGCAAAAGATCAGTTTTCTCTCTCTCTCTCCCTCTCAATGTCGCATAATTTCACTTCCAATACAATTTCAGTATTAGTGTGTTTTAATAGCATGGAAAACACTTGACATCTGTACTGCAAAAGCATTTGCATACAAATATAAAAATACACCAATGCTAAACAACATGTAAATTAGTAAAGGGACATAAACAACCTCACGATTCAAATTATTCTAAATGTTTCTTTGTCTGCTCTTGATTTCTCTAGTCCCGCCAGACTCCCGAAGGAGAGTTTTTGCCTTTGGATCAGCTCGAGTTGGACGTTGGTTTCAGTACCGGAGCTGACCAGCTTTTCTTAGTTTCTCCTCTGACGATCTGCCATGTGATCGACTCCAAGAGCCCGTTCTATGACCTCTCGCTCAGGTCAATGCAAACAGAGCAATTTGAGATTGTGGTTATCTTAGAGGGGATTGTGGAAACCACCGGTAAGTCTTCACGATCGCACATATGCAGAATGAAATACATTAGACAGCTCAGTGACCAAACAAGTACGCTCGGATGCCAACAATTCAGGAGATCCGCTAATGTAAATAGTATGTCTGGTGATTTATAATTTTATTCAAGTATCACTGTATGGCCCATAATAATGTCCCAATATTTTCAAGCAGGGATATAAAAAGAAAACAATATTTTTTACATGGTTATGTTTTTATGAGCACCACAGATAGTATGAATATTCATGCTTTCGGCATTTTATTTACAAAAGATTTCCAAATTATAATATAATTATGTTATATTCTAGGAATATAAGACATGAAAATATCTCAATGCATTTTGATTGAATTGTGAACAGCATTTCATATTCCAAAACTTTACAAGTTTAGTTTCTCGGTATCTCTATTGTGAGATACATTTGTATTGTGTGTCTGTTGTTTTTTTTAATGTCTGTCTATCTGTAAACAGTATGTGTGAGTAATTTTGAAGAAGCAGGTTGGTTGGTGTAAGTCAGCTTTTAATGATTTTAAAGATTGTACATCAGTGTCTTCTACAATAAAGAGAGAGATATTATGTAAGAAGACGTGATACACAAAGTTAGTCTCACGCTTTTCTCTCCGCCTCATGGTTCTGAGTCTGGCATGCTTTGAGATTAAGGCACCTGTCAATCAAATCACAACTCACCTTTAGTTTCTCACCCTGCGGCATGAAATACAGATGTAGAATGTAGAAGTCTGTACACACAATAAAAACATACCAATCTGGCAACGTACACACATTCCACTCGCAGGCTACGATGGTGGGAACTAATTGATAAAGAATAAGAGAAAAACATAGAATGAAATCATATACTGTTCCTCGTGGACGTGCCATCTGATTATTCCGCCCACACAAAGTAAAGGGATTTGTGGGTAAAAAAAGAAAAGAAACAGAAAAAACAGAATTATGTACAGTTAGTCAGCACTCTGTTCTCCCCATTGTGAATCAGTTTCCATAGCAACTAAATCTGCCCCTTAAGCGTTCTCCATACAGTAAAGTCGTACCGGCTGTTTGAAGTATGGAGACAGAACTTGTATTTATCAGCCACATAAATCAATCACTAATTACTACTTATCAAATAAGTCGTTAGACATTTTTAATTATGTCCTGTAATTATGTCTAGGTTTATGACATATGTGTGTGCGGCGATACAGCACAAACCTGTTATGCGTGTGTGTTTTCTGGTGGCTTTCAATTCCAATCTTTTCATCTTTAAAACATCATTTCTTCCATTGGGTCTATAAGCTCAAATGTCACATATGTGAGTCTCAATGTGTGGCTGGAGGAAGATTTTCACATGAATACGATAGCTTCTTTTAGGCAGAGAAAGCGTGACTTCCGGGCCAAAGACTCATTGGAGACAAGCCCAGAGCCATTCGTTGCTCTGTGAAAAAAAAACATGACAGCTGTGGCCGCATGCACATCTGCTGAATTATTTACTGCATTTCACATAAAACAACCCCCCTTGAAACTGGCAAAAAAATCAAATATTGCAGAATTTGAATGATTTTTTTGAGAATTTTTAGTTAAGACTAGTTGTCTTGCCTGTATTTCAAATAACTTCACAATTACGAAGAAATGTTAAAACATATATGAATAAATCGTACTTACTTTATTATCATACTTACGATATACCTGGAATGCTTTTTTTTACTAATGACAAATTTTCATGCAATATGTTTCCAGGGAATTGAACCGATAGAGAATCTAATTAATATAGGTCTAGATTTATGTTTAAAATAAGATCAAAATAACTACCTATCACAACTTTTTTGTATTTTTATTTGAGCTTTCAATAGTCATCATGTCCCATATTGCTTATGTGTCCCAAATGATTTGGAATATGGAAAATATCTCTCGCCACCATAGAAGAGAATGCTACATGAATTGTTCAGAAACTTTTGTCAAGTCATGTTTACTGTGATTTCTAACGAAACACAGTGTCTCCAAAAAACATAAATATCTGAAAATGACATGGCACATCTAGCAATGAATAGTAATATGAATAAGAACAGTAATGACTATTGTCTAAAGTGAAAATTAGGAGCACAATGAAGAAATTCATCCTAGATTTGTATTTGTTATAATAATTATGTATTGATCTCATTATTGCAGACTATTTTTAATATATCCTATTTATATAAATGATTGAGCACTTTACTTGTTGTCATGTATTTTATTTTTTATTTAAATTATTTGCACTGAAATTAATCTTTACATTTTATAGCATATTCAACACTGTTCGTTCGCAGACAAGCAACATCACTTCCAATGCTCAAAATGGAAAAAAGTGCTCCTTTATCTTATATAAAATTTGACAACTTGACAAATTATTCATGAAATAAAAAATATAACCTACTGGTCAACTGTAGCCATGCATATGCTTAAATGTTTGAAATAAGTTTTGTAGAGAAAATGTAATTGTGGCAACAAATTATTATTTTTCATTAAAAAACTAAATTTATTCACAAATGTTTTCGAAATGGATAAAATCGCAGACAAAATTTATTTCAATACTGTTTGAAAAGCCCCTGAAAAAGCTGGTTGGTATAATGTCAAGAGTACATTCTCACGAACTTTAGGCAAAGGATGTCTACGTTGAAGATAACAAAATGTGGTATTTTAAAGCACAAAATTACCTATAGTAACATTTGTTTTATTCTGTCATTTTAATGAGTTAACCATGATTCTAAAATGTGGTCAAAGAAAATATAAGTACTGAAGAAGAGATCTATATTGTATATCAAATATAGATTCCATTATTTAGAATAAAAAGATTTTGTAAAAAATATTATTTGGAATCAAGAAGAAGGTATGGAACGAGAATGGACCATTTTCTAACCTATTTATGCAATCCTAAAACATGATCAATTAAATACATTTAGTGTGTTGTTCATTATGGTTTGAGCACAAGACACAGTTAAACAAGATCTCTCTTAATAGAAGTGAATGAAACAGTAAACTCATGAGACGATCCTGAAAAGATTGTTTATCTTGATGTTCATCAAACCATAACTGCCGCTTACATCAATAACAAAAAGAGAAAAATACTGAGAGATGTAATGAGATATGTTTGTTTTGACAGGAGATTTGCTCAAAAGAGCATGACACGAATTGGACTGACACTCAGATGTTGCTGTCAAACAGATACACACATTTACGTTGTTGCATTTTGTAAGCAGTTTCATACAGAGCGACTTCATTTAAGGTATATACGGATCAAACCCTGTGGTCTTGGCTTTGTACAGTACCTCATGCACTCCACGTGTAAGTGGATTGTTGATAAATAATCCAGTGATTTGTTCCGATAATTGCTATTTATGTTTCCAGCAGTTATGTTATTATTGAAACCATGCGGGTCAAAATAGCAACTCGAAGGTCTGACCGGTCTGACACCTGCTTGCCTCACCGGTGAATAATGGCTAGATTGATGCGTTAGCAGCAAGGACACATTTCAGCCACCTATGCTCGGAACAACGTGTGTATTGGCTTTGTTTATTTTTAATTCCTGGCGTGTTATTTCAAAATGTCTGTTTTATTGTGTGTGCTTTCAGCAGAGAGAGTAAACACAGCGGCTCTCCGTTACCGTCCCGTGGGGCCTCTGGAAATGGAAAGGGAGGCAGAGCCTCATCTCCCCAGGACCACACACTGTGTGTCAGAGAGATACAGGAGAGAATCAGGCCCTGCTGCATGGTCAATTACCGTTCAGAGCAGCCAGATAGTAGAGTTTACTGTTATCGCACACCATAGAGTGAGAGATAAAGAGAGAGCGAGAGGAGGAGAGTCATGATGATAATTATGGTGGGTGGAATAGGTGTGTTAGGAAAAAACAGTAATAGACTGAAAGGAACGCATAGACATAAAAGTTCTCGAAGCTCGACTGCAAGGTCTTGCGGTAACAATGCAGTGTTGTGGGTTTGAGTCCCAAAGTACCTAGAAAACAATGCCCTAAATGCATCACAGTCCTTGACAAAAGCATCTGGCAAATGCATAAATGTAAATGCAAAAAGTGAGAGAGAGAGAGAGAGAGAAAGAAAGACAGAGATGGAGAGAAAGCGAGATGACAGAAACAGGTCAGGCAGAGCACCTCTGTGGCAACAGAACCGAGCACTTGATGACGGTCACCATAGAAACAGATTATCCCTCTTGGAGATATAAATTGTTCTCATAACTGTCAGACGTTGAAGTGTAGCGATACCATTTTTCCTGCCAGAGACTAATGTTCGCAAATGTTTCTCCCAAATGCAGAAATGAAATTTGTCGTAATGGAAGAATACGGAACGGTTACGTAAGGCGAATTCGCGGGGAGCCAGACCTGATTTCGACTTGCAGAGCCCTTACCTTACCCTCTTCCAGCTAACAGCCGAAAGCCTGTTAAATATTTCATAAGATGAATAATATTATGTTATACAGCTAAACCCAGGATTTGTCAGCTTGGAAAGCTGGGATTTTTTACTGTAGTAAGGAAGGATTACCACGCTTATGTTTATTCGCTCGAGAGACCGTAGGCGTCTCAATGGTCATAGGCGGCGAGGAGAGAAAAAAGAACCATCATGACTTTCAAAAATGTGTGATGTATGTTTTGTCTCCCTGGAGTTTTTTTTTGTCTGAGGTTGTGTGTGTTCAGAAACCGTAACAGCTAGACTCTTTTTTTAGACCGCGCTTGGTTCTGCCTGTCAGGAGAGCTGCGTTGTAGTCTCACCGCTTTCTAAACACCTTTGCTGCTCTTCGAATCCCTGTTAAGAACAGTGTCCTCACAGTCCGTCTTTAGCAAACTCCTCAATATTTGTTCCCTCACTGCTCGGAGACAGACGAAGAAAGGTACCCTGCCGGTGAATATCAAAAAGATACAGGAAGGATACTCTATTACGCACAATGTTGCTTTTCAGATGACGATTATCTTATCTTTGATTTTTCACTGATGACTTGTGGAGAATACTGTGTTGCGAATCTGTTTACTTACTGTTTGGGGATTTAATCAAACCAGCTCTGTATAGTGAGGGTTTTACACGCTTTAATTAAGAAGGGATGTTCGTCCATGTTGGCGATACACAGATCTAATCAATTTCCTACAGATAAAGCTCTTGTTTTCATGCAACCAAATGGACCGTGAACAGTCGTTCCCGTGGGTGTTGCTCAACAGTAAACGTTGCCTTTGTGTGTGGGTGTGTGTGCGTGCGTGCGTGTGTGTACGCACACTGTCAGAAATGTAACTATTAGTTTTAGTCACTCAGCCATTGTTGCACAAGTACTGTCGGAAGAAAACTAACATAACTGGGTAATTCAAGCATTATGGATGTGACATTTTCAGTCAAAACAATACTAAATTCTCAAAGAATGCATTTTTTACTAATATATTGAATCATTTGTTTTTATATTACTAAACCACTGATGATAGAGTCCAGTCCTCAGAAAAATATCAGTATATGCGTATGTATGTTCTGTTTTTAAAAGGGGGGGATAATGTGTTATGGATGTGACAAAAAAAGAATGCGAGAGAAACATACTTTGTAGGATTTCCGTTAAAATGTACAAACCAGAAGCAATAATACCCAGCAAATGGATGGTGCTTTATAGATCACAAAACAGTTATTTCATTTTTCAAGCGCCCATTTATGTGGAATATGGAAGGTTATGGATGTGACCATTCACTTAGCTGGCTTTCACACCTAAAGTTTGGTTTAAAACGCGGTGCAGTTCGCATGAATAATCAATAATGTGAAAGCAGTTAAGGGACCTTTGGTGCGCACCGAGGTAGCAAGCCCGAGACTACCTGAAGGAAGGGGTCTGAGTGCGGCTGCATATGAAAGCAACACAGACCCAGGTGCGCACTTGTTCTGGAAGTTAAGTAACCTGCACATGGGTTTTATCCGATTACGATGTATTCAATAAAACACATGTAAGAGATGATAGCGTTGATGATTCGAGTGAGATCATTACATTCGCACAGTACGAGTGCAGTCAGAGCGGCAAATTAATGGTAATACGCTGTTTCCTGAAAATAGTCGCTCTGCATCAGCAGAAAGCTGTCTGCATGCAACGAACATACATTAAACCCAAGTGCCATTTACTGTGCTGCACATAATAGCACCACATTTTTGAAAACACAAAATATGAACCTGCATTCTGTTTTCTATCCTGCGCCATGCATGTTGTTATGTTGTAAGATGAACGCAAACGCACAAAGGTTCAATAGAATGAATTTGAGTGTGAAACCAAACCAATGCTGCGAGAGGTGCAGGAACAATCACACTCGGGTTCGCATCGCAACAAACATGCCCAATCTGCATAGTCATGTAAGGGCGATTTCAAAGCTATGCTTTCAAAACTTACCACTTAAGTATTTACCACCAAATATTGATATCTGACCTAGTAAAAACAGCGGTTGACATTAGCATGGAATTGCTAAACCATTTTCCTTAAATGAAAGTACAACAGAATATTAATGATTTTTTTCTTTAATGATCCCAGGTATGACATGCCAGGCTCGCACCTCGTACACAGAGGATGAGGTCCTTTGGGGTCACCGTTTTTACCCAGTCATTTCTCTGGAGGAGGGCTTCTTCAAAGTCGACTATTCGCAGTTCCACGGCACCTTCGAGGTTCCCACGCCTCCACACAGTGTTAAAGAACAGGAGGAGAGCTTGCTCCTGTCCTCCCCTCTGACAGCCCCCTCGCTCTGCCACAGCGCAGGGGGGATTACTGAAGGCAGCGGCACGCTGGAGGGTCTGGAATTTCAGAGCGATGCAGAAACCGGCTCCATCAATATAGGGACCCCCATGCCCACCACCAAAATGCCCGCCAAACTTCAGAGGCTAACGGGGCGCGACGTCCACATCCGGGACGGGATGCCTCGCAAGCTCCTACGCATGAGCTCAGAGATCACCTACAACCTGGGGGACTTGCCTGTCAAACTCCAGCGAATCAGCTCGGCTCCAGGTGTGGCAGAAGAGAGGCTTCATTCAATCAGTTCTGTGCTTAGCCCTATGGACGACAGGCTGGCTCCCAAGCTGGGCTTGGTGGGCGGAGTTGAATCCATCAGCCAATCAGTTACAGACCTTCCGCCAAAGCTCCAAAGGTTAGCTGGAGGTGTGGGGGTGGGCGGAGTCGGAATCGGAGGAAGAATGGATGGTCATCTGCCTCCGAAACTAAGAAAAATGAATTCCGAGAGGTTCACAGGGTTCAGTTTAAAATGAACTGGCTTTTATATATATAAACAAACGTTTTTCCATTTACCTCCTTTGAAACTGCAATTGAGTAAAATGGACAATCTATACTTATAGCAGTTTATATATGAATAAAACGTTAGAATAATGCTAATCTTCTGCACAATCTGGCATGTTTTTACTATAAGCAGCATGCATAAATTCTTTTTAAAACACCTATTTATAGATATTATAGATATTATAACAATATTCAACACGTTACACTAGCCAAACTTCTTTTGAGGGCTTGCCTATATATTATGTAAATTCTAAAACGAAAATAAATACATCAATATGATTATCAAAGATCAACATCAGTGTTCCTTGATAATCCACGCTAACTAATTAAAAAAAAGCCAATGGCTATAGGCCTAAATTAGAAATGAATAGTTTTTTTGTGGATTGATTGTTGAAAGATTAGCCGCTCTGGTCTTTATACCAGGAATGGCTGCATTTGGAATTGTGAACTTTTGGAAGAACTGACTCAGGTTTTGTTTTGTTTGGTTCTCTTGCATGATATATCGTTTCATAATCAAGCCAGATTGAGAATTAAGCCTTAATCATAAGGTGCCAATTGTAAAATACTGTAAAATACCATTCACGACAGCCCAGTTTTAGATGTGCAGTTTAAAAAGCATTCCAAAAGTGAATTTAAAGATGTGCAAATTTCACTTTTCTAAGCTTTTTGAGCTGTCTGTCAAGGGACACGGAAGCCTTTCGGATCGCAGTATTTCACATTTGGCTCCCAGTACTTTGCTGAGTTTGTACATGATGTTTTGTCAATGATTGTTTTTCTGCCGTTCTCTGTTTAGCAGTTTAAACCTTTTTCTGACCTGAATGACTTGAGTATTGTGAAGTGGGGAAATACACCATCAAAGATGGTAAAGAGCACAATGGATGAGTACATCTGTTTTAATATATTTCTAGATAAGACCTTGTCAACATTGTTATGAATTTGTTTAACTCTTGTGTTTGGAAAACCGAAGCAATAATATTATGAATTGCAGTGAAACTTCTGACTGGAAAAAAATCACGTTCTTTATGTTGACCTTAAATGGTTTTACAGTTTTCTATGTGTTAATCTCAATACGTTCTTTTCTTCTGACGAGAAAAATGACAATTCCCACCGGAGTGGTTTCTGATACTGTAATAAATGTGTTGTAATGTGATATGTCTATTGTACGAGGAAACTTGAAAGATAAACCTCCACCTGAAGCCATCAACGTGAAATGAATCCAGGTTCTAGGTGGACTTGCCCATGTTTGAAGCCTTTATGCTCATTTGTATTGGCAGATGTCTTCTCCACAAATAAAGCAGTTTGATCTGGTTTGACCCAGCTGTGTGGATGACTGGCAGCATGCTGCCCGATGCTGCTCATTGGAGTCATTTGTCTGTGGAGATCAGTTAACTATATATATCAGCTTCCTTGTACATTAGCAGTAAATTAATTAAATGTATATATATTCCCTCCTCAGTTACATTGAAAAATGTTCACTGCAGAAAACACTATAGAACCCATCACCGAAATTCCATTAAATGATTTTCCATTCAAATAAACCACTAGCTCCATCCATTAAAACATCACAAAATTCCTTTTTGTAGTGTGTTTTGGGCCTTATTTCATGTGAAGGATTTGATGGGGCATCCAATAAAACTAATAGAAATAGAAACTCAACAGAAATTTCAATGGTATCCGTTAAAATACCATTATGAACCATGAGCTTTTTCCATTAAAACCATCACAAAATTCCTTTTTCACCAGAAGACTCCATCACATACAAGTAGAATCATTACAGTTTCCATCAAAACCAATACAAATCCCTTTAAAACCATTATAACTTCTTTAATGGTTTCTATGTTTTTTTCCAGCAGGGATCTGCATTATTCCAGTTATAGAATCCATCGTATACACATAAGACACCATTATAGCTTCAATTGAGACCAATACAAATCCCATTATAACCATTAAATCCATAAAAAATGTAATGTGTTTTGGGCAGGGTTCTGTTGTTTTTGTTTTTTCAGGAGGGTTAATATACCATTTTTACCTTAAAGAAGTTGTTGATCGAAAAATAAGGTTTCTGTCATCATTCTGTCACTTAGAACCTTTATGACTCTTCAGTGAAACACAAGAGACATTTTGAGAAACGTCTAAGAAGTTTTGTGTCTATGCAGTGGAAGTCAATAAGAGCCAGTGTTGTTTGGTTACCAACGTTTTCAAAATCTTTTTGTGTTCTGCAGAAAAAAAGTCATGGTTTGAAATCAAACGAGAGTGAGTAAATGATCAAATAATTTTCATTTTGGAGTGTACTATCCCTTTAAGAATTTATTTCTGTTCATTATAATTAACCCTTAAAATAACTTTCGTTTATGTAACCTTTGGGTTGAGTAAATCAGATTAACAATCATATTTCTGAATCCGGATCATTTAGATGCTACCACCTGAAGCACATTGTCTACGTTACCAAAACATTTTCACATGAAGCTGACACAAAACCCACAGACACATGAAGCTGACACAAAACCCACAGACACCTGCTCTTAAAAGGTCAACTATGGTATCAGTGCTAACACTGACAAGTCTGAAGTGTCGCACGCTTCTTATATCATTCTTAAATAAACAACTGAAGCTCTTTTAGTGACCACTGTCTTCCAGCAGCTATGCAAAATGTGTTCTTTGAATAATAATTGTCAGTGTCAAGTCGAACCGCAAGTTAGCCTGTATCTGACCCAGACTGTTCTTTGAGAACGTAGGCGTCTTCGGCCAAGTGAAATGCGTGTGAAGTTTACGTTGGATATGTGAAGTTTCCTCATGGTTCCCTTTAAGGTGACTCCCTAGATGTGACTTTCCCAAGAAACATTAACACATTAGCTCTCCACAGGGGACCAATAACCTGAATATAACCTGATCAGCAGGAAGATGATTATAAAAATGTGTGCGCGTCTGCGTGTGTTAGAAAGGGAGAGAGCAAAATACAGAGGGAATATCTTGTCATTAAATGTCAGATGAAAAGAAGAGGTTTTTGAAGGTCAGCCTGCTCTGCTTAAAAACCATTATTGCTATGACCTGCTGATTTCTTTAGAGAGCTCTACCATCTCTTTCAATTTATTTTCCCCTGAAGCCTGATGTCAAACGCCCCTTATTTCATTTCATCAACTTCATACTTGGTGGTTTAATCCGGTAAGATTAGCTAAATTAATGTACTTTCAAAGAACCATTAATGACTGGTTTCTGCTCTCAGATGTTGAAAATTAAATCGCTCTCGTCCTAAAGTGAGCTGTTCTCATAGAGTCGGTGAAAATAGGCTCTTTCACATTAATTACAGCAAAACAATGCCTTTTCACAGTCAAATGATTGTTTTTATCCAAGGTGGTTAGAATCTCCAGACGTCTGGGTCAGCTGCATAAAAGCATCTGTGCACATTATGAACGGATCGGATTGCGGTAGAAATGTTATCGTGTGCCGCTCAATAGCAATTTTACTGTTTAAATTGAGAGACGGTCACGAGGGACAAAAATGTCCTCATTCGCCTCACCACATAGGGTTGGCACTGGATGCATTTGCCCGCACTGAACTGCTGAAAGGCAGGCTGGTGGTGTGGGCAGCATCCCGTCACACAAAAGAACAGGATGCACTATGCGTGTGGATTTTCCCTGCAGAGACAACATGCTCTCTCTGTTCTCAGGTCTGTGTCCACTCTGCCATTAACCTGCTCATTGTGTCAGGATTGTGAAGGATTACAGAAGGAAAGAAAAGCAAGACGATTGGTTGTAGAGTAGTAAATTGGTTCATTTTAACGCCAAAATCTGAATGGATATGTCCGATTCATTGCTTTGGGATCGGCCTAGTTTACACATGAACTTTAACTATTATGTGATTTCACACTAAGGCTTTCTTTCTTCTGCAGAATAGAAAATATATTTTGAAGAACGTTGAAAACCAAACAACACTGACCCATTGTATGGACACAAAACTACCAATGCATTTTTAGAGAAAGAAGAAAGAGAGCAGGTTTTGAACAACATGTGGGTGAATAAATAATAACAGATTTTCCTTTTTGTGGTGAACTATCGCTTTAATACAGACAGTGCCTTTGACAAATTGTAAATGTAAATTATTATTTTACGGCTGAATTATTAGAAATGTCAGATTACAATCATACAGACGTATTTTGTTATTTCCTTTGTCTTTCTACTGTTTGTACAAATGCGTATACACTATGTATAGTACTGTCCAACATTGCTAAATTATAAGAAAGCTCTCTAAATAAAATTAAACCGTAAAATCACTAAATTCTTTTTTAAAAATCTGTCTGACTGTACACTGTAAAAAAATGATTTGTTGTTCAACTTAAAAAACATATTTACACAGCTGCCTTAAAATCTTGAGTTAATTCAACGTAAAAAATAACATAAGTTATTACCAGGGTTGGACTGGTGTTTGACTGAATGACTGAATTTGATGCAAACATTTGTGTATGTTACAAGCCATTTTATCAGCTAATCTAAAATTTGGCTTATATTCATTTATTTATTTATTGAATGACTCCATAACTCCGCAACTCACAACTGGCTAAATCTACATATAATGATTTGTTAAGCTAAAGTGGATTGCAATTGAAATTTGAAAATAGAAAATTCTTATGAAATTGAAAAAAGTACTTGCGTACCAATTGTAATGAATGGCTAGCTAATAGACCACATAATACCTCTAAACAATAAAGCTGTTTTCGCATAATATTTCAAACATCTTTAAAATCAAACATCTGAAAGGTGTCTTACAATTTTTTGTTACCGTTTACAAACCTTTTAATGGCTTCTGTTTGTATCCAAATTAAACCTACTGACGGGCCATAAAACACACAACAACAAAACGGAGAGGTTGATGAATGGTCATTGCGTTACTGGACTGAAAGGGGTGTGTGGGTGTTAAGAACGATCCGTTTTGTGAGTCAATGTGCGCGTGCACCGGTTTACCTTGGTGCCCGGCGGTCAAAAGGCCTTGATCACATTTGCGCGCACTGGACCGCTTCCATCATCGCGTTTGTAGAAGCTGTTCTTGTGGGGGCGTTTGACTTAACCAAGGCTCAAAAGCGGCACTGGCGTATCTAGATGCATAATGATAAGATCTCATCATTGTGACAGTTTATCCAACTGACATTTCTCTCACTCTTTCTAATGAAGCGCGAGAATTATCGCGTTTTCTCAGCACCTAACCAATTGTTTTGTGGCAAACACGTGTAGGCGCGAGGTCGCAGTTGTCATGTCACTGGCCATAATAACATCCATTACATCGGACTGCGCGTTCCCGGAGACGGTAGCCCGTGATTAACTTGTCTGTCACCCATCATTTGACGCGCCATTTGTCAGTTTCACGCGGTGCGGTGCGTCGGGTAGGGGCAGCGCTTCAAACTGCAACATTGCTGCAGAGGCCACATGCTAAGAGGACTGTGCTATGAATGTTTTAGCAGACGGCGACTGCAACGCTTCAACAGAAATAGAAACAGCGCTAGAGTTGAAGGTAGCCGGAGTACAGTATGGGAACGGTTGCTAGGTAACGCCAGAGCCCGAGCTAGCGCGGAGCGTCCTTGCGCCCCTTCAGTGGTGCGATGAGGAGAAAATACATGTGCCTCAAAACTGTGGTTACGGGCGAGATTGCTTTCACGAAGACTTGTTTTGTGTTAAATCTGTTTAAGGGATAAAAGAAAAGCAAAGACAATGTTCTATTTTTTGATATGGTTCACTTCATCCTAACTTCTCTGCTCAACGCTGCATGACTAAAACTGTAGTTCATTACAATGTATTTGGCGCCCTCTGTCGGTTTTACACGTCAAATGGCGCATTCGAGACCATTTTAACACATTCAAATGTCTTTGCTTTTTTAACTAGTGTGCTCTGAAACACACCGTGAGGGAATTTTCGGAGTTGTAGATCATTACCTATTCAGCAGTATTATACTCGGGTTCATCGGCCTACTGTTGTTATAATAATGTACGTGTATATTTATCATCTCATAACTGACTCTTTGTTTGCGTTTATGTATTTTTAGAGAAAACGATGAGCGAACACTAAATCATCATCATAGCAGTTTTAATTCAAACATTTCAAATAAAACATAGAATGTCTCTTACACATTGTCTATACACACACACCCACATCCAAGCACTTAAGTAACAAAAGTAAACATGTCTATACATAAAAATACCTTGAACAAAGTAGAGGACCATAACATTTTGATAGGTTATAATAAACTTTTTTGTTGACCCGATACATTCAGAGAATACAAGTTTTAAAAAGGACGAGACGACAGCCGGTGTGCAAGAATATCATCTGTCAGTATGCCTGTTGGTAAAAGCAGCATTATCTGGTACAACGGCAAGTCTACCCAAATATTCAGTATCATTATTAAACGTTCAACGTTCTCTTTAAAAGTGAACTGCCAGACATGATTTCATTACATTGGTTAAGTGAGATTCTTTTCTGGTGTGGACAAAGATGCTTTCGACTACAAAAATTGATAAATGAAATGTAGATTTGGAGTGACATAAGGGTAAAAGGTATCAAAACTACTTTCTTTAAAAGCCATGACAAGAGTGACTATAGCTTTACAACATATATTTCGCACAAATGCCTTACAGGAGAACATCAAACACTAAAAGTTTAACACCCTCATGTAACTTAAACGTAAATTGCTTACGTGACAAGCCAAAAATAGCTATATGCTACTTTAAAATTTTTCAAAGAAGTACAGTGTTGTGCATTTGTTTGCAGGGTTTAACAAAGTGTAAATGTTTCTTGATTTAGAATACACGATGCATAAATGTGAAACATACGGTAGCTTTTATGTCAGGTACTTACATTTACAGCAAGACCCCTTAGTTTGGACTGCTACTAAAAGCACATTAACACGATCTGCCAGAACAGTGAGCGTTTAACCATCACACGGGACGAATAGTGATACAACCATGACATCTTTCCCATTTCTTTACCACTGACAAACTCGACCTCTAAACAATAACCACATTTTCACCAGTTTCACCACACATTTGCACTCATCAATAAAACTATCTGTGCAGACGCTACTCTATAAATATATTAAATATGCATTTTAGGATACGAGTGATATCAATGGCTAAAATCCATTTATCCATTAGCTTTAGAAAAAAGCAACTAAGCTGATGTGAAAGTTATTGCTTGACGTGCTTTCTGTGTGAGGGGGAAAACAATGTAGAAGTTGGAAAACTCAAACAAGAAACGGAATAAAACAAACAAACAAAAATCACCCGCATGTTCCCTGAATACTGCGACTATGTGAAATCACTGGAAAAATTGGTTCTGCCTGTAATTCAGGCCTGGTCCATAGAGGGTGCTGGCATACTATGGTGTGGCTGTAAATCTGTCGGGATCCCACAGTGGTTGAACAGTGGGGGGAAAAGGTGCTTGGTTTGAATGGGGCACAAAAGCTCTGATGTTGGCGAGGAGGGGAGGGATGTAATAGGTAAAGTGTGACCGCTCTGAGGCAAAGCGGAGACGGCCAAACCAGGTTGGCAGGGGGATGAGGGTACAGGGGTCAGGGGTGTTGAGAGCGCTGTGGACATCAGCAGTCCATCGGAGGCAATAAGGCTGTGAAATTGGGAAGAGTCACTGAGGGGGAGTGTGAGAACGCCCCAAGAGCCGTGAGAGATGTCCTCATCCTTGTCAAGGTGCAGGTCACTGAGATCTGCTTTGGAGATATCCATCTTGGATAGGAGGTGAGGTTGCCTCTGCGAGTATGTGCTGTCTGTGAGATGTCCCACAGAGGAGGGGGGAGTGAGAGGGGGTTGTGGCGATGGAGGTGATGGGGGAAAAACGTCTTCCGAAGTGGGGAGCAGACTGGCGTCAAGCTCCAGGTTGGAAAGAGTCTCTGCGGATAGCCGTGCACTCAGTAGATCCACAACTCCACTCGACATGCTACGACAATCCACCCCTTCTACGGGACCGAGCTCGGCCATTCCACTAAGACATGCAAGGGATTCTGGGTACGAGCCCATGGCTTGAAGTACACGAACCAGCTCCTCAGCTTCCTCTGAGGTGGGCAACAGCTCACTGTTCTTACCTATACAAAACACAAAATCAATTAGTATAAATATAAAATATATGCTAGTGAATATTAAACACTAAACAATCTTGAGAAAAGAGAGACAATTACCTTCGAAGAGATCAAAGTCCTGAAGATCATCCGGGAGGCGAGGTAGGACGTCTGAAAAATCCTCCTGATTCAACTCCAGGTCATGTGGAATGTCACTAATGTCATTGGTGATGTCATCTGGAAGTTCGTCTGCACTTAGATCAGGAGTTAAAGGGCTCCTGCATACAACAAAAATGTTAGCACACACATATACATACACACACACACACGCGCATAGATTAGGAATCGTCTCTCACCTTATGCCCGACGGCTGAGTGGGCAGGCACAAGATAGATGGCATGGCCAAGTTGCCCTGGGGAAGTGCGGGGGGAATGGGCTTCTGAGGGCGCCGTGTTACTCCCCTCCTGCTTCTCTTTTTATGTTTCTTACTGAGAGGTGAAGGCTTGGCTTTCTTCAACGGCCTGTGCCTCTGAATCTGCTGGTGGTGGTGGTACGTCTTACGGCTGATGTCTCCTCGAAGGAAATTGTCCTGCGGGAAATATGCATTGGCACACAAACGGTTAAACACCACTGAGCTTAAAGTTTTGTATGTAATGAAGCAGTTCACCGTATCTCACCATTTTTTTTGCGTGCTCGTCACAAAGCGGCGTCTGGTGTGTGATGTCAAAGACGGGGATGGAACACTGAGCTCCATCTGCAAAGCGAGCGGTACAGCTCGAGAACAGCTGCTGAGATCGGTTCTGAAGGATATCTATAGAGTTCAGTTAAGGACGCAAGACAGGGGAACGCAGAAAAACTTAAGCGGGTAATCTCCAAAACAGATGGTTTGCTAAGTCACAGAAATGGTGTTTTAATCGTATGTTAAATCAGTGTACAGTTTAAAATATATATATATATATTGTATACAAGGGTGTAACTTTGGTTTGAGAAGTGGGGGGGACACAAAATGGGGGGAAATCACACCTATCACACATTGAAAATACCTATGTTTTGCGTTGTTTTTGATTGTTTAGATTGATCAAACAATAAAGCCAAAAGGTGTGTTTATTGTGTAGCAAAAGATGATGTTCATGAAGGGGCAAAATGCCAGTATTGACTGAGAAACGGAGGAAAATATGGCTTGAAAACCTGAATCTGCAGTCGGAAGGAGACTAGCTGGATGACTTTCTAAAATGATTAACAAAGTTTAACGTCCCTAAACCACGACCAGGGAAGCCCACGTTTCTGTCAAGCCTTGTAATAAACACTAACTGCTGTTAAAAGAGTCCTTATTAAACAAAAAAGTAATAAATCCTCTGGACTAAGAGTGCTCCAATTGATCGGTCGGTGATCAACTGACCATTTTTAACACCTAAGATCAAACAACAAACATAAAAAAGCTTAAAAATAAATGAATATTGCAATACTGCAAAAGCTCTCTTACAAAACAAACCGTGTCTGTCAGAGGTACCTTAATTGAATTGATGGACAAAGCGAATCTTAGCAGAAAAATAACAGATACCAAACGGTCTATATTCTTACAGCTGCGAGACGCCAGAACGTTGCTATGGTTACCAGCGTGTCAATCATCACAAATGTTAACTGGAACTATCATGGAACTATCAGGAACTATCATGGAACTATCAGGGACTTCACACCCGCTTTCATATGGGTTTGCCACTCCCGAAAGTTTGCACATGTTTTTTTTTATTCTGTTGTTTTTTTCATAATCATGAAACAGGAAAGCTGTGTTATACTCTAGAGGCTGGATCACACTACAAGACTTTTAAAATCTGAACAGATAAAAAAAAAAGACAGACTTGCAGACTTTTTGAAAGTTTACTGGGCATCACAACACATAATAAAATCTGCAGACAGGCGCAGATTTTCTCCAACATTTCTAGAATGAAAATCTGAGCAAAAGTCTTGTAGTGTGATCCAGCCTTAAGCGGTTCCTATGGCTGCTATCATTTATGTTGTATAGGAATATGTTGTTTGCAAGTTGTCAACTTATGATTCCTTTTCATCTCTCAATTCATTAGGTGATATACTCTGTTCTTTCTTCTTTGAAATTGTTAAATAAATAATTCTACATGATAAATAGAAGGCTTCATAAAGATCCATTATCAGCCCCAAAAGTCCTGATCGGAGCACCCTTACTCTGGACCACTTTTGAACCAACATTGATTGTCATTCGAAGACATGTTTTAACGCACTATTATTATTATTATATGATAATATCATTTTTAAATTATAAAAGAACCATTTTTATGACAACCTTTGACTAATTCCAAACATAAGCAGCTTTGAGAGGATACGTTGAAAGCAGTGCCTGGAAAATGGTAAGGCTGGATTTTGGCATTTTTCGCCTTTTACGACAGCCAAACATGAACCTGAGTCTGCCACCCCAGCCAATGATAATGCAGTGCTGTGAAATAAAAACATATTAAAACCCAGCAGTAGAAATGCTACTGTAATATCATAAAAATACTAAATGTCATGCCACGTGAAGCCGGCTTCGGTGTGTGTGTGTGTGTGTGTGTGTGTGTGTGTGTGTTTGTACCTGGAGGCTGTAGAGGTCTTTTTATGTTGTTCCTGAATAAGATGTGCACTGTGGTGAGGTTCCTCTCTTGCTGCCTGGAGTAGGGCTTTCTGAAGGGCATGCTGGGATTTCCTCTCCCTTCTGAAGCTCCTCTGCTCCCTGCTAAGGTGCTTGTGTTTTTCTTTCAGGTATGAGCAGAAGCCTGCCAGACGCTCAGTGCGGGAAATGCTGTCACTGAGAGACACGAGAAAGATGCTTGTCTAGTTTTAACCTTTAAATATTACCTTGCAAGATCACTAAACTGATATCAAAGGGTCCACACCTCAGACACTTTGTCCATGTTTAATGTTAGTCAAGGCTGCTTACACTAAAAACAGTCTTTATTTAGGTTTAAGAACCTCTTTTCCAACTCTTAAAGAGTTGGCTCACCCAAAAAATTTATTTCTGTCATAATTTTTACCCTCAAGTTGTTCAGAAACTGAATTAACTGAGATTTCTGGGGCACCATTGATTACCATAGTAGAAATAATTATTCACATTTTTTGTTCTGTTTTTGGGTGAACTATCCCTTTAACCACAGGCCACCACAACTGACCAATCAGAATCAAATATTCTAGTGAGGTAATAAAGTACGGTAGATGGATGGTTGTTGAATGATGGTTGACCATACCTCTTTTCAAAGTGTTTCTCTTGTAGTCTCTGGCACTGATATGATACTAATTTTCCCAAGTCTCCATCCTCCTCCTCACTTTCTTCTGACCAGTCAAGACCTAGAGCACAAGTAATGTATTTGAAACTAATGCTAAAGTTTCCTTTAAATGGCACATTTCACAGTAACATACCTAAGTGGGAGTTCAGGTCTTGGTATTCCCGCTTGTGCTGGTCTATCAGACTTTGGAGCTGCTTCAAACATGGAGCCTGCTGTTTCATGGCAACTGAATTCTTTGTTATTAAATGTCTATGTATGTCATCTCGGCTTTGAGGTGTCCCAGGGACAACCTTTTTGCCATGATTTAGCTTCAGGTTAATTTTCCTATCGCCCGGAGCCGTTTCTGTGGAGCCCTGCTTGCTGGCCTGAAGAGGTGAGGAAGTTTTGAAAAATGACCCTGACTGGATTGTGGGGGTTTGAGGGGTTGGCGTTCGAGGGGAGGAGGGCGTTAAAGGTGTCTGCATGGTTCTTCCAATCTGCGGAGGACGTGCATGGGTGGAGGTAAGAGAAGACAATTTCGGATGTTTCTGGAGGGTTGAATCCACCCTGCATTCTTGCTGTTTCTGACTCATGGTTTGACTTTCTTGAGGCTTCTTTAAAAACGTGCTACTTACTTTTAACATTTTTTCTTGCTTGTAAAGGGCAAACGGAACTGAGGGGAGCAGACGAGCCAGAGAAGGTGGTGGGGATAAATGCTCAAGCCCGTTGTGGGTCTTCAGAGCCAGAGATGGAACAGTGATGTTGAGGGCCAAAGACTCGATGGTATCTTGTTTCTTCTTTCGTTCCTTTTTGGGGAGGACACCCATAACCTGAAGGTGACTGTTGCAATACCTAAAAAACACACAGGTACAGTACGTGGTGAGTTTTCACACACAAATAACTTAATTTCCCTGCAAACATCCTTTTCTTTAAACATTGATGAACTTACTTGCGGTCCTGCGCCTTGGGTATTGGGTTGGTGCAGCGCTGGCTGTTGTATTTGGCTACATATTCACACTGTCTGAAGGGGGCACTCCGGTCCTCGAGCACATGGCGGATGCAGAAAGCGTAACCATTGAGCCTGCGCTGCTTGCACAGCTTTGGACTGTATGAACACAGAGGCTTGTGGTCCACCTCCGAGTAGTGGATGTGTTTGCCTTCATACATCCCAGGGCTGGAACTCTCCGGAACATCAGCTTATAAATAAAATAATAGATTTGACATTCACTATTCGAAACGATGTTAGCTTGTGTAGTGCGAGTCATTATGGCATGACACTTCTATTTTATTAAGTATTAACTACAGACTGCAAAGGGAAAACTGAAAATACGTCTTAAAGATAAATATGTTGTTAAAACTATGTTGTCCATCCATCTACATATCCATCCCCAGGCTGGAACCAGGCAGGTGTCTCGGGCCTGAATATAAATAACAAGTTTGTTTCTTGTACACTTCCATTTCATTCTCAATTCTCAATAGGTCCAGGCTTCCACAAGTCCCTTTAACTGACCTGTATAGTTTTTGGCATATTAGTTCGCATTTACGGGGCAATGGAATCAATACTTTCCTCTCTTCCATTATAACTGGCATTCCTTTTGAGGGGGTCTATATTTATAAATAAATTCAAAAAGCTACAACAGACCCATGAATTTTATAAGACATACTTGTTCATCTTTAATTCAAGCTAATTTACAGCAGCTTTTGATAATCAAAGCATTTATCAAAGCATGTAGCGAGGCGTGTAGGCAGCTCGGAATAAACAGCCCAGACAAACAAAAGTGACATGCGGTAATGAAGGTATTCTGTTTCCAAGTAATCAATGGCTCTCGACGAAAAACAGCTGTTGTAAGCAGAGCTTTTAGCAGGTGAAGCACTAAATCATAAAACGATGCCTCATAAAAGTGCTCGGACAGAGTACAATATCTTCGACATGCAAAGCAACTTTGAAAACGCAAGGGGACGGTGGACAACCCGCCTACTACTCGATCATGTACTTGGGCAGAACTATCAGTTACTTTTGAGGCAAGGATTAAGCAAGTTGGGTGTAGTAACAGTAGTAACAATTTGATCATTTTGTAGCAAAAATTCGATTTAAAATAGGCAGCTGCGGAAACAATCAAAGGATACATTTATTTGTTCCATTACAAATATTTAGAACGTATTTTTTTACTTTTAAACGGTCGTCGAAAACATGTATTCGAGCGCGAGACACTGAAGGATAATATTAGGGGGAAATACCTGTCGAAGAGCGTTATCGACGACCGGATACGTTTGAAAGTTCTTGTTTTATTTACCTCGGGAAATTGCATTTTTTTCCGTAAGTTTATTTGTAAATAAAAATACAAGGAGAACTAATAGAACGTGCACACTTGATGAAAAATAATCCTTTATTTTTGCGCTATTCGTATTTACCGTTGGCCTCTGAAACCTCCTGAATCCCCACAAGTCGGGTAACGAGCCGCCCGTCTTGCCGTGCGTGATAAGCGGCTTCCGCCTTTGCTTGAGTCCGGTGCTTCCCAGTAGCCCAGCACTTCCCGATTGCTGCGGCCTACGCTAAACAAGCTACGCTGATCTTTTCATACGGTCGACGGCTATTGCGCGCAACGGGGATATTCCACCTCTACGTTCACACTTTACGCTAGCGGATTTTGTGTTTTAACGCGTGCGTATAATTTTACACGAAACCTACTGGCACATCTTTGTCGGTTATTGAAATAAAACTATCCGTACACAAGGAGAAGGGGTGTTGGTTTTGTCATCAGATGCGAGGCTTCTTACAGCACAACTACAGGCACTGGGGGGACATGACAACAGCCGACAGTGCAACAACAACCTCTGCAACCATTTTGGAATTCAACTTTGTATGTTCATTGTCGGCGTTTAGACAGATGACAGAGCTTGCAAACGCAAAATTCCGAAAGAGCGATTGTATGTCGGGTGTCAGAAGGGTTCATATCAACGTCATGGTTTATTTCAACAGTGATCATTGATTTTTAAGTTTGAGGGGATCTTCCCCAAAGTCTTTACCGACAGCCTCCTCTTAAGCGTCTCATCCATGCCTGGCATATGACATCAGCAACTTCAAATACACAGCAGTAAAAAAAACACGTTGGAAAACTAAATTCCCGTCAATTATAGTTTCCCTTCACTGTTCTCAGTAAATATTATTAAGAGAAGGTCTGTTATAGTCTTGAGTATACAGGGAAGCAGGTGTTATTAGTTTAAAGAGATCTCGAAGTCTGAGGTTGCCCCCCTATGAATCCATTCAGTGATGTCAGCACGGTCGAGACCGTTGCGAAAAAAGTGTAAAATAAAAGGTGTTATCAAAGTTTGTCCATGTAAAATCTCTGAATATATTAACTCCTTCACTACTCCATTCAATGTAATTAGAAATCTGTGGATAAAATATATACCACAAAAATCAGTTTTCTCCTCAACAGGCAGAACAAGTAACTTGCAGGTTTTAAATAATATATTTAATATATTTATAATTTAAAGTTAAAATTTTTTTGCTTCAGCCAATGAAATATTGGAAGTAATATTTGAAATTGTAAGCAGTGTCTTCTGTGTAGATATATATAATTGTGAACTTTTTAAAGAACCAAAACCGAAAGGTGGGGTCTTTTTGAATAATTTCAACCAGAGATGTAAACTGTGTATATAGACATATTTCTTTACCAATTTTAACCACAGATAAAAATGCTCACAACAGTATATTGATACAATACATTTTTATTTATAATTTTAAGAGCTTTCCAAACAAAGCAGACCTCTTTTAGTCTAAGCTTGGGAATGAAAACTTTACAACAACCTTCAAAGTATATTTAAATAGGAGCCAGATTAATTTCACTGCTCTGGTTACGTCTGACTGTGTAAAAGAGACAACAGTAAAATATGCTGAATGCATATCTATGGATGTATACTTATGTGACTAATGTGTGTGCTGTGTGCATTGCTATAGACAACTCTGAAAGAGTTTTAACAAATGGATGGCTCGTCGACTGCAGAAGCCCCCTCTGTAATAGCCTTCACACACTTGGCCATCGTCTGGGAGGCTCTGCTGATAGGGTCTATATTGGAAGACACAAGAAACTAGTAAACACATGGTTACATCATTTTAAACACTAGGTGGAGCCTTTGTCTGACACACATGTACCTGTCATGTAAAACTCCTTCAAAGTAAGCTGAGGGGGTACGAGGGGCGCTCCAAGCAATGACTGATTCACAGCCTACAGAAAACAAACAGACAGACATTACTCGGTTGTTTAAGTAGTGAAGGTATAAATATGAGGGAAAGAAGACTAACCTTTGAAAGCTCATTGGCCTGTTTGAAATAATTGGCTTCTTCTACATCATCATACCTCACCAGGTTAGGAGAGACCTCTGCCAGTCTACTCCTTACCTCATCCAGCGTGTCATAGGGCAGCTTGACTCCGGCCAGCTAAGAACGCAAAAAGGTGTGTTTTATACAGAAAGTGTTCACTGCTTTTTGTGATATGTGTGGAAGTAGGCAACAGGTTGCATTTACCTCAGAGATGGCGCGCAAAATCTTCCAGTCCTCACGTGCCATGCCTGGAGCAGTAACAGCAACCCTGGTCTGCTGGGCTCGACCCTCTGTGTTAACATATGTGCCATACTTCTCTGTGTATGCAGCGCTGGGCAAGATGACATCAGCCATAGGTGCACCAACATCTCCATGGTGACCTGAATCGGTGTGTGGCACCGTTAACTTCCAAAAATGTAAACTTGGTAACAGACGCTTACTTTGTAATATAGCCTACAAAAGCACTTTTACTGACCCTGATAGATGATAAAGCTATCTTTGGGAAGGTCTGCTCTGGTGATGCAGCCTGCATCAGCTCCCAAAAGAAACAAGACTTTGGGAGGGTTCTTCCGGATGGCATCAACACCAGGGTTATAACCCAAGTCCAAGGCTGCAACTTGACTGGCCACCCTGATGTCAAAAACATGTACATGCACAATTTTGTTTTAATTTGACATTAAAAAAAGTAGCTTTAGTGGTGTATTATAATAGCTAACCTGTGTAACACATTAAGAACCTTCCATCCCTCCTCTGCACCACTACTGGCCCGAGCGTTCTGAGAAATAGTGGACACAGCATTAAATATGGCTGCCCCATCCTCCCTCTGGAGAGCTGAACTACCCACGACAACAACAGGCTTCTTGGCCTGGGATAGGACCTAAAACACAATAACAAAATGCCCTTTATTCCTTCAAGAATAAACGGAAATTCCTTCCTTTCCGTTTAGAAAATATTTCTAACAATAAATCCATGTTTCATTCCTACTGTATGAACCATTACCTTGCAGTAAGGGTGCGTTCCAGCAGCGATCTCCTGCAGCACTTGTGTGGATTCACCCAGATGGTTGTAGGAGTAGCTTAGATCCACATTGTGACCCACCAAGGCCACCTGTAGTTCATTATGCAACCAGCTGAAAAATGTAATAAACAGAAACAGTTAGATTAAGACAAATGACCTGCCAATTGGCATTAGTGAAATGATTGTACCCCTTGCGGATACGCGTGTTGAAGAGAGGAGCCTCATAACGTGGGTTTGTTCCGACCAAAAGCAGGTGGTCACACTCCTCAATGCCAGCAATACGGCTGTTTAAGAGGTAATTGGAGCGAAGGTCGGTTCTAAGGAAACAAATAATTTTATTTTTTACATCTTCTAATAGTATTATGGCAATAATCACAATTCTAAAGTATTGTGAGTTGTTTTGATGACCAACCCAGCACCAGACATCGGGAAGATCTCCTCAGTACACAAGGTCTCGCTGTCCAGTCTGTTCAACAGGTCCTTCAGGGACACCAGAGCTTCTGCTTCTACCATCCCACCAGCAATGGCTCCTACCTCAGAACCCTGAACTCCCTGGAGCTGCAAACACAAACCTCAACCATTTTAGTTCTAATGTCTGTAAAATTACAAAACAGCATATGCATGTTTTCACATCTTGTTTATGATATTATAATATGCATGTACTTACTGCTCCAGCTACACGTGTGAGAACATCTTCCCAGCTGGTGTTCACCAGATGCCCGCTAGCATCCTTTACCATTGGCTGGGTCAGGCGCTGCCTTTTTAACCCATCATATGAAAACCTTGTCGAGAGAAAGGACAGTAGATCATGTATCATCTATGCATCACTATGGGAATTTTGTGTCAAATTAGTGCAAAAAATATGCTTTTTAATAGAAAGTCGAATAAGGGTCGAAATGAAAACATGTTACATTTCTTCATGCTTCAGTTTCAGATTTGTAGTAGTTGTACCAATAGTTATGTTCAAAAAGGCTGATGATTAGGCCATTCTGAAGTTTGCATGCTATACAAAGTAGATCGCTTAAGACCTCTAGCTAGTAATGGTTCGCCAAAGTCCCACCATTGCGGTTTCAGATGACTAAACCGTTTATAAACCGTTTTAAATGTTTTTGTTATAATCCAAACTGAAATCCTAATATGCATGTAATCGTGCACTTCATATACAAATAGAGAAAGTAAGTGCTGATTTCATAAGTGCATATGCTCTTGAAATTCTTACCTGGTCTTGTCTGATATCCATTCCTCATTTACATCTTCATTAAGACGAGGCAGAATTCTCATGACCTCACCACCCCTGGTGCTCACCACAATATTGGAGCCTACAGCGTCCAGCACATCAATGGACTCTGTCTTCCTGCAGACACATCAGCGAATCACATTCATATAATACAAATCACCAATGCAACGAACAGTCACCAAGTAAACAGCCATTAAATGACAGCAGCAATAAACTGTGAAAGTGCAAAAATGCAGAAATACATTTCTCAGAACTGTACCTTGTCTCCCAGGGTCGTGAGGTGAAGGCGTATGGTTTGGACGTCAGTGCTCCAACAGGACACAAGTCGATAACATTACCAGACATCTCAGACAAGAACATCTTCTCTACGTAGGTACCGATCTGCATGTCATTACCACGTCCTGTAGTTCCCAGATCCTCCACTCCGGCAACCTCGCTAGCAAAACTGAAAAATAACAAAGCTTAAGTTTGTAGAAAGAGATTTTCTTTAATATTACTTGATAAATGCTTGCCTGGGCTGAATACTGATCGAGATTTCTGTATTACATAGCCTAAAACATCTACTCACCGTACACATCGTGTGCACTGTATGCAGCGGGTCATGATTGTTTTGATGAGCGGGCCGATGTTCTTATCCTCCACTGCTCTTTTCCCCTCTGTGAAACGACTTCTGTCTGAGCCAAACATCATGGACTGGTCCTACAAATCCAGTTCAGACCAAAAAAGTGAGTGAAAAGCAACTGCATTAGGCCCTGGTCAAACATGGAATCAATGCTTACAAGAAACTCAGAATATTTCTGACATTGTTTCCATGCATCTTTTTGCTGATCACATATACAAGGTTCAACTTTGTCACATCCCTGGACACAGCAATAATTTCACTGATGGTGACGGATGGTAATGTGGCCAGATATAAAAAAAAAGAATAACAGCCACTTATTCCACTCTTAAGCAGATACTTCAGATGACACCCTTGGCCCCTTAAATAGCTGTAAATAATTATTTTCTCACCTGCAGATCACATTCTCCTCCTTGATCACAGATTGGACAGTCAAGAGGGTGGTTGGCAAGGAGAAACTCCATGACTCCCTCTCTATCAGAGATGGTAAATGGACCTTTATGTAAGTTCTTTAAACCGGTGTCATGAAAACTGTTGTTGAAAATAAATTTGTACAGAAAGCTACCTGGCCTTCCGTGTTTTCTCCGAGTTGGTCAAAATGTTCCATCCTTTCATGACAGGCATCGCACACGCTGCTACAGGCTGTCAATGAGAAACAAAAGGAATGGAAAATTGTATTTGTATGTAAAGTGTGTTGGTGACCACATGTAATCACAAACGCACGCAAATCTCAGTCCTGCACGTTACCTTTGGGGCTTTCTCGATTTCCACCAGACACATACGGCAGTTACCGGCCACTGACAGACGATCATGATAGCAGAAACGTGGAATCTGCACGCCAACTTTCTCACAAGCCTGAACCCAAATAGCATCTGTCAGCATACTGTTTGAAATCTGAGCTATATATATATATAGAGTATTAAAAAAAAAATCACCTGAAGTACTGTGGTCCCAGGTTCCACCATGACAGGCTTTCCATCTATGAACACTTCAACCAAATTGCTTGAGGCCCGGACTGATGTCCGCACTGTTGGTTAAAAAACAGTCTGGATATAGTCTGTGCATTTGACTGCAGTAAGGTTGCTAAACATTAATGAACAGGAAACTAAAGGAGGAAAAAACACATGGAATAAGTACCATTGTTAGGGGTGGGAATGGAGCCCTTGGAATGGGCTGCCCCAGCCAGTGCCCGACTCAGTGTTGGCAAACGCAACATGTTGCTGTGGAAGAAAATGCCAGGCGATTAGACGTGACGCAACATGTTGATCACCATTTCAAGGCATATTATCTAGGTCGACTATTAATAAATATTTATAAAAACAAGGACTGTGGACTATAAAATATGTCACTAAAGTCTTAATGATCAGACCCTTGGGCAGACAGTAATACAATTGATATAATCTCCCTGTCTGTACTATTCTTGTGCTTAAATGTATTGGTCTGTAAAGCTGCAAAACTGCTATAGTGAAATTTAAAAATAAAATTGAATTAAATAATCAATGTAATGCACAGGGCAGACAGTAAGTATAAGTCCTGAAGCAAGGGTTACAAAACCTACAATTGAATAGCTACATCACAACATGTTGTTGAACCCTCGGTAAGACATATAGCACAATATTTTAAAATAACCCTTTATATATGAAAACGTATATAGATATGACACTGTCAAGACAAACATTACACTTCAATGTAAATCTCATGCTGTTAACATTTGCAGTTACAAACTGATTAGCAGGCTAGCACTCTACAGCACAGTAGCTCTATGGTCAAGGGCAGGGAGAACGTGACTGTAATTGTCCTATTTTCTTGTATACAGTAATCACGCACAATTGTTATGCAAAACGTAGCTGTCCAGACAAAACTCTCTTTACAATTTAAACTAGGCAAAAGCGTTTACTCTTACCTTGACGCTATTTGGCCTTCTAGACCAGAACAGCGTTACTGCCGTGGGTTCAGAAACAAATGTCCTCGTCTTATTTCGGAGATTACGGAAATAGCCGAAGCACATTGACATGAAAAAAATATATAAAATGAGATAACGCTTATTCAAGCAGCTCTAAATTAGACACGTTTATTAAATTTATTTTAGAAAAATGTAACAATCTATATAAAAATATATATACATTAATATAGAGTTTATGCAATGTTTTATGTTGACCTTTTACATTTACTCTTTCGTCATTTCCGCTATACATCAACGCTATTTCCTTCTCGTATTTCATCTTAAGAGTCATACATATCTGTCGAAACATTGATTGATATTTATAAATATGTGGAAGTGTTTCAGACATTATGATGTGTTTTTATTTAAAGAGTTAAACACACAACATGCACTAAAAAATATGTGCCCTGTCTTACATAATATCTTTAAAGTCGCCTAGCATGGGAGGAGTCACAGCGTCAGCGGTATAAAGATCATCTCACGTTCTTTTCTGTTCCTTCTCTCTTCCTCCAAGCTCGAGGTCCCACGTATCCACACGAGGTCTCACCAGTAACGTCTAACAATGGGTTTTGGTGATCTTAAAACGCCCGCTGGCCTCAAAGTTTTGAATGATTTTCTGGCAGATAAAAGTTATATCGAGGGGTGAGTTATTTTACGTCTTTTTAGGTGTAATGAGATGGTCAATATTAACTCGATAAGTTGAGAATTAGTAGTCATATAAACGTTTCCTATACACTTCGAAGGCCACAGTTGTTTTTTAGCAGTTTTTTTTAATTAAAAAAAAATCGATGGTCAGTTGGTTATTGTGTGATCTCTATTTTGTAGTAATGTCCCATCCCCCTAATATTTGTCAGTTGACACAGCTTCCATGCTGAGGTTTGTGCTGTTTGAACTGTATGGTCATGTAATGCAATAAAAACTAAAACAAGACAATTCAAATATGGAATCAGTGTGACTGTATTTGATGGCTTTTAACTGTTTTTTTTTCTAGGTTCGTACCCTCTCAGGCAGATGTTGCTGTGTTCGATGCCCTGTCCGGTGTTCCCCAAACTGACCTTTGCCATGCCTTGCGGTGGTACAATCACATCAAATCATACCAGAAAGAGAAGGCCAGGTAACCTCAAGCTTCATTTTAATACTCAAACCTTTGCGCTTTTTCCCCTATACATGATGATTACTCTTATCACCATCTTTCGCCTGAGACACTGATGCACAATCCTTTAAACTCTGATATTGTTGGGGTTTTAAAGTCAATGCTAGGCATGTTGATGCAGTTCAAGGATTAATCTTTATTACTTTCAGCCTTCCAGGTGTAAAGAAACCTCTTGGTCAGTACGGCCCTGCTGGTGTGCAGGACACAACTAAAGCAGCTCATGCAGTGGCAGATGAAGACGATGACGACATTGATCTGTTTGGATCAGATGAGGAAGAGGTAAACTGAGATGCATTTCAGAGCTTTGATTAATTGCTGGTCACATGATGTTTTTAAACCATCTTTCGACTGATATTGTGATTGACACTTTGAATACTGAAAACCAGTTTGTGGTTAATGTTCAGTGATTCCAATGGTTGTGTGCGAACCTGATCCTAGATGTGTTCTGTTACAGGATGAGGAGACCACAAGGATCAAGGAGGAGAGACTTGCAGCTTACAATGCAAAGAAGTCTAAAAGTATGTTTTATTGCACGTTTAAATGTACATATAAGCAACATTGTGGCTAACTCAATGATGATTTATCACCATCTTTCGACTGAGTCATGTGATTGACACTTTTACAAATCTGACGTTTACTAAACTAAATTTTTCCTATTTAATTTTATTTGTTCCATGGCTTCACCATTTTTTACTTTATTGTCTGAGCAGAGCCCGCCCTCATCGCAAAGTCTTCTATTTTGTTGGACGTCAAGCCCTGGGATGACGAAACCGAAATGAACAAGCTTGAGGAGTGTGTACGCAGCATTCAGTTAGATGGTCTCGTCTGGGGTCAATGTAAGTACATGCCCAGTACTCTGCAATGACAAACTAAATATTGTGTCCTGCTTAAATCTCTTCACTGTTTCGGTTCTTTCAATACACTTTAATTGTGACTTCTCTTATACAGCTAAACTGTTACCGGTCGGCTATGGCATAAAAAAACTGCAGATTGCTTGTGTGGTGGAAGATGACAAAGTTGGAACAGATCAGCTAGAAGAACTGATCACAGCTTTTGAGGACTATGTGCAGTCCATGGATGTGGCAGCCTTCAACAAGATTTAAGACTCAAAAAGTATCAACCCAATAAAGGCACTTCACATTCACTTGTTTCTGGTTATGCTTTTGTTAAATTCATCATCTGCCTGGCACTCTTTGTAACGTTATGCCTGTGGTTCAATTCCAGCCTGTTTAAGCTAGGTGAGTATTACAAGTGTCCCGAACTTTTGCACGGTTTCTTGCCACTTGTTCCTGAATCTAATCTTGTACTGGAAAAGCTATTTATATCCAATGACAAAGATTATACTTTTACATGGATGTTTTCCCTAAATCCGGCATATTTCTTTCGCATGATCTGGACTGCAAATCAAATTTTGCATTAAGAGCCCTCAATTAAAATATTGGAACGTGTTAGGCCGCAGTAAGTTTACTGTGCCGTTGCCAATCCCACAGACTTGTCAGTGGGCGGATTCCCGCGCTTTACTTTTACGTCACTACACGAAAGACCCTTTGCAAAATACGGAGACCGATGGAATTTAAGTGGAATAACATCTCCAAGCAGGTGAAAGCATCGTTAAGTCCGAAGCCTAGTCATGTTGAAGTACTTTGTAAATTATATTCAATAAGGAAAATAAGTCACTATCCTGGTGTCACCCTGGCCACGTTGTAATGCTAAGTATTACTAGCTTGCTAAGTGAGCTAGCGCAGCGTGCTAGCGCGCACTGCATAGTTTGCGTTATTATAAGCAGTGAATGGAGTCTGAAATAATCATTTAATATCTCGAGGGTTATCAAATACTTGTTTGGATGTAAACGGGTTCTTTTTCAAATGTCCGGACACGCGGTTTTATTTTTCAGGATTTATGTATGCAGGCCGGTATCGATTCGGAGATTAATACGAGTCATTTAAAACTGACTAGCAAAGTGCATTGTTAATTAGTAACAAGTTTATAAGCCGTAGAACAGTAATGGATTTAGGATGCAAACCGTGCTTTGTATGCCAGTTTACACATACACATTTTGTTTTAGCAGGGCGATAGTAGTGTTCAAGTTTTATAAACGTACATTTCGAACATCATTTTGTATATATTGCAAACAGAGTGGAATATTCAAGTGTTAAAGAAGGACCTAGTTTCTAATTAAGGTCAATGCATTTTGCTTTTCTAGATACGATTGATAACTTCCTGCACGTGGCTTTAGTTACACATAAAGTGCGGTGATGTGACCCAAACATTTCCAAAGTATCCTCTCCTCCATATATGTGAGTACATCTATATATATTTAGTTTGCTTACTGTTTAGTATGGTTGTTGTTGGCATTAAATGTTTTAGCATTTTTTCAATAGACAACATTTGTCTATATGCGTAAACAATGAATGAACGCATGTGCAATGCATAATGCGGCCACTCATATTTCTACTTATGGGTGTTTGTGTGATTTGTGTCAGATATTACAATGCCTATGGAGGAGGGATTTAAATCCTCTGCTAAAGGTAAAACAATTTAACCTTGAGCAATAAAATGTTGTCAGCTTTTCAGTATATTATCATTTTGAAATCACGAGAAAGCATGTTAATGTCTTATTCTTTTAGATGCAGAGAGGTGTCTGGCTGATACGTCAGGCAGGTGAGTTCTCATGCTATACGCATCTGAAAAAGAGATCCAGCATTTACAGGAATCTACATTTAGTTATTTAGATCACCTTTAAAAATAATTTGAAGAGTTTGGTTTCAAAATAAGATAACTTGTTGTTTTTATTGTGTAATGTTTTTATTGTTAGTTAGCTGTTTTTTTTTTTGAGTTATTAAGCCTTAAATCGAAATAGACCAACTGCAGTTTGATTGTTATTATTTAGAATGCACAATAAAAAACATGAATTTTGAATTGTTTTATAAACATAGTTATAAAAGAGTTTAAAGAACCAAACTCTTTATTTGTAACATTAAGATTGTGATCTTATTTTAAAAAATTGTATTCTCTCTAAACTATGAGGAGAGGGGAGGAGCCTATTGCTGGCCCTTCCAATTCCCGAAGACAGGGTTACTGCAGCTGCTGTCAAGTTCTGTATAACAGCGTTGAACAGGTACATACTATAACATGTCTCGTGTTAATGAGTAGTTTCCTACTACAAGCCAATACTATTCATTGCCAAATACAGTTAATGCATGTTAATGGATCTAATATATACATTTTTATAAAAACTGAAAGTATTGTGACATTCTTAAGTTTACAAAACAAAAGACTGTATTAAGATTATTGTAACAGAGTAAGCATTTTTTCTCTGCAGCACATCCTGAGTGCTCAACATAGACAAGTGCTGCGAGCTGCTCGGACTAATGTGTCTTCTGGGAGTTTGTTGGAAAGATTCCTCCAGGATGTGCTTCAGCATCATCCCCATCGCTACAGTGACACACGGTATGCCTGAATCTACCCTCTGTCTGCACTGTATATCAAATGTACAGTAACAGTATGTCCCTTCCTAATAATCCACCAATAAACCCTAATTATATCATTAGATTTTGAAAAGAGAGTACGTGCATTTATATGCCTCTCACGAGGGTCTTAGCCATCTACTCTCGAGCGTCTCAAACATTTTTGGTCCAGCACCTGGATTCGTTTGGTTGGGATGTAGTATGGTCATCAGACCAAATTTCTACGATGCTTCGCACCTCCTCACAACTACAAGTTTGTCCGTGAGCTGCCATGCAAGTGCTAACTGTCAACAAACACTTGTCATCTTTCCATAATGGACAGTACTGCTGACTACGGCAGCTGGTTTAGTCCAAAAAAAGTGCAGTACTTTTTGCATTTGGGTCTGTTCGAGGTAGGATCACGTTTGAAAGTGTACCGAGACCACCTCTTCAAGAAGATCTCGGTATGCTTATTTGGTCCGCTTTTGGTGCACAATCGAGTGCGATTGTCGAGTGCCTGCCCAAACAAACCGGACCAAGAAGAAAAATCATTGCTGAAAGGGACTAAACGCAAAGTATCAGTCAATGAGAAAATATCTTGATAGGAAATTGCCAGAGACAGTTGCCAGTTTCCCTTTCGGATTTTCACTTCTAGAGCTCTGCCCTTCTACGTGAGTAAGGCACTTGTGTATTCGCCCAAAGTTTCAGATGCAGAAGCTTTAGTTTACAGATGAAATTTAATAATTATTTAAGAGACCGATCAATTAGCTTCATAATACATTGTCGCCACGAGCTGCGCGGATTACTTTTGTATTTGCTTGTATCTGCTTTTTGACCTTTCTTTTTGAAAGCTCCCAATAATTCTTTTTTTTTGTGCTCTCATTAATCAGGTCCTGCACTTAATCTCTCTTAATGACACTCTTTTACTTTATTTTCTCCATCCTGCATGTTTTAAAGCCGAAAACAAAACCTTCGACGTAGACAAATGAATATCGTTTTCGAGACCAGGGCAATTTTTTTTTTTTTTCAAATTCGACAAAAATCTATATTTTTCCTGTAGCTCAAAATGATTGTCATGTGATTAGCCTCTGCTCCATAGGTGTCATGTGGTGCACTTATACAGCTTGTGCAGGCCAAAAGCCTGAAAAAAATGACAATACAACCCACCCCTCCGTTGTATGGCTGTCACATTTTTCACTTCCGAGTTTGCAGGTCTGAGAAAAGCCAAATTTCATTTTAACAGGACGTGTATGGATGTGTTTTATACATGCAAGTATTCTAGGTCAGTCTGTTGCAACGGTTTATGTTTGCACAGTTCTTCAGCAAGGTGTATATAACTGGAAATCTGAGCGAAGGCAATCTGTCACATTGCTTCCATTGTTAGAGTGTGATGTACAAAATAAAGGATATAAATAAGCTTTTTACTTTTATGCCTCTGTTCCTTTGTAGGCCTTCCCATGCTGATCTGCCTTCTCTAACCACCCCACTTGTCCCAAAGGAGGAATTCTCAGAGGTGTACTGTGGATCAGATGATGATGGTTTGTCTGTTGGAACACGTGAAGAGATGCCGACCTCTGAAGATGAGTCCTGCCAAATGCTGCAAATTGCATCGGTTACCCCACCAGTAACAACCGACCTTCCTGGAACTACTCACATACAAACCACTTCTCAAATGAGAAAAAAGGTGCTTGAACCATCTCCTCCTGAAAAGTATTCCCCCACACAAGGTTTTTTGCACAGGACTAGTGGCAGCTCTGCGAATGACCAACCACATACTTCAAAAACAACACTACCTGTTCCGAGAGAACTCTCACAAACACAATATTCAGAACATCTCTGTGCTTCAGAGGATCCACCAGTCACAAAGACCAAAGTGCTCGAACACAGAAAAGCAAATAGGAAAACCAATAGGAACACAGAGGGAAGTGACTCCTCCCATGCCCCGCCAGCTAATAAGTACATTACCTCAAAGGACCAACCTGCAACCTTTAAGTCAGTGGCTGAGCAACCAACAGTGTGGATTTCATCAGTGCCACCTTGGAAAGGCCCCCATAGGGAACAAACATCCAGTCATCTATCTGACCAGATACAAGATGTGATAGAAGAGGTTATTGAAAGCTACTGTTATGGTCGCAGTTCCAAAGTTGAAGAGCAGGAGGATGATGGCAACTTTCTTCTAAGTCCACAGTCTATGGGTGAATCCAAAGGAAGTGAAGACTGGGACAATGCGATACAGACAGCTTTGGGAAAAGCTAAGGGTGAGGAGAAAAATTTGGCAGAATTATTAAAAGTGCATATAAACCTTGAAGACCAAGAATACCAAACTCGGCTAGACACGGCTCTAAACACATTTGTGATGAGTATGAAAGCAGGACCAGAGGGAACCACAGAGAGTGCCGCTGAAGAGGTATTTCCTGATCTTCCCCACGTACCACAGTCTTTTATTGGAAAGACGTGGACGCAGGTGATGTGTGAAGATGACATGAAAATTGACTCTATAGTGAAAGAGTTACAACAAGGTCAGTTCCATTGCTATTTTGACAGTGAATCCTTGGCTAGGTTTGGGAAACACTGTAAGAAAAGAAGAAAGAACAGGAAACAAGACAAAACAGAGCAAGCAGATACTGCCGGATGTGAGCCTACGGACATATTACCTCTGTTGGAACACCATGATGAAGACCTAACACATCCAGTTGTTTTGTTGAAAAGAACAAGGCAAAAAATATATAGACAAGCATCACGTTGCCAAGTTGTAAAGGTTAGCCATGGTACACAAACCATCCCCATAAGCTGTCCGGTGGTGCGTCAAAAAACAACACAAGAAAGAGTCCCGTTGCCACACAATCAAGAGCAATGTCATAACCCTGAAAAAACTCCTGACATGAAGACCAGACTGTGTGCATTGAAGCTCCCTGCTTCCTACTGCAAGATAATGAGTCCCCTACAGCCCAAAACAGTGGTCTATGTGCTTTCTTCTCCAGATGGGGGACAGGGAATATCTAAGCCCACCCCTGTTAAGAAGGTAGGCAGGAAGCGTAAATCATGCGATAGCGACTTAGGCCTGAGATACAAGTACAAAAAGACACCCCTGAAGTTCTACGACCCCCTAACCAATAGGATCTTGAAGAGCCCACCGAAAGGAATGCCATCACTTCCTAATTCCAAATCACTTTCACACGTACGACAGTTATTCCGTAGCCTCAGCCCAGATATTAACAAGGAAAGACAGGACCTGGAGCAGGGGCAGTCCTCAGGAGCCTCTCGGAAGGGTCGTGGTAGGAACAGCATGGCTGATCTTTGTACCTCCACCTCTGGCTCATGTCTAGAAGGCGGTGGCCCTTCGGAGCCTGGTTCTGCTTTGTCTAGCAGAGTCTTATTCCCCCGCTCTTCCATGTCAAGTAGCAGTTGTTTCCTCTTGGGACACCTTAAGCCGTCTGCCTCCCACACGGATGACTCTCCCACAGCACTTTCTCAGTCTTGCACAGGCAGTTCATATAAAGTTGGAGGGTCTGGACAAAAGGACCACCACAAAAAATCAGATGGCCATACGCCAATCAGGCGTAGCTCACGTAGGGCTGGATCTTTGACACCCACCAAGAGACCATCGGTACCCCCTTATAGGACCAAAAGGAAGTCTACCAAACCACAGTCCAAAGCAAAGTCACAGGCCACTCTACAGCATAAGGTTAACCCCTGCATATCTGCCGAATGTAGGAAATCACCCAGAAACAAGAACCCTGCCAGGGCATCTCTTAGATCATCAACTTCAAAACTGGTGATTCAGCCTGTAATTACACCCTCTTCAAAAAAAATACATACAATGCTCAGTGCCAGTCAGCAGAAGAGAACAAGGGGGAGGACGGCCACTTAACATATAGCAAACTGAACGTTATCGGACACCAGCTATATGACCATAAGCATACTGCTGTATAGTTTTGCACAGTTGAATTTCAGCTGACTGTTTCTAGTTGAAGTTCATGTTTGTCTGCATCTGTTTTTTTGTTTGTTTGTCGTCATGCGTTTTATAACTTGTAATGAGTATATTTTTTAAGTTTATAATGGGTATTTTTCTCAAAAGTTGATATTGATTGTTGTAAATTAAAATTTATAAAGAATATCTAAGTAAAGTATGTTTTGGTATTTTCTTACAGGAGTATATTTGTATTTTTCTCTCATTATGTTGTGACACTGTAGGCTTTAAAATATTAATGCTAGCAAATGCAAAAACTATGCTTAGGTCAGCAATACACATGTAGGCTACACCACCTGGAGACTGGTAAAGTAAAGGAGTAGTGGGAGGAAGGACAGGAAACTAATAAATATAAAATGAATATACATGTATAAACAAAATCTAACGTTTTAACTTACATAAACATTTTTATTTTAGGGTTTGGGGTAGTCTACCTAGTTTGCCTAATCTATTTGCAGTAAAAGTTAATGGCAGTCCCCTGATTTACCAGCTAAACTGAGTGTGCACAAAGTAAGGATGGGCTGAAGCGTCAGCGCAGCAGAAGCGGATGTACTGCGCAGGCGCACTGCTTTCATTTCGGCGCGAGATGCTTGGCCACCGCCTTCCATCCATCCGTGCTGCCACCCCTTCGCCTTCTTCCCAGTACTCCCCACCCCTCAGCATCCCGACAGCGTTACCCACCCCTCAACATCCGATGCTGCATGAAGGATTTCCCCCTCTTCTCGCGGCATACGCGAAGATATTTAACGCTCTCACAATAATGGATTGCGACGCTCATTGTGAATTAAAGCGCTGATGACATTTTATTCAGCCTTCAAATATGAATCATGCATCTGATATTCAATCTGTGTCTGCTCGCTAGAATATTTATTTCCGTGCTGTCTTCTATTGCCACGATCTCAACGGGTATGTATAATTTCCCCAACTTTAACGTTTTTGACTGTTTAATATTCGGTGTCCGTAACAGAATATCTTTTTTGAATATTTTCTATACGTACGTACATTATTATTTCAGTGCTTCTCGCATGCCTTTTGTTGCAGTTAGATATTCGTGCTTATGATAAATACGCATATTCTTTGCACACAGGGTGGGTGATGTCGGGTTTGATAGAGCACCGTAATTACTTTGCTGTGTTTACGTGCATTTGTATGTGTCGATCTAAGCTTTTAAAGGCCTCTGTGGGTTGACAGCACCATTAGTATGGTGTCGAGAAGATGGTATAAGGTGGTCACTCAGCATCCAGACTAGCTGAGTCTCGGTGAATCTTAATTCGATTACCATGAAAACGCATGATGATTATGCTCTTACATGACGCGCATTGAATGCATTTACAATCCCGCTATCAGTCGTCAGATATCTTGCAGATGACGTTTAAAAATAGATGCGCTCGTATCTGCATGTGTCTCTTGCCATTACGTATCGCGTCTAGTTCCCCTAAACGCCGGTTTGACTGTGCGATCAGATGTCAGTGTTTTTATTTGGTTATGTACTTGCCCCTGTGCCTCCGCTCGATACACAGAGATAGATCTGCATGAGAGAACTCTGTGCGCTCTCTCTCTCGCTCTCTCTCTCTATCTCTCTCTCTGCAGCATCACAAGGCTGCAGCTGCTGCCATACGTTCATATATAATTGACGGAATTCCTCTTTGAGATGGAAACCGTAAAGCGGTAAAAAAATCCTGGTACTGTTCCTCCTCTCCGCAGGTTCCAGCTCCTTGCAGTATGAAGAACTCGGGTATCGGCAAGAGTCTGACACCCCGCGAGCCACAGCAGCAGCGCCGGGCAATTTTACAGGAAGAAAAACGGGAGAGCGCGAGATCACGATCACATATCCCTCGCGGCTCGTCTTCTACCTGAACGAAGACTCGGAGAGCGCGTATCATGACCTGGACACTCGCACGCGGAATCAGGCCGGTGACGGACAGGTGAGACGCAAGGTGTCACTCAGGTGCGCTTGTGCGTCAGCGCTCGTGCAGAAGAGACCACTTCATCGAGTCATTACTTGTCCAATAAAAGGGAAACGAATGAAGAGTGTAAGATAAGCTGGACATCCGAAATATCAGAATATAACACTAGTGTGAGGGGCTGCTATATCGCACCTCTAGCAGCTGCAATGAATGGTGCATTACGACCAATGTTCATCCACTTTCACCGGTCCTCTCTCACAAATCTTACATGCTTTTCGCAAAAGAAGCAGTTTTCTCCCCCCCAACAGGGACTCCATACTAAACAGATGGGATGTGGGATTGCTTTGTGCACACGCTTTCTGCGTGGTTCTGCCACTGCAGTATTTTTTTACAGAATGACACAGCTGTGATTTATGTCTGTTTGTTGATGCTCTAGAGCAATTGTTTTATCTTAGAAATTTGCTCGCTGAGAGAATAAACATAGTTTGTTCTTCATGAAAAGATTTGCTGAATAGCAGATCTGGCTATTGATGTCTAGATTTATACACTATTGCATGCGTGTTTTTGAAGTGTAAATGAGCCTCTCTTTCTTTCTGACTGCAGCATGTCCACCTGGCCCAAGCAAGTTTCCAGCTGGAAGCTTTTGGCTCCACCTTTACACTGGACCTTACTCTGAACAAGTAAGTTTGCGGGCGTGTGTGTGTCCAATAATATACAAAGTAAAAAAATCAAAGAGAGATTCCAGGTTTACTGGGCTTTGAATGTTTTAAATCAGAACACTGATCAACTAACAGCCTGTCCAGAAGGTCTTACAGCACAGTTTATACAGAAGACAGTGTTCTCCCAATGCACTCTTACTGAGCACAGAGGCGCATGGGAGTTGAAGCAGTTAATTACATTTTGTCTGAAAATGTAGAGCTTGTTTTGGACAATTATTGTGACATTTCCTTTTAAAATGGTCTCACTCATCTTTTGTAGTGATTTGTTGTCATCAGACTATATGGAGATCGACTATGAGAAAGACAAGCCGGTTCTCTCCAGGGTAAGACACAAAGAGCAACATTAACTTTAAAGGGAATAGTTCACCCAAAAATATAAATTCATGTCAACAATTTAATTGTTCTGTTAAACACAAAGAAAGACATTTGGAAGAATGTTAGCAATTTTACATTCTGGGACATCATCCACTGTATATTTCTTGTTCTGTTGAACACAAAATTAGATATTTTGAAGAATATTGGAAAACAAACAGTTCTTGGGCAACTTTGACTACCATTTCATTTTCCTTACTATGGCAGTAAATGGGGAATGAGATTTGTTTGGTTACTGACATTCTTCCAAATATCTTCAGTTGTGTTCAGCAGAACAAACACATTTATACTGGTCTGGAACAAACTGAGGGTGAGTAAATGATGACATCATTTGTATTTTTTGGTGAACTGTCCCTTTAAACTCACCCCTGAAATCAAACCAGGTAACACTTAAAATTAATGTTATATTTGTTAACATTAGTAAATGCATTGTAACATGAACTGACAACGAGCAGTATTGATCGTCATTTATTATTCCTTGCTAATGTTAGTTAATGTCAATACAAGTAGTTCATGGTGCATTAATGAATGTTAAGAGATACAACCTTTAATAAAAAAATGGGCAATTCTATGCAAATGTCAACCTTAAAAGTCAGTTTTATGTCAATATTCGGTGGTTTAAATACGCATGTGAAATCTTTCCTAAAGTTTTTAAAGCATAGTATTCCATAGTTGGGTAAGTTAATTGTCACATCAAGAACAGTCCATATTCCAAAATATCGAATTTGTGGTTTATGAAGAGAATTCCTTCTCCATTTTTGGGGGATTATTGCTTCTGGTTTTTACATTGTAAGATTTCTGTAAATTAAAAAGTATGTTGTCTCCTAAAAATCTGTATCCTGAATCGTCGTCTTTTTTTAAATAGAAAAGTCATGCACAGACTAATATTTTCCTAATGTCTGTACTCTATCATCAGGGGTTTAATAAACTATAAACAGATGACTCAATATATTGTTATTAAATATTTGAACTTTTGACCAAAAATCTCACACCCATAACGCTGAAATTAGCATGAATTTAGAATTATTAATGCTGTAGAAATATTTCCCATTGTTAGTTAATGTTAGCTAACGCATTAACTAACTGTTAACAAATACATGAGGTGTTACCGTTTGTACTTTATTATCAAACAAGCAAAAATATAACATTAAATAACCACTGGTGTGGGGTAAATTAATGTCATTTACATTTTATAAGTGCATTTTAAGTGATGTCTTTGTCTGTAAGCAATGACAGATCTGCGTTTGTTTAGGGCGGTGAACACTGCTACTACCACGGCCAGGTGAGAGGACAGGAGGACTCCCATGTAGCTTTGTCCACCTGCGACGGGCTGCAGTGAGTAGCGTTTCTTTGTTTTAGTGTGAGATGAAGAGAGAAAATCTGATCTGGTGCCCACTGTGAGGCCAGATGGCAATTGGCACACATAAAACGATCTGAATGTCAACATGTTAGTGTGTGCTTGAGTGTTACAGCTGATGGAAAGAGCAGACGTGTTTGTTCGGCAGTTTAGGTTTTCTTATCACTAGCAGTTGATTTACATCTTTTTTTCTGTTATTCCGTTATTCTTTTAGCGGGATGTTTGATGATGGTAATTTCGTCTATCTCATTGAGCCTCTGAAACAGACTCACACCGTGGTAAGATCACAACTGTTGTAGTTTATCATTCCGGTTTAATTCGCCACTCAACCTGTCTGTCGACTAAACCTGAGGATTTGCACTTTTCAGGAATCAGAAGCACGGCCACACACTTTGCGCCGAACATCATCGCTACGCATGACCTCTGCCCCTGCTGATTGGGGTAAGTGTGTCATGGTCTCAGTAACAGTAGAGACTAGCTATTAGGACCACACCCTCGTCTTTATTGTTACCTACATTTCTGTTTCCCTCAGCTGCTGATGACCCAGTTGAGGAAACAGAAGAGGAGAAACAGATTTTCGCTAGCATGCCTTGGTTGAAGAGGAGGAGGAAAAGGGCCGTAAGAAAATAACCTTTAACCTCTTCAGTGGTTTTCACTGTTTCCATGGAAACATCTATATGTGTTACCTCATATGTTACATTATAGTACATATAGTAGATTTACATTTTTATTTAGCTTGATGGTGATGTTTGTGATTTTGTTTTTGTTCTGCGGGTGCTAAGATGCCACGAAACATTTTTGAAGAAATGAAATATCTGGAAATAATGATTGTCGCTGACCACAACACGGTGGGTTTATTTTTTAACGCAAAACACAGTTTTTCTTGAAGAATTAAAAAAATTCAGCTCCCTTTAAGCTTCTGTTCTTAGTGTTCTTTTATGATGTGCAATACGTTTTTTTAATGTTTTAAGCGTTAGTATAGAAAGTGTCCACTAGAGGGCAATAAATAACAAATGCCATGCAGGTCATGTCTTTTAGACAGTTTGACCTCTTGTTTTTACAGTTTAAAAGGCATAAGAGTAAGAAGCATACCCGGAACTCTGCCAAATCTGTGGTCAACCTGGTAGATGCTGTATGTTTGTTTATTTGTATTTGTTGATTGAAAATTCCCCTAAATATACCTTTATACTTTTTCATAATTTCCCATTTAAATTTCAAATAATATTTCCCTTAGATTTTTAAGGAACAGCTGAACACACGTGTGGTATTGGTTGCTGTGGAGATCTGGTCGGACAGGGACCGGATTCCACTCAGCGTGAAGCCGCTGGAAATGCTGCGAGATTTTTCAAAGTACAGACAGCAAAGCATCAACGTCAATGCTGATGCAGTGCACTTGTTTACGTGAGTTCTGGATTTTTTTTGTATGTTAGTGAGATGTTTTGAAATGCAGTTCAAAGAAAGAGATTATGAATAAAATCTTCTCTTCTCAGCAATGTGACATTTCACTACGGTCGGAGCAGTGTCGCATACATCGGCGGCGTGTGTTCCAAAGGAAGAGGAGTTGGTGTCAATGAGGTAAGACACAAAGCACAGGGTGAACAGACTTGCGCGGTTTACCGAAAAACGTTACCAATAGCAATTTTATTAAACAAACGGAGTGACGGCTTAAAAGGGTGTCATGTATTTGTCACATTCTTTCAGTTTGGCAGCACATGGACGATGGCTGGCTCGCTCTCTCAGAGTTTAGCCCAGAATCTGGGCATCCAATGGGATCCTGTGATCAGGAGGAGTAAGTTTGTTTCGGTTCCTATTATCATGCTTCATTTCTCAATTTAGGATTCTGCTTGACGTGAATTTTGAACTGTCCTGTGTTTTTACAGAGGAATGCGGCTGTATGGACTCATGGGTGGGATGTATAATGGAGGACACTGGGTATCATTAAACACATACTCGCACACTATCCAACAGCCTCTCCAATATACCCGTCGGGTTTTGAGCTTCTAGTTTTCTTGATTTGCGTAGTTTTATTTGTGACTGTTTTTTTCCCTGTAGAGTGCAACACCCTCGCAGGTTTTCCAAATGCAGCATCAGTGACTACAGAAATTACCTTTTAAGAGGGGGAGCGTCGTGTCTGTTTAACAAACCCAACAAGGTAGGCTTGTTTGTCCATTGAACACGTTATATATATTGATATTTTAGGTTCCTTTAGAAGAAGCAATGAACCTTTGTGTCGGCAGCTCTTTGAGGCTACAGAATGTGGGAATGGTTATGTAGAAGTAGGAGAGGAGTGTGACTGTGGAGCCCGAGTGGTAAGCACTTTTTCAAACCTATATTTCTATAGAATAATTTTTGTATTTTATGCTGTCCAATAAAAAAATACTGTTTTTTTCTACAGGAGTGCTATAAAGACTGCTGTAAAAAATGTTCTTTGTCCAATGGTGCTCACTGCAGCGATGGCCCCTGCTGCAATGGCACTTGCCTGGTGAGACGCTTGAAATTCTCCTCAATACATCATAACATTCTTTAGACTTCAGTTGGCTTAGTAGTTTTAAAATGTTACACATTATTATGTACTGATTCTTTGTTTTTTCTTCTTTTCTTTTTTAGTTTTATCCGCGGGGATACAGCTGCCGATATGCAGTGAATGATTGTGACATATCAGAGACTTGTTCAGGAGACTCAGGACAGGTTTTGCTTTTTTTCAGCTTCTATCACTGTCAAAATAAATTTGTCATTTTGCTTTCAAAATGATTAATGATGAGTTCTTGACCTTATTCTGTGATGTAGGGAAGATCTATCAGAATTTGCGATGTGCCTTACTGTTTTATTATTTGTTAGAAACTACTGACTGAGATTTATTTTCAACAAGGTCGGTGCACATTTCAGTTCAAAATTTACAGTTAACACATTTAGAAATGTTAGACGCCTGTCACAACCATGCCATGATGTGGCACTTGAAAGTACAGACAGGAATGTAACAGTTCCAAAATGACAATAACAGTATCACGGGACATAATTTCACACAAAACACCCCCAAACTCACTATCAGCCAGTCACAACTGCCATAACAGAAGGGATGTGATTCACTAAATGACAGCCCATCTGCAGCTTTAACACTTTTAAGTTATTCAGGGTTAAAGGAATGGCTTGAATGCAGTTGTCTTACACAGAATATGGTAAATCGGTTATAGTTTTATTAGAGATGTGCAATATAAATGTGTTATAACATGCTAAAAATACCATTAAAAAGTATGCAATGAATTCATTCTAAAATGTATTTTAATCCAATGTAAAGAGATTTTACCACATTTAAAATCTGAAAATGATATACCGACACACCTGTTTCACATTCTTTCTGGGAAAATAAATCACGACTCTCTGTTTCTTGCTAATCCGATCTCTCTATAGTCTACATTATCTTAAAACTTTAACTACATATCTTTAAAAACTAAAGTCCTTTAGTTATTGCAAGCCATTGCAGTATGAATTTTGCATTATTTTGATATAACGTTTAGGCCAATTTCTTAACCAATATATTTAATTCATTTCAGAATCTTTTTTCGGTGGTCCTAAAAAATCTGGGTAACCAAATGTTCTTGACATAATAATGAACCTATTTAAACAGTTTAGACAGTTTAACCTAAATCTAAACAGAAAATATATCTTGCAAATATTCTTCAAATTTTACTCCGTTTTGGAATCAGTTAGTGTTAATATCATTAGAATGCTAGTGCAGAAGAAAGAAACCCATACAGGTTTGAAATGTCAAGCGGTTGAGTCAATTATGACTGAATTTTTATTTTGGGGTGAACTGCTGCTTAAATTTTCATCATGGTAAATTTTTTTTCTTTTGTTTGTGTTATTTTTTATAGTGCCCTCCAAATCTTCATAAACAAGATGGCTACTCTTGTCAACTAAATCAGGTTAGACACTCTCTTTAACATCTCCGTTAAAGAAATTCGTCATAAACAATGTTTAAAACATTTTTGATCGGTCTCAGCTCACTGTTTGCTGTCATTGCAGGGCCGCTGTTACAGTGGTGAATGTAAAACCCGGGACGGTCAGTGCAAATACATCTGGGGCTCAAGTGAGTGACACAAATACTTAGCTCATACAACTGCTCATACCAAAAATGAACCCCTATTTATCTGCTGCTCTTCCTGTATCTATCTATTCTCTTAGAGGCGGAAGGGTCAGAGAAGCACTGCTATGAAAAGTTAAATACAGAAGGGACCGAAAAAGGGAATTGTGGGAAAGATGGAGACAAATGGATACCCTGCAGCAAACAGTGAGTTTGCTTATCTTATTTATTTACTCCCCCAAACTAACTTAAAGGGTATATTGTTGTTCATTTGTTAGTGTTGGATCATGATTCGCTTAAGGAATATGCAAATCAGGTGATGCTGCAGCCACGCCCCAAAAATGAGATTGTTCTTAGGATGGAGCAGCACTGTTGTTAGTTCATCTGAATCAGAACTTTAAACCACTGAAGGTGCATTAGAATATACATCACATATAGATACATGGCCAGTTTCAATACATTTCTCAATGATTTGATATAGTACTACTGCAGTGACGACCAAATGCAGATGCTAAAAATGTTAATCTATTTGTTTTATTTGCACAAAACGCAATCTTCACTAAAAACAACAGCTTTTATTTGATTAAAAAATTTCAATTTTCACCTTAAAATGCCCTAAATGTTCATCTACTCTAATATGGACTGTTAAACCAACTCTAACATTTTCCCAAATGTGTGAATTCACAGTGATGTGTTTTGTGGGTACCTGCTGTGCAGTAAGATTGGCAGAAGCCCAAGGATTGGAACCCTGAAAGGTGACATCACTCCAACCACCTTTAACCATCAGGGTAGACTGGTGGACTGCAGGCATGTTCCGTGATATTGATCACAATACTTTATTGATTCAGATTTTTTATATTTTGACAGTATTCTGTTTACCTTTTATGGTAGTGGTGGACATGTTCTGTTAGATGACGATACTGATTTGGGGTATGGAGAGGATGGGATGCCTTGTGGGCCCTCTATGATGTGCCTTGAGCGGAAATGTCTACCTATCTCCTCCCTGAACCTTACAGCTTGTCCGTTTGGCCCGGGCGGCCGAGTCTGCTCTTCTCACGGCGTGAGTAATCACCATCGGACTCTCGCACCTGCTGACACAAGACTTTTACCCTACATTAGAGTTATAAATAACTTTGTTTGAATTCCGAAACAATAAAGTCAGAAATTGGATTGAATTGAATTCAGTTTGCAAGTTTGCAGCCAAATTATTGACAACCAGTGTTGGTTAAATGACTCTGGAAAAAGTAATGAATTAGTAGTTATACGTATTCAATAGTGTAATTAGATTACTGTACAAATTACTCTCTCCAAAAGTTTTACTAATTACTTTCTATATCGTACATCAACCTTGATAAGAATTGATTCAAGGATAGACATGAAACGTCTTATTTAATTCACTCAAATAAATAATAAATAATGATTCTTATTAACTGACGAAAATACAAATGTGAGAATGATACATTAAAGCATACATTTTAAAGTTAGACTTATGACTTTTATGTCAATTCAATTTATTTATACAGCGATTTTCACAATGTGCATTATTCCGAAGCACCTTTACAGGGGAAAATAGAAACCGAAAAAGGTTAAACACAGTACATGGTGTTTATATAACAAGTTAAATTATTCTAGTAAATAATATCTAATGTCAGCAGTCTCTCTGTCGTTTATTTAGCCTATTTTGCATTAAGTTAATGTTTTGCTGAAAAGATGCGTCTTTTATCTAGATTTAAATTGGGCGAGTGTGTCTGATCCTCGAATAGTGTCGGAAAGGCTATTCCAAAGTTTAGGTGCTACTTATGAGAAAGCTCGACCCCCTTTGGTGGATTTAGTTATTCTAGGTGTTATCGAAAATCCTGAGTTTTGAGATCTTAGAGAGCGTGATGGCTTGTAGTGTGATAGAAGCTCTGTTAGGTAGGTAGGGGCTAAACTGTGAAGTGTTGATAACATTGGGGTAATGTGATCGTATTTTCTGGACCTGGTAAGAACTCTGTATTCTGAATTAACTGTAGTTTGTTTATTGATGATGCAGGACAGCCACTAAGTAGTGCATTACAGTAGCCAAGTCTTGAGGTCATAAATGCATGAATAAGCTTCTCTGGAAGATATGTGCTGAAGACTTTATATTTACATTACATTTATGCATGTGGCAGATGCTTTTATCCAAAGCGACTTTACATTGCATTATCCTATACATTTATACATAGGTATGTGCCATCCCCTGTGATCGAACACACAACCTTGCGTTATTAATGCAATGCTCTTACCACTGACTACAGAATGTTTTTATGTGAGAGTAATCCCGCACTTTACTTTTTCAAGGGAAAAGTAATTCAATTACAGTAACTAATTGCTTAGTAACTGGTTACACCCAACACTGATTACAACATGTTACATTGTAGGAGAGATATTCATATTAAATTCAGATTCATATTAAATTATAGAGTGTTTTATCAAACAAGCGTTTCAGAGCAACAGCGCCCCTACTGTATAACAGTAATGACATAGATTCCTATAACTTTCCGTCAATAGCTGGAAAGCATTCTCATAAACGACAAAAAATATGTTAATGCCAAAGAAAACGGATTCAGTAGTTTTTTATCTGCTTGTCTATCCTCAGGTGTGCAATAATGAAGCCACCTGCACCTGTGATGCTACCTGGGCTGGAACTGACTGCAGCATGCACGACCCCCCAAAGGAGCCACCTGTTATCGAGGACCCGGGCCCTAAAGGTTCGTGATCTCTCTTATTTCTTGAAATATACCAAACACAGTCAGCAATGTCATATTCACAGACCCTCCAATGCATAAAGCCAGGCCACTGCAAAGCCACTTCCAAACATCACAGTTTTTTGGTATTGCCCTCTTTTTACACTCGGTTGCCCTGTCAACTTTTACAAACACTGGTGTATATATATATATTTTAAATGGGGCCTTAAGTGACATTTTCTCTGTTGAATCACCCCTATTTCCTTTGCACAGTGAGCGTGGCCACAAACAGGCTGATAGGGGCAGTGGCAGGGACCATTCTGGCCCTAGGGGTGATTTTTGGAGGCACAGGGTGGGGAATAGAGTAAGCACTTCTTAACCCTTTAACTCCACCCCCCGGCCCGGCAAGCGGGAGATCTTGCGATCCCTCGTGTACGTGCGAGCTGTGTGTACATGTTCTCCCAGTGGCTTTGTCCGTTGTGTTGAATGTGATGGTACCCTGTAATTTTTCTATGTTGTGTAATTGATGGACTGATTGATTGGTATATATCTCTTTTTCCCCTCCTCTCCCCTGGCTGCTATTATCATGGATCTATTTATTATCACCCTGTGTTGCAGTGCTTCCCTCTTTGGTCCATGTGGGGCATTAACAAAAACGTAACAAAAGCTACAAAGAATAAGACCGAGGGGGGGGGTTGTAAAAACATGTGATCACCTGTACTGACGCTTCTTCCGTGTGAAGATGATGTGGCGTCTTTGACCGACATCAAATCCCCCCAGAATTGACCCAATTTCTGTGCATAGCTAATTATGAAACTTTCTCGAGGTGCATGAGTGGGTGAAAGTGCGTGATGAGTGTGTTTGTAGGTTAACGTTTCTTTGTGAGTCTGCGTGTGTGTCTGCAGTCGTCAGTCCCGTGTCGATGTAGGCTAACTCAAAACATCACGGTGCTTTAAGATTATGTGCCGCTCCCCTGTGCTAAAGGCAGTTCATCTGCCCTTCCCAAATTCTAATAACACCCCACACCTACACTATTTTATCCTATCACACTGGTGAGTTCAGCAAAAATCTACCCCCTGTAACGGATTCATGACCAAAACAAAGCTTTTCACTGTCAAATCCATCCATGACTAAAGTAGTACATAACATTCTTGAAGTCCAGCATTTGATGTGTAAACCCTGCATGCTGTGCAGGTGCCCCCTGCTGCTTACGTCATGTTTCTCTCCCATCATGCCCTTCTGCAGGTCCTAGCGCCACCAACCTTATCATAGGCTCCATCGCAGGGGCCATCCTGATGGCAGCCATAGTGCTGGGGGGTACGGGATGGGGATTTAAGTAAGAGCTACACCGCATGCTTCCTACTGCCTGCCAGCCTGGAACAGGCTAACTCACACAAACACACACTTTTGAATAAAAACATACAACACATACCACTTCGCACTCACCTGCACACACACAAGGGCCTGGGCTTCTGCTACAGACAACAGATATTGAAATAGTAGTGAACTGATGAGGATTTATCCGTTAAGCTGCATGCTGTGCTTAGTATTATATAAAGTTCAAATAGTCCGTTTTGTCGTCATTGTATCAAATAAAAACCAAAGTTGACCGTATAGCTGTATGTGGTTCACACTCAACAGCTCAGAAAGTTACTCGCCGATGTTTGTAACCACTTGATCAATCGAGTAATAGAGTAATACCCAAGTCCATCTTTGGTACACGTCCTGAAAAAGGCGTGGTTAAGCATTTGCTGAGACACTCTGTTGACTATAGCAGAACCTCTTGCAGACTGCCCTATGCTTGACATGCATGCGAGCAAAATGGTTAAATAGATACTGAGCAAGATGTGTAATAAAAAGGTTGTTTTTGCTAACAATTCAAACGTGTAAAATATCAATATGCTATGATTTGTACCAAGGTGGGAATTGTTAAAGAATATTACCTTGTTTAATCCAAGAATCAAGCAAATGCAGCTCAAGTTTTGCAAAATGATGTGTGTGCGACGGGGAACATCAAATAGGAGTGTAACTGTACAATTTACATTTGGTCTCAAAATATCTGTAGATTACAGTTTATAACTTTTATAAATATATAATATAATAGTATACTTTTTCTTAAATGTAAGTGAAAGTGGACATGTTAAATCATTTATTGTTCACAATGGCATGTTTGTGGCCAGCATAGACCCACATTCATCCACTTAAGCTACTAGGAAGAAGTTCTGGAGAGCTAGCTTTGAGACCTGGTGACCATTCATACTTTTAGAGGACCACAGCATGCTTGTTTGCACATAGCATCTTGACTGAGCCCATTTAGAGTTTGCATGTAAACTAGCACAAAGCCAGAGCTTAACCGGAGTGCTATCAGAGCATCGCACAAAGGCTGGGCTCACCTCATGTGAAGGGAGGGGTATTTATTTCTTTCCTTGGTTTGAGAAGGGGATTCTGTTGGGTGGGTTGTTGGGTTGGGGAGGGATGACCAGTTTTTGTTTACCCGCTCTCCTCGCCGTGATCTCTCTCTCAATCCCCCCTCCGTTGTCTAAAAGGGTGAGAGTTTGAGCGGAGAGGGGTGGAGGTTGTGTCGTAGGCAGCCTTTGTGCCATGGCTGGCTGCCACGCCCTCTTATCTCCCGGAAGGCCCGGGGCCCCGAAAACCTAGAACAGAGCAAGAGCCCTCACCCCCCACCCGGACTCGCCAGGCACCGCTGCCTTTACTGCCTGCTTCACAGAGACCTGGTACAGATACACGCGCTGCACTGCACCTGCATGCTACCCCAAACACCCCCTATCCCTACACAGCGATAGTGGCGTTTCCCACCTAACCTTTCTATGGCCAGGTGCATGTTAAACTGCTGGGATGCCCCACATCAAGCCACACTACGGGGAGGTTGTGTCAAACCCCTGTCGTTGTTGGTGTTGTTGCAGTTCTTGTTGCCTTTATTGTTGTTCCTGGTGGTATCGTCGTCGTTCATGTTGTGGGTGTAACGTCCTTTCTGACCCTCGATGTTGTACACTCTTTCTTGCTGTTTTCTGTCTGTGTCAGTGTTTTCTCCCAGGAGGTAAAGTTCTTTTTCCACATCCCTTGTTGTCTTTTTAACACATACTCACCCAGTCAGTGGAGGTACATTCTGTGTCTCCTCTTGTCGCTGTGAAGGACAGCCGCTTTTACCCACCGCAGCCCGGCAGCGATAGAATGCAAACGTTAGATCCAAACGTTACGGATTGCTTTTTTCAGAAATCTTTTGGAAATTATTACAAGGCTAACTTAGCAACTCAAGTAACGTGTACGTTTCAGCTGGGTTGCCGGGGGTCAAGGCGGTTCATGGCCTATATGGGCAGAATAGTTGTATGTTGATGTTTCTGGCATTGCCCGCACTAATTTCTTTCTCTTCTCTCCCGTTTGTTCTTATCGCCAAGAAATGTCAAGAAAAGACGATATGACCCTAACGCCAGTGCCATCTAAATACTTTGAGAACTGCATCCTTGCCTTGTGTGCCCCTTGGTTCTGTAAGAACCTGCTGGACTGTACCTTCTCCTGCTGCTAGCTCCGCCGCTGAAGGAGTTAGCGTTACTTGAATCAAATGAGGAAAGAAAGCAGGGGAAGACGAACGATTGAACCTTTTTTAGCCAATGTCACGTAGAACTGCTTCTTTAGAGTCGCCCGTGTCCCTTCGCCCTCTGACCTTGAGCATCCATGCTGAGCCACCAGCAACCCAAACGAACGACTGAGTTGATGGTTCCCGCTCATCAGGGCATGACTTCCTGTTTACACACTGTGGTCTCCGGTTCTGATCTCAGCATGAGCAGCTTCAGCCGTGGATCTTGCATGGCAGAGGAGGGACACCAATGCAAGAATACCGTTTCAGAGAAAAAAAGGACGGTTTCAGAACACAGGTCCCGTAGGCAACAGTTCCAGTAGGTGGGTGAGCGAGCACGTCCACGTGTTTTGAGGGGCTGAATGTGCTAGAAGAGGGACCCATATCTTCTTCTACCAACATTTCAAGGCATAAATGAACATTTTGATTGTTTCTTTTGTTATTTCCGCATGTTATATTGCCGGTATTTTTGTAGAATTAATTCAACTATTCAATCAAGATGAAAAAGCAAAAAGGCTCCAATTGGCCAGCAGCCTATAAAGCTGCATGATAAAATGACATTTGAACTCCAGAGTCTTATGTATGCCTGATGAAGTCAATTCCCCTTAAATAAACTATTATTCTTCCGGCTGGGCCCTTTAGGACTGCCCTGACCTGAATATCGTTACTGGCCAATCAGAAAGCTGCATGATGTAATTGCACTGGGGGCGGAGCCCACACAGCCTGCCACGCTTTTTAAGGTATCTGCATGTCAAATGAAAAACAGTTAACATTTACTTACTATGCAAAGGGGAAACATTGTACAAACCTTATGGTTTGCTAAAGAATTCTCAAGTGAGACTAACAATGAATTTGATCTCAAGCTAACAGATTATTATTATTAGGCAGTCTTTTATATGCTCGGCCATCCATGTTTGACATTATAGTAAGCTTATGATTAATTCAAATAAATGTTTCTATGAAAATCTTCTTAAAATGAATATGTCATTTGTCACTTCCGTTGGACGGTGTAATTCAGGCACTTGTGAAATTAATTGATACTATTCATAGAATGGGGCTATTGAAGTAGAGGGAGCTCTAATTTTGGGCAGAAATAAGAGCAGAGAGAGAGAGAAACAGTGTGTGTTTTTCTAAACCGTCATGGAATGACATTATCAGGTTTCTGAACTCATCTTCTCGACCTTGTTCTCTTTGAAAACCATCTCATGTTCCCATGGAAACATTCCCAAAAAATAATATAATAAAGAACTTTACAAAAACATTAAACATTGAAGCCTTATTTTCTTTATATGTAATGGAGAATTCCTGAGAATTTATTTGTGATGTATGACAAATTAGCAAAAGGCGAAATTGTCACATTTACATTATTACTACGTAAATATCTACCATTAGCAGTTCAGAATATGTTATGTTTTCATACATTGCAAAATCAGACACATTTAGAAAAATAAAATAGCATAACTTTTTAAAGATTTCATAAAATGATCACGAGTTGGTGATGTGGTCAAAAATCAATAGTCTGCTGTAAGCATTTACAATTTTATGAACATAATTTTTTATCTTTATTTGCACTAATAATTCAATAAAAAATATGTAACAAAAACTATTATTTAATTAATTTAATTATTAATTTATATTAAATATTTTTCAACAAAACTAAAAGCACCATAAAAAAGAAAAAAACATGAACGAACAAAGAGAAGTTACAAATTAAAGGAAAGTATCCTAAATGTATATGCTTATAAGATAAATAAAATGTTTTGAACATTTTATCAACAATTACAGTTTCTGTTTTTATGAACTTCATGACGGAATGAGTCTTGTCAATTAGATTTTAATGGTTGCCCAATGTATGGGAATTTGGGATTTTGCTAATGTTATTGTTTGCCTTTATGCCAAGCTATCGGAAACTGAGGCAACTAGATGAGAAACAGAGTCTCTGATTCCCTCTGCTGCCATCATCAGCATCTCTTTCTCCATGCAGACAGATCCTGATGCAGAAGAAAAAAAAACATTCCTATTAGAAAAATATTTATTGCATATAGACAAACACACAAAATTAAATATTTAGAAAACAATGCAATGTAAATAATTCTAAGAATATTAAACGATGAATACATACAAATATAGTAATAAACAGACCTGTGGGTGTGCACAAAGAGAGCTCATTTCTCAGTCTCTGTACAAGCTCGCAGAGTTCCTCTTCTATGTCTGACTCATCTGAGACAGAATGTTCTTTCAGTTCAAAAGCATAGATGCCTGGCTGATGTACAGGAACATCTTGTCGATCATCCTCTTCCTCCTCTAGCCCCTCCCCCTCCTCAGTAACCGTTTGGTGTTCCTGCATGAAGACGCTGTCTGTGTCGTCCAGATTTGTACAGATGTCTTCTGATACCTCATAAACTGTCCCCTGCTTCACTTCATTACTTCCCAGATCTATTACGTGTTCCCGATGGCCATTTATCTCTTCCTCAAGCTCTTCCTTTTCACTGGAGATGTCACAAGGTGAGGTCCGTTCATTTTCACCTATGTGGTCATCATCTTGTTGAGGAAGATTTAGATGAGAATCCAAATTGGATTTATTTCGGTCCCTCGGACTCAACACCTGACATGACAAACAACAAATCTAGAACTGTCATATATATACGGTCATAATGACATATAAAGTCATTAACTGGAGGTACAGTCATGTCAGTGGGGCATATTTTTTATATATAGTCATCAAATAGTACAAAAAAAAAGATTTCCCCAATCACACAACTACATGTGGAAAAGCATGTTTTAAGTTACAAATTTAATATAAAACTTAATTTGTGAACTTTGTATGTATGAATTATTTGGGATGTTAACAACATTTGGTGAAAATTTCAGCTCCTTGAGAAATATATTTACAAATATTTATTTTCCCCGCTGTATGTGCTTGGACTCTACAGCTTAATATTACATGTCCTCATAAATATCATTCACAGTTTTTCTTTATATTTAAAGTAACATACAAATAAGCAAATTACAAGCAATGCTTCATAAGGCCCATCGATATATGAACAGGTCATTTGCAAAAACAAACAACTCAGTTTATATTTTTAAGTTTATTATATGTGTATTCCAAGTAATATCAATCAAAATGCTGTTGGGTTGTTTTGATTAAATAATAATAAAAAATTATATATACAGCTTTCTAACTAAATAAAACACGACAAAATAAAAACATGAATTTTAAATGTTTTTCAAAACTGAGTTATCTTTTTACAAATAAATACTTCATTTGTAGCATAAAATGCCAAATTCAGCAAATAAACAACCGGAGTACAAGCGAGTGTGATATTATTATTACATTATTACCGCGTGATAGCATCTCATTCTCGAAAATGTCATCCAGAAATTTTACACATATTAAAAACCCCAGTACTACAGTACATATACATAATCATACTTCATTCTAGTCCGTCCAAAAACAGCAGGTAATAGTATGTCATCATTATAAATCATTCCATCTTACATGTCTGACTCTCTCTAGTTCTTCCTCCAGATGTTGGTTGACTCTCTCTTGTTCTTCCTCCAGATGTTGGTTATGTTGGCTCAGGGCCTCCATCATGGTCTTCAACTCTGTGCATTTGTCCTCCAGTGAATCATGCTCTGACTGGGCCGCAACTTTCCATACCTGAAACTCTTTCTCCAGGAGCCTGCTCATCACATACAGTTACAAATACAAATGTATAAATACAGACACAAGAAAATAAGACATGGATAAAAAAAATGAAATTACATTTTATGAACTCAGATGACTCACCACTTGTCTGTCTGCAGCTCTCTCATGGCTTTCTGGGTAAAACTGAGATCTTTTTGGAGAATAGCCGTTTCTCTCTATAACACAAAAGAAATCCACCAAGTTGTGAAACTCTAAAAAGAAAAGCATGTAATGTACTATACTGAGATGATGGAGGTAGGATACCTGAATTGTCTCTGTGTCTTCAGTCTGCAGACTTTTAGACTCGACTGTAAGCACAACAGGGGCAGCAGTCACACCTGATTCAGATCCTCCTAGTGTGTCTGGAGCTTCTATTGGCAGCTGAACTGGAGAAGGTGCACTGAAGAGATACATGCAATTATCGTATGTTTAATGCTTTCCTGCAGAAGAATATACAAAAACAAAATCTTTACATGTATTGCAGCTCAGCGCTGGAACCTGCTCTCAGAGCTCTCTGTGTCCTCCCTGCATCTCTCCGGGTGTGATGTCCAGGAAGCAAAGCGTGTCGTGCACTGGAGGCGAGTGATGTCACTGACTCTTTCCATGTTGGCTGAACAAAACACAACACACATTCTACATTGCAGTTAAAAGAATATATTAATACAACTATTCAATAGTTCTCCCAAAAAAGGAAAATGTTGCCTTCAGTACTATTGCTCTTTGTATGACATATCGCTTATTGCTCCCCGAACTCTTTGTAAGTTGCTTTGGATAAAATCGTCTGCTAAATGACTAAATGTAAATGTAAATGTTCATTTACTCTCTTTTAGACCATGACGTTTTTGTTCATATAGTCAATCATCAGGGCAACCAAAACAACATTGAAAGTGTGGTTCTTAACACTAAATGAAACATTGCTTTTCATTGTGTGAAGCAAATTAAATATATGAATGTTTTTGGAAGTACAGGCTTTTACTCCTTTAGGATAATATGTATGTTTAATTTTTAACATGTATGTAAAACGTAATGTGCTTTTTAAGGAGCAAACCTGTGTGCAGTATTCCAGTACGGGATGGGAGGGTTTGTGCTTCTTGTTGCGTCTCTCGGTTAAAAAGCAGCTTTGGCAGAGATGTGTGTTCAGACACTTCAGACAACGATACCTGAAGAGAGGTCATACCAGGAAAGACATCATTCACTTGAATTGAAAATGATGTCTGAATTGGAATCCGAGTATAATTAACATGGAATTCAATTGTCATTCTATTGGTCAGTATAACTTACCCATAAACCACAAACATTTTTCCAATAACATAATTAACAAGTCACCATAAATTGAATAATGAACAATATTTTTTTATGTAATATTGCAGCGTTTACTGTAAATGAGTTATCCTTGCAGTCCATTCAATTTCAACAGAAACTTTTAGGACTGACATATTAAAGGGGATACTTCACTCACAAAGGAAAATTCTGTCATAATTTACTCACCTTCGAGTTAATCCAAATCTGTATAAATGTCTTTGTTCTTTGACTACCATAGTAGGAAAAATACAATGGTAGTCAAAAGTGCCACAGAACTGTTTGCTGCCCTATATTCTTCAAAATGTCTTATTTTGTGTTGAACAGAACAATAGAACTTATAACGTATTTTTCCTACTATGGTAGTCAATGGTGGGCAAAATCTGTATGGTTATAACCATTCTTCCAAAAAAATTTCTCTGTGTGTTTCATCAGAACAAATGCATTTATACAGATTTGGAACAACTCGAAGGTGAGTAAATTATAATATAATTTTTGGTTGAGGTATCCCTTTAAATAAAAAACAGGCTTATTCCATCATACAGTACATTCATGTAAAAACATTAAAACTGCGTTGTTTAAACATGAATATGAACTTGTTTTCTTTGCATTAATCAAGATCGGAAACATTACATTGTTTTGTTATGTTGACCAGTTAGAATTTTCTATTAATGCAAATAAAAAACAATATTTTGATTTTGAATTCGGTAGAAATGTCATAACTGGTTCACAGAAAAATCAGATACGCTGATTTAACTTTTTCTGTGGCTGTATACATCACCATTTGGAAGAAAACACCATCGTAACTTCAATGTTCACCGACTTTCCTCAATGTTCAAATGCCAAAACATCTTATTGTGCACTGATCATTTGCTTACAGTATATAGACCGAACGTTTTAGCAATATGTATGTGGATGTAGTAAAAAATACTTTTTTGCGGTATGGAATGTCAAAATGAAAAACTCTCCCACATACCTGAGGCCAGTGATGGGAAATGCTTTACATGTGTGACAGCGAACTCTATGCTGTACACTCTCACTCACTGAGAGTCTGTAAAGTGTGGAGAGCCACAACAACAGACGAGGTTCTGACTGTAGCCAGTTGTGAAAGTGTTCTTCGGTCACACTGACATCGATTACCTGAGTGAAAAAACAAACTAAAAGTCAGTTTTGAGGATGTTTACGTGAGAATAAACAAGGGTGATGTAGCCTAGGGGTTTTAAAAATCGGTTTGAGGACTTGGAGGAGAAATTCATGCTTCAGTAATAAGTGTGATGAAAGTGTATTGAAATATCAGCAAAATGACTAATATTAATGAGATGTTTATTAAAAACAATGTACCCCATTAAAACAGGAGGCCACTGCAGTATCGACATGACCAAACACATGGTTCTCTTGAACCGCTGCTGGAACCTTAACACACAAATGTTAGTTAGAAATTGGCTGAAATGTTTGTTAGGGACTCAAATTCATTTTTTCTTTTTCACCTGACTGAGGTCATCCAGTAAGACTCTGAGTCCAGTTCGACTGATAGTGCCACTGTCACAATCCTGATTCCCAATGTACTGGAACAAATCTATGAAGATTAAAACATTACAGTTCCTATTAAATCTCTTGTATATAAAAAAGATAAAGGTTTGCATCCTAGAAGAGAGAAATTGTAAATTTCAAAAACGTAAATCTACTAAAAGTTCATTTGAGCATATAGACAAATAATACATCTTAAAAAGCTTTATAATGGTGGATATAACCTCCCATAAACAGTGTGTGTATGTGTGTAACAAACATTGTGTAAGTAAACATGTTACAGACCTCTATGTTTAGCTGTAAGAGTGTCTCCAGAAAGAGCGATCAATGCCGCCTCCACCGACCGGAGCAGGATAACACCAGTCTGCTCTCTAACAGAAAAACTTAGTTACACACAAATGCAAAGACACCTCATGTTGAATAGGTTGTCATCTCCACTCACCTGTCAAACAGCTTAAAGAGGAGTCTGGTGGTTTGATCTGTGGCTTCACGTGCGGCTTGACCAGACAGTTCCTCTGAAATGTTCTGAAATAACTGTTGAAGAATATGTTGGACATCCTCCTGAGAAAGTCTAACCATTGGATCTCCAGATCTGTTTAGAGTTTTCAAAACTGGATGCAGATGCTGCAGTGTCACCAGGTGCACTGACACGCATTAAGTTTGATAAGAAACAGACAAGATATATGTTATAATGTATGTCACGTTTAGGCACAGTAGTATCATTTTATAATGTCCTAACAACAGCCATAGAAGAGAACTTGCTGGAGAAGTGAAGGACACTGAAAGACTCACTTTGACACAGTTTTTGTAATGAGCGGAGCTTCAGTGCAGCGCGATACACTGCAGGACGAACCTCATTCAGACCTTCTATGGAAGAAATTGATGACTTGATATAACACAGACCATAAATAAATGAACAAAAAGGTTCATTGTAATTGCATTACAAACAGGATCTTGAAAAAGTGTGCTCTGCAAATATGAATAATTTAATGGTGGAAAAAATTATAGCACTGACCTGCATTCGATATACAGTACATGCACAAAATGCAAAGAACAAAAATAAAAAGAGAAGATAAAGAATGCCCTCATAATCAAACAAAAAACAACACAACACCAGTTTGTTAATGCATCAGTAATGAATGAATTCTATCAGGGGATCAATATGAACATACACATACAGTAGACTTACCAATGTAATGCAGCTCCATAACAGTCAAGATCCTGAAACAGGTTATCATCCTTTTTAATATAACGTATTTGCCAACATCAACAACATCTGCCTTTCTTACATTATGTTACGTTCATTATTATAATGAAATTGATTGTCGTCACATTTACAAAAATAACAAATGTTTTGCTTACCTAACCCTTATGTCAAGAACTCTTTTTTTTTGCGTCTTGTTACCAGCACCTGCTAAACAGGACCTGTATTCTAAACTTGCATACTCTAGCTGACACATTAACCTGGTTTGTATTACTTACTGTAAATAATATATGAACACAGAGGTTTTATTTCACACAGTCCATGTCAACACTGTAGGCTAATATTAGGCTACTGACTCTTTGTATAGGCTTTAAAGTACAGTACATTCACAAATAAATATGACATAAGACAACAAACTGTTACAAAACATCATTTTAGTGCTGGAAAGAACAGCTAAAGAGTACACACATACAAGAGTTTATCTGTTGTTCCTTTCCGATTTCTATGCCAACCTTGTTGTAGCTGACTCGGTGCCAGTGAATGGGTTGATTCCAACAAACCATCTGCACAAAGATATAGTCACAAACACAAGCAGAGTCATAAGAATAGTTGACAGAATTGAATTAAACAAAAAATAAATAAAGCTGCAATCTGTACCTTTTACCTCTAACATCTCCTCTTTTTGTAAACATAAAACTGCAGGTTTCTTTATGTGCTTTACTTTGTGTATTGGTAAAAAATGACATTTCCGAAACAAAATGACCCAGCAGCTTAAATGATAAATTATTACTTTAAGCTTAGCATTATTAATTGTGATAAGTTTAGATCGTTTTAACATTAACTATGTACTTATTTATTGTTTAGTTTGAATCAGAAAATATAATAATTAATATTCATATGTTGATATTAATATCATATCAATAGTAATAAATATAAAAAATGATAAGCTTGTGCATGATTTTTAAAAATGTGGTCACATAGCAGGGTCCAAAAACCAAACTTTGGACAATTCTTATAACATAAAAATGTTCAGACACTAAAAAACCCTATATGGTGCAACAAGGGAGATTCTCCGGGAACCACTTACAAGTAAACAGATCTTACGAGAACCATTTTTTTTATTTGAGTTCCTTCAATAACCTGCAAATCACTTTGAGGTCCCAGTGTAGTGACAAGGTGACTCCAGAACTTCAGAACTGAAGAGGTTATTCAAGAATCTTATAAGTTCCTGGAAGAACCACAAAGACATAGAATACTTCCACCAATAACCCAATTATGAGAAAAGGAGCTTTGAAGCACTTAAAATACAGTTTAAGGTTCTTTGGGTGCACAACAGGATATTTGAGGCACCTTTTATTTTATGATGTAAAAATAATGCTATTTTAAATCATCTAATCCTTCTAGACTCAATTCGGACATGTTAAGGATGTTAAGGACGTGCACTTAAGTCCAACTCGGCCCCCTTTGGACTGAAACTTGGACTCGGACTTACATTTACATTTAGTCATTTAGCAGATGCTTTTATCCAAAGCGACTTACAAATGAGGTAAACAATGGAAGCAATTGGAACAACACAAGGACAACAAAACGCATAGGTGAAGTATAAGTGGTCTCGTATAGCCCCAAAGTATAATAAAAAAAAGAAAGAGAAGAAAAGAGATAGAAGTCTGAACTGATCAGTTACGTGTTGATGGAAGAGATGAGTTTTCAGCCGACTTACCTAGTAAGGAGGACTTGGACTTGACTCAGACTCTACAAAGTTAGACGTCATCTTGCATTAGGAAAAACGTATGCGCGGGAGTACAGGAATCTGAAAGATGTTGGTAACAGAGACTTTTGGACAAACTCATGTGCAAGGATGAGGAAACCTGCTGCAAGTTCGTACAGATTTTTTAGATGGACTGGAGACTTTTTCATTATTGGTGGGTTATACCATTATTGCACCTCGAGTACAAGGTAATAGTCCAAAGAATCCCAACCATTCACCTGCTGTTTAAAAATGCTACTGTGATTGGCTTGTAGTGACCTTTAAATACGTATATTTCTTCAGTAACAGCAGAGGTAACTTACGTATTCTAAAGATTCAAAAGGCAGGTAAAAAAGAAAGTACGTTTCATTACTGTAAGCTATTGTATTGTGTGCGTTGTATTTCAGATTGGGCAATACACCATAAAACTAATTCCACGTGGCACCAGCGTAATCATCAACAATGTACATTTTGCCACCATGAAAAAAAGGAGTGGATCAGATGAGGACCAAGATTTGTTTTTATTAAAGTATTTGTAAATACATTGGTATTTGGGTATTTATAGGCTACAATTGGGCATTTATACAATTTTAGTTTCGAGTTTTCGATTCCTAAAAATAAAAAAGTATTTTTCTTACATGATTGATGTTATCATTATTTCATTTTTCAGTGAATCAGAAAAAAATCTTAAATCTTAAATGCAAACTTCACATGCACACTTCAACACAACATTTCCAGAGTCAAAAGCTGTATCATAAATAGCCAATGGCAAAATTGGATATGTCAGTATCATTCAAGAGCTTTATCTGTACTTTGGTACAGTGACAATTTTCTTTTGTCCATTCCTGATTTAAAAAATGTAAAGTTTCTTTTTTAAAGTGACAGTACAATCATAGACACCCCTCATACTGTATTAGATTGATAAGCATTGACACTTTACATTATATCCTTAAACCGTTCTTAAACTGAACCCATTTGCTCTGATAAATCTGAATTGTATTTATAGACAGTTTCATTGGATGCAAGCATCTGGCCCAAAGTTAAATTCCAGTCTGTGTCTGGCTAGTAGCTAATAATATACATTTTACATTTGACACTTTATATTGTGTTTAATTTATTATTATATTAATATGAATTATTATTAATATTTTTGTATAACAATATTATTAAATAAACAATTTGATTAATATGATATAATTTTTTATAAACAATTTGTTGAATGAGTCGTGTAACTTTGTTGCATTTAAGTTTAGCCAAGTAATGGTTCTACAGCTGCTTTGTAACAATAAAGCAGTATATAAATAAAGCTGACTTGACTTCTACTGGTAAGCCAAAATAATACTGGCTAGACATACTTTTAACTTGCTAGCTAATTTTATTATTTATGTTGCTTGATATCAAAAATAATCTGCAGGGACTCTATTCTTTGTAGATGTGTACCGGAAGATAATTTTGGGCCACTAAGCATGCATGCGCAGTAACATTTGTTTATGTTATTGCTTAAACCGTCAATTCTATAATAAGATGAAAACTTTGAGCTTTAATAAAGTTTAAGTTAACACGTGTTAACTCTTACAGTGTAATCATTAAAAAGGCACTTACCCCAAAAAGGATTTATTTGTAAAATGAACCCTATTAAGATAAACCCCTCCACTATAAAAAAGAGAGAGTAAAACTAAAGTGAAATAACTCAAGGCAAATAATAAACAAAAATAGCAAAACATTTACAAAAACCGCTACAGCTACAAAAACTTCATGCTGCAGCCAATCAGGTGACTCACTTCATGGGAAGGACCAGTTTTTTAGTTAGAGTGTAGCGAATTTCAGGCATCTGCTTGTAGCCTTTAAGGTCTTTGGAGCTCACTATTCTATTCACATTGGTCAAAATCAAGAGAATGTCCTCATTCCTACCAGAAGAAATAATGAAGTAAAAGTTAGATTAGTATAGTATATAATAAAATAATAGCAGATCTAAATAAGTCATTAACTCTACCAAATCAGCTTTAATGTGCAGCAAATGTTCTACCTTTCTAAAATAAAAAATACATCTCACCGTGTGCTGCCACTTACAAGCTGCTTACAGAGTTCCTGGATATAGATAGACCCATCTTCTGCGTGACGGAAAGATCTGTAGTCCTCCACTGTTGACATACCGATCAGAAAATCAGCTTCTTTAGGAATACTCTGGTCTGTAGCCGTTTGGGCATCTTTCTCATCTGTGCCTTCTTTTGTACCATCCTCCTGTCCATCTGCCATACACACAGCCTCCTGGAAAACATTACCTTGGCAGGCCTGGATGAAGAAAATCTTGGGCTTGCCAGCCAGCGTACGGCATTCAGCAAAAGGTTGCGTGAGATCACGGATTGCAACCTGTTTTCCATCTACACCCAACACTGTGCCTTTCTCTCCGTGGGAGAGGACGCAGCATACGAAAGCGTCCATTTGTGTGTGATCCTTTTCTGCAAACTGTTTTATAAAACGTTGCATATCTGAGGCTTGCAAATCGTCCTGCACTTCAACCTCAAAATGCATTTTGTTAAACACTTTGATGAGTTCATCTAGAAACAAACGTACAATAATAAACTGCAAATTGTTCTTCACAATAAAGCCTCATATTTGAATGAATTTCGTTGCTGTCCTTCTGAAACCACGCATGCCCAGTATTCACTGACTTTCAGGAAATGGAAGAACACACTGTATTATTTTAATATTTATTTACTGTGTTTGTCAAATTTGACAAGCACTTCTCATTTGTTTGATATTTGCAAAACTCAAATAAGGGTGACTAATAATGATTGTACAAAAAAAACATGAAATATGGAAATACAAGGTTTCAGAAATTACAACGTCTTATAAAATTACCTTTATCTTTGTCTGTCCCCCGCCGGTTTCCAAGTGATGTACGGGTCTCAAAATTAAAGTTGTTAATGATCAAACAATGTCCATGAGGCTCATTTGACATGGAATATAGCTCCTCCTTTGCTACTGTGAAAAAAAAAACAATATTACATTAAGAGCTTTATATACAGACATCTCTGTGTGCTATTCTAGATGTACCTATGATGATTGTACAGTACATTAGATATTATTCTTGTCTATTTGGCTTCACAAACCTAAACGTGAACGCTTCCTTTTAGGAAAATGTTCAGGGATGTTTCCAGTTGTTTGTAAGGGTTGCTTCTTTCTTTTAGGGTCATTAGGATTCCTTTGCCTAGGTCCGGGAAGGTTTTCTTTGGCTACCTGCATGACCAAAAACAAACTTTGACTATTGTTTGTTTTTAATAAAATGATACCAAAGAACATGCAGTAAGCCAAATGCCGAGATGTTTGTCTTTACATACCTTTGAATTTCTCCTTACAGACTTTTTTCTCTCACGATTGAGTGTCTTTGGTTCCCCATTTTTGTAAACCCGACCCGTTTGCTCCATCTGAGGACAGTTAAGTCAATGAAAGGGAAAGAAACAAACAAACACAATTACACTGAAGAACATGTTTTGTCTAAAAAATTCAGAAGCCAAAACTCCCATATTTGTTCACTTGCTTTATTTTTTGACAATATATGTAAAAATCACAGGTTATATTGCTCTTCGTAGACTATTCCTTAGCTTTCAATACTATTCAGCCCTGTTTTAATAAATACATTTCAGAGTTTTAATTAGAATTGAACAGTGAGGTGGTTATTAGATTTGTTTAGCGACATAAGGCAGAGGGTGAGAGTAAACAGTACATTTTCAGACACGAACAGGTTCATTAAAAAATTTGCTGATGATACCGTTATCGTCAGTTTGCCGGACAAGGATGAGAATTGTCATGGTCCAGTGGTGAATCATTTTATGATATGGTGGGACAGTGCCTTCTTACAAGTAAACATAAACACCACAGATATGGTAATTGATTTTAGAGTCCCTCGTCTCCTCAACCAATAGAGTAATGTTGCGTTTTGATACTCATGCTGAAGTAGTATGCGAAAAAGACCAGCAACGGTTACTGTCTTCGGAGGCTCTACTTTAAATATTAGTAGGACTCTTATGACTATGTATTATAAATATTATATTGAATCTGTACTTTGCTTTTCTATCTGCTGTTGGTATGGTTATGTAAATGTTAAGCATTGAAACTCATTGAATGGCATTGTCAACCAAGGCCAAGCCTAAACTTAAAAGCAATCGGTATAGAAACCCTTTTATTCCTACTGCTGTAAGGCTTTTAAATTTTCTATTTTATTTGTTTGTGTGTTTTAGTATGTTTACAAACTCTATGCTGCCTCAAAGAAATCGCCCTTTATGATTATAATAAACTTTAAACCTTTAAAGATCTGCATTAAACAACACAAAGCACGTAGAAAGCGTTGAACTGGCTTTATCTGTTTGATATTTACCGGATTCGTTAAATGTGATTCATCATTTCTTTTATACTGGAAATATAACTATTGTAGTACGCATTGCAAGGTGAAATGGCTAATATCAGTTCAAACATACAGGTTCACACACAACCTGCATTTAAAAATGTAGCCTGTTATATCAAGTTGTTAAATGACTCAACGTTAAGTTAAATGACCAATAGAGTAATGACACACTCGTGTTTGCAAGCAGGAAGCTTTTCATTTCCCGCGCTTTTGTGCACAGACAAAAAAAGTGCATAAATATTTGCACTTACCGCAATTATAAGATAGATCTGGATTGAAGAATAATGCAGAGAACACTGCTGTGTAGAGGGAAATTGAGTAATATTGAGACTACAGTGTTAGAGGAGGCTCATGGTGCGGAATAAAGTGAAAGTAAATGCAGACTGCATAAAATTGGACACACCTACTATCCTATCCTTAAAGGGATAGTTCGCCCAAATATGAAAAGTATGTCCTTCCAAACATATTATTTAGGAAGAAAAAAGATAAATGTCAAAATAATGTGGTTTTGTGTTCGTACAATTAAAATCAATAGGGGCCAATACTGTTATTAAATATTTGTTTTTTATATTTTCATTGAGATTTTTTTGTAAACTAGTCCCTTACATGGCTGTCCTAAAGAGCCAATTCAATCTCCAAGATGCAATAAAATTCTCGTTTATACTAATGAAATTGATTTATGCATTTTTTTATTACTAATTGTGACCTGCATTAAAAAAATGTAGTGGAGATGCAGTTATACAAAAAAATGTCAAATGTAAGCAATCGCGCACTAAAGGTTTTCTCTTCTGCCACCACAAGTGTTTGGAAGCACCAATACTTTCCTCAAAATGTGATGTTCACTGTGTTCACTGACAGTGCTGATCTTCAAATGTTTACCAAAGGAAACTAGAAATCTGTAGAATTTACAATGAAACTACACATATGCTCATCATCACTTCTGCTTAAACCAGTAACATCTTTTTGGTTGTGATGGCCGATTGACTTCCGTGTAGCATTCCAGTTCTGTTTCCCTTTTCAGTATCAAAACAGAAGAACATGGATGAGTGTATTACATCAGGCATAACTGCACAAGACTATAAACTATAATAATTGCTGCTGTGTCCCTCCTGAAATGCATTTTGTGTCCTGGACGTTCAGGTAGTAGCATAACATAGAGAGATAAAAGTAATGACTCTGGATCAAAGATAACTATAAGCCATTTAGAGATTTAAAACTATAATCTCTATATTCTCCTTCTGTTCTTTAGGGTTGATCTTGAACCATGCAATCAAAACAGAAACCATTCAAGCAAAGCATTAGTCAAAAAAAGCATTTTTTATTTATACTTTACAAAGAGATCACGACATCATCTTGCAGGATGTGCAACAGCTTTCCTGTGGCTCAGTGGTTAGAGCATGGCCAAGTCATGGGTTCGATCCCAGGGGATTGCACATAGTCAGAAACAAATGTATAATACAATGTAATGAACAGTAAGTTGCTTTGGATAAAAGCGTCTGCCGAATGCGCAAATGTAATGCAACAAGATGAAATCATCACTGACCGTGAGTACCGCTCCTTAAAGGATCCTCTGCAAAGAAAAGGCCTTACTTGATAAACGTATGGGCAAGGGGGAGGAAACCTGCAAAGAATTTGAAGAATCACCCTATTTTTGCAACAGGTAAATTTATCCAGCAACCTCCTCACCTTATGATTTGATTAATCTCTTTGCTGGTCCGTGTGGATGTTTTGGAATGATTTATATCTGGTTTACAAAGAGCATTTGGAGACAGTGAGTAATGTAAAATACCTGTTCTTTCGACTAGAAACGTCTTGACTTGCTTGTCATCATTGACACATTGAGGGAACAGGAGAGGCGTCTGCAGGCCTGTAGAGACCCTACTAAGGTGTATCAGTTTACAGGCATGAGAAGTCTTAACCGTAACGTGATTTCTAAGTGATGAAGAATCTGAATATACAGTTTAAATTCTCCATTGAAATCCATTAGAGAATTGACAGGTTCCAGAACAGCCAAATGGTTATTAAAGCAAATATTTACACTTCTAGTGTTAAAATGTGCAGGAAATAGATGGTGGACAGTTTAGAGATTATAACAGTTTTGGATAAAGATCCGTTTGAGGTTCGCTCAGTAAATTTCTATTTCTGAACTGAAGATATTATGTGAAACTGATCAGTGGACTAAACCATAATAACTTTTATAACAATAGGGTTAACCCTAACCTTGATAACTTTGCTTACTGACGTGAATAAAAAACACATAAAACAAAGCATCTGGCAACCCTCACTATCTGGCAACCCTCTCCTGGGCGCGCTTCCGCACCGCGTTCGAGTGATTGCGAGGGAAACTCTTACCAATGTGAGTGTTACATAAAACGTATCATATTCATAAATCAAGCTAAATAGTTTTGATATGTGCAAGTTATTTGTTGAAATAAGTGGAGTAAAATAGCTACATAACAGTAGCTACCGTTACAAAGGTTTATTGCGATACAGAGTAAACGAAAGCAAACAATGCACTGCCACGTAAGGCAAGTAAAAGAAACCCAACGCTTATAGATTGTTTTTAAATTGTTATGTTTTATCGATGAACTGGATAATCAACGTTTAACTACTGACTTACTGTACGGAACATATCGTTTTACAAACGATAGATCGTTTTTATTCTCTCGCATCTTTTATATTTTCCAGCTATTTGGCGTTGAGCTATGGATGCGAACAGTGAAAACCGTGAACGAATTCGTGAACATAAAGTCTTCCTAGTCGCTACCTTATGTGAAGAAGCTGACGTCATCTTGCAGCACGCGCATCAAGGAAAACTTATTACCCCGCGGGAGTACAGGAATCTTAAAGATGTCGGTAACAGAGAGAAGATGACCATTGACCTTCTGGACAAACTCATGAGCAAGGGAGAGGAAACCTGCTGCAAGCTTGTAGAGATTTTAAGATTGGACAATATATTGGAGACTTTTCCATCATTGGTGGGTCATGCCATCATTGCACATCCAAGGACATTACAAGGTACCAGTACACCGAGATCCCACCCGTTCACCTGCTGTTTTAATGCTGCTCTGGTTGGCTCCTGGTGAACCTTTTTTAATTTGTGCATTTGTTTTACAGACCAGGTGACATCAGAGGTCACTTTCATTTTCTGAAGATTTAAAGTCGGGTAAGAAATAGTCAAGTATGTTTAATAATTGTATACTAATGTATTTCTGTCTGCATATTTCAGATCGGGCAATACACAATAACACAGATTCCACGTGGTACCTGCGTAATCATCAACAATGTAAATTTCGCAGGACTGAGTAAAAGGACGGGATCAGATGAGGATCAAAGTTTGTTTTATTAAAATATTTTGAAATACATTTGTATTTGGTAACTTTGTATAATAATATTCAGCAATCTTACCTTACCATAAAGATACTTATTGTATTTTCCCTATGCCTCAGAGTCTCTTGACAGAGTTTTCCGCTGGCTGGGGTTTACGGTGGTTGTACACAAAGATCAAACCGCAGCACAAATGAAGGATCTCCTGAAGGACCTGGGCAAGACCGTCAATGGTGACTGCTTCATATGCTGCATCCTGAGCCATGGCAGCAGTGACGGAGTCCATGGAACCGACGATAAAATTGTTTCTGTTGATGAAATACGTGAACCTTTCAATGGCATTAATTGTAGGAACCTAGCTGGCAGACCCAAACTGTTTTTTATACAAGCTTGTCGTGGGCACAAATGGCAAAATGCTGTTCAGGTCCAAGCAGATGATCCAGAAGGAAACGAGTCAGAGCTGGAGGTCGATGCTCAAAGGGTGTTAGTCTCAATCCCGGCTGACTCGGATTTCCTCATTGCCAGATCAACTATTGACCATTACGTCTCTTTTAGAAACCCACTGAAAGGCTCCTGGTTTATTCAGTCACTCTGCCAGCAGCTAGAGACTCATTGTCCACAGTGAGTTTAAACTTGAAACTTTTTACTTAACTTGCTTCAGTATATAAAAAAGTTAATGACAAAATATGAATGGATTTCTGTCACAAAGATAGACCTGTGTTATATCAAACAATTATTTTATTATTATGTAATAATATATTTTTTTAGGGGAACTGACATCCAGACAATACTGCTCGCTGTGAATGATGAAGTCAGCCATGAGGGATTTAACAAAAAACAGATGCCTGTCCAGGAAGTTGCCATGAGGAAGAAAGTGATTCTTCATGTCCCCCGTGTCCAGTGAAACATATGAACTCATGTCATTTATATACACTAAGTTTTTCTTATATGATTGATGTTTTCATTAGTTCTGTTTTTAGTTAAACAGAAACAATTCTTAAATTCCCTTTTATCTTAAATGCAAACTACAAATTTTTTAAATATTTTGTAAAAGTAAATCGTTTCAAAAAAAAAATGGGGAGCAAAGCTGGTGAAAGCAATCATGTGCCGTGAAATATCTTCATATTTTATTTTTTAAAACATTTTAATATTTTCTTTTAAAAATGTTGCTTAATGTTTTTCTAAATGTCTTGGACAAATTATACAAACTCTTCAATTTTTATATGCATTTACTGTATCTAATAAAAAAAAGTCTTCAAACAGCACTTTACTAAATAACATGTCGTTTGTTGGAGATCAGGGTGAGACTTAAAACTGTATTTACTTGTATACGGTTTTGGCAGCAACAACATAAATGTTATGTGGCCCAAACTTAACTTCCAGTAGACCTCCGCAAAGAATCTAAATGATGAGTAGTTCATTTCATTTCATATATTTAATATACAAGTCAATTGACCGTGTCTGACACAGACCGGAAAATGGACTTTATCTAGCTGGACTGGACTCAGATTGATGTACATTATGTAGCTGGACTGGAAAAAGATTGTAGATTTTAAATTAACAAAAATCAACAAGTGCCAATGGACAGAAATGGATTAATAAAAAGGATCTTAACAATCATACTGCTTCATGTTCTGGTTTGAAGGCAAAGTTTCTCAATTTTGTTTTTGCCAAATTTCTGCTTCAAAATACAGGCATTTTTATCCGTGTTTTAGTTAAGAGAGGTTGTGGCTGTAGCCTAATACTAACTGGTGTGCAGTGTTTCTTGTCTTGCTTTCCATCTCTAAGAGGTTAAGAAGAAATACGTTTAGTTGAAAAGAACATGAAATTAAGAAACTCAGTGTTTTGAGTATGCAAGTTCAAAGAAAAGTGGTCTTTAACATTACAAACAGGTTTCTTATTTAGGAAAATATTACAGAGTATATGAATACTTATGTACATATGCTTTTTCGTTTTAATCAATTTGCAAAGATTTTAAACAAACTTCTTACATGTTGTCATTATGAGGTATTGTTTGTAGAATTTTGAGGAAAAGTTGACTTTGATAACTTTCCGGATGCACTGTATCTGATCAAACATTACAAGCCTTGATCCATTGTAAAGATGTGTGCTGTGGATTTATTACACGAGAGGAAATTAGAAAATCCTTGTGAAACATACAATAATTTACTTCATTTTTTGTATTGACTTCAATTTTTGTTAGAAGCCAAACTTGAAAATCAATTATGATTAATTGCAAAGCCCTATGACATAATACAGGACACAATATAGTTAAATGTGTATTGTTTTATTTTAGATGATTATGTTAATAAAAGTGGTAAATTTAGTAAAGCTTCTATGGACACTCGCATTTTTAAGGACATTTTTTACCCCAAAACTTTAATTGACCCCATAATATACCTCCATGTCAATTTAGATTGTCTTACTTCACCCAAAACAATCAGTAATATTAAATACAAATCTGACGGTTTAATGTTAGCATTACCACAGAACTGTGCCCTATTTTAAAGCTCAAAAAATCTGTATATCCATCAGAAAAGTAATCTATAAGACTCAATGTGGTTAATGTATAACTTCTAAAGTGAGAGACTTTTTGCGCGAGTAAAACAATTACAATATTTTCAAAAAGAATTAAAGATCTATCATTTTTATTTTAGGTTTATTTTAACTGATAGAGACAAAATCAGGGGAATTTTTTATATAAATGTTAATAATGTTTTTTGCATTTCAGTCATGGAAATAAGTATTTGATCCCGGAGCAAAACCTAACTTGGTGGAGAAACCCTTGTTGGCAAGCACAAAGTACAGAAGTCAGACATTTCTGAAAGTTGGTCACCAGGTTTGCACATGTGTCGGGATACATTTTAGTTTTACATACACAATAAGCTGATTTAGGAGTACTTTAATAAAGTGACAGGACTAATCTGTGGTCCATATAGGGACAAAACCAATCTGCCAGAAGTCTTGCTGGTTGGTAGGGGATCAAAACTTATCTCACTGACTTTAATGCAAATCAATTTATAAACTTCATATACATTCCCAGATTCTTTGGTTAATATTCGGTTTCTATCAGTTAAAATAAACCGACCATAAAAATTATAGACCCTTCTTTTCCTTGTAAGCAGGCAAAATTACAAAATCAGCAGGAAATCGAAAAATGATTTCCCTCACTGTATACACTCAGCTAAAGGATTATTAGGAACATCTGTTCAATTTCTCATGAATGCAATTATCTAATCAACCAATCACATGGCAGTTGTTTCAATGCATTTAGGGGTGTGGTCCTGGTCAAGACAATCTCCTGAACTCCAAACTGAATGTCAGAATGGGAAAGAAAGGTTATTTAAGCAATTTTGCGCGTGGCGTGGTTGTTGGTGCCAGACGGGCCGGTTTGAGTATTTCACAATCTGCTCAGTTACTGGGATTTTCACGCACAACCATTTCTAGGGTTTACAAAGAATGGTGTGAAAAAGGAAAAACATCCAGTGTCCACAAAAAAAGGGTAAAACACAGAACATGAATACTTTAACTTGTTATTAAAAAGACCTAGTAAATAATATCTAATGTCAGCAGTCTCCCGGTGGTTTATTTAGCATATTTTGCATTAAGGGAATGCTTGGCTTAAAAGATGCGTCTTTTATCTAGATTTAAATTGGGCGAGTGTGTCTGATCCTCGAATAGTGTCGGAAAGGCTATTCCAAAGTTTAGGTGCTACTTATGAGAAAGCTCGACCCCCTTTGGTGGATTTAGTTATTCTAGGTATTATAAAAGTCCTGAGTTTTGAGATCTTTGAGAGCGTGATGGCTTGTAGTGTGATAGAAGCTCTGTTAGGTAGGTAGGGGCTAAACCCTTTAAGGCCTTATAGGTGATTAAAAGAACTTTAAAGTCAATATAGGAAACTTAATTTTGGGTTGATAAAATTGGGGTTATGTGATCGTATTTTTGATTAGAGGCTTAATGACGGCCATCTTAAAGGGTCCTGGGACATGGCCTAGATTTATTGACGAGTTGATAATGTTATAAATGGGCTCAATTGCAACAGGTAGTAACTCTTATAATAATTTAGTTGGTATGGGGTCTAATAAGCAAGTTGTAGGTTTAGATGTTGCAGTAAGTTTCATTAAATCTTCCTGTTTTATAGGTGAAAACGCTGGAGCCTTTCTTATGGAGCGATGGTTGGTGCTAATTCATAGGACAGATTTGGAGGTCGAGTTTTTACTATTTTGTTGCGAATGTTTTCGATTTTCTTTGTAAAAAATATCATGAATTCATTGCTACCGAGGTGCGGCGGAATAGCCAGGTCGGTTGATGTCTGTTTATTTGTTAATTTAGCAACGGTGCTAAATAAAAACCTTGGATTGTTTTTGTTGGTTTCTATGTTGCAAAGTTACGAAATATTCAATGTGTTGCTGACGCGGAGAAGCTTATTCGTGCATTTATCACCTCAAGACTTGACTACTGTAATGCGCTACTTAGTGGTTGTCCTGCATCATCAATAAACAAACTACAGTTAGTTCAGAACGCAGCTCCCAGAGTTCTAACCAGGTCCAGAAAATACGATCACATAACTCCAATTTTATCAACCCTTCACTGGCTACCCATTAAGTATCGCATTGACTTTAAGGCTTTATAGGTGATTAAAAGAACTTTAAAGGGTTAAGCCCCTACCTACCTAACAGAGCTTCTATCACACTACAACCCATCACCCTCTCAAGGATATTGTACCATGGTGCAATTTTTTTCTCATGAATCTTTTTTTACTGCATTAACTCATCTACTGCACTGTAACTGTAATAACTGCATTAACTAATCTACTGCACTGTAACTTTGATAACTGCATTAACTCATCTACTGCACTGTAACTGTAATAACTGCATTAACTCATCTACTGCACTGTAACTTTGATAACTGCATTAACTCATCTACTGCACTGTAACTGTAATAACTGCATTAACTCATCTACTGCACTGTAACTGTAATAATTGCATTAACTCATCTACTGCACTGTAACTTTGATAACTGCATTAACTCATCTACTGCACTGTAACTGTAATAACTGCATTAACTCATCTACTGCACTGTAACTGTAATAGTTGCATTAACTCATCTACTGCACTGTAACTGTAATAGTTGCATTAACTCATCTACTGCACTGTAACTGTAATAACTGCATTAACTCATCTACTGCATCGTAACTGTAATAACTGCATTAACTCATCTACTGCACTGTAACTTTAATAACTGCATTAACTCATCTACTGCACTGTAACTGTAATAACTTTATTAACTCATCTACTGCACTGTAACTGTAATAACTGCATTAACTAATCTACTGCACTGTAACTTTGATAACTGCATTAACTCATCTACTGCACTGTAACTTTGAGAACTTCATTAACTCATCTACTGCACTGTAACTGTAATAGCTGCATTAACTCATCTACTGCACTGTAACTTTGATAACTGCATTAACTCATCTACTGCACTGTAACTTTGATAACTGCATTAACTCATCTACTGCACTGTAACTGTAATAACTGCATTAACTCATCTACTGCACTGTAACTGTAATAACTGCATTAACTCATCTACTGCACTGTACATTAACATTTGGGATTTTAAAAAGTACAAATATGACACACAAACATACATATAGAAAAGTAATTACAGGGTCACATCTCTCTCTGTTTAAAGGTCTGTGCTGATATATATATATATATACATACATACATGCATACACATATAGCACAGATCTTTAAAGAAGGAGAAATGTGGCCCTAATAACAGCTTCCATGTCACCCAGCAGATGTAAAGCAGCCTGTATGTCTGACAGCACAGCTGAGCTAACATGAAGCTAATGGTAAAATAAAATCCATGATAAACCAGCCTTATTGCATAAGGAATGTTTTCCAGCTTCTAGTCATTTATTGTGCATGCTACCTTATATTTACCGGTTCTTATTTTACTTTAATAAAATTGAGATATTTCATGCATGGCATTGGTACAATAGGGTTTAACCAAAATATAAATGTAGATATCAGCAGCAACATTATTTTGCATTAAGCTAGCATACACTTGCCAGTCAATATTTATATTTGCAAGCCTCCAAGTTTAGTAGCAAATCTATTCATGATTCCACGGTCGGGTGCTCAGCAAGCTCGCTAGCTAACGTTAGTCTGTTAACATGAATATTGTATTTGCAAGAATAGACGTCACATTTTAAATCTAACCTGTTACCTTTCACCATCCACGTATTTAGCTGCTGTCGCATCCCTTGACAGGCCATATCCTTTTCCCATCTTTCTATTCTATTTTTAGCTCCCGAAGGCTTTTTTGGTTTATCCATCTTTTTCAAATTCAAATTTCAACGACAACTCACTGACGTTACTGCGTACTTAACGTAACTCACGGCGCCCCGCCCACTCGCGATATTACCCTTTGTCTAAATAAATTATATGATGGAATCTTATGAGGGCACCGGTGCCGCCTAGCCTGTTAGTCCTCTTAAATGTATATAACTTTTTATATATACAATAACTTATATAAATTTTATAAAAATGTATATAACTTATTATTTCACATTTTTTAAACCATCGCGTTGGCGTCCCCCATGGTGCGGCGCCCCTATGCGCCACATATAGCGCATACCCACTTTTTGCGCCACTGTGTAAACGCCACTGCTAATGCATCGTTAGCGCTATCTACGTGGATATTAAAATCTCAGACAATTAGTATTTTATCAACGTTAACCAATAGGTCCGATAGGAAGTCCGCAAACTCTTTCAGAAAATCAGTATAGGGACCAGGGGGTCTATACACCGTAGCCAATGTAAAAGAAAGCAATGTTTTTTTACTTTTGTTAGGAATAATTATGTTCAATGCAAGCACTTCAAATGATTTAAATTATGCTCTGTTCTCTAAATTACAGTAAGAACGTTTCTAAATATTGTAGCGACGCCACCACCCCGCCCAACCGGACGTGGCTCATGCATATAACAGTAACTTGGTGGGGTACACTCATTTAGACCGAAATAATCATTTGGTTTAAGCCAGGTCTCGGTGAGACAGAGTATATCAAAACAGTTGTCCGTGATCATTTCTTTTACAATAAATGCCTTTGAATTTAGTGATCTAATATTAAGTAGGCCGAACTTTATGAATTGGTTTTGGTTGTTAATACATTGTCTTCAGGTTTAATCACGATCAGATTTTTTCTCTGACTTTTGCCAAAATATTTACTTTGTAGTATTATTCGGGGGACACATACGGCCTTTATATATTTGGAAACATTTTGGTCACATTTATAGCAGTTGAGGAGCACAGACTATGATTTTAACTTAAGTTTTAACTTACCTGAGGGAGACTTACCGGAGGGAGACATAGTCAACAAGTGCGTAGCACATTCGAGATGTTGAAGGACAGGAGAGCCGCTCCGATGCTGCTGGGGTACAGGCCGTCGGGGCGGAAGAGCCTAGGTCGCTCCCAGAACAGATCAAAATTTCAACAAAGAGCAGCTACTGTTCAATACAAAATGACATCAACCGTTGATTAAGCGAAAAAAGTCTACTGAACTTTTCATTCCCTCTTAGGTAGGTAGACAGCGGTCCTGATACGATGATCCTCGCTGCGGGCGATGCGTTGCGTACCATCTCGATGTCCCTCTTCAGGATCTCCAACTGCCGCATCCTGACGTCGTTCAATCCCGCGTGCAGCACGACAGCTCTGATGTTAGCATCGTCCTTCGTAATCATGGTAGCAAACATGCAAGCTTGTCTTTGCTCTTGGTTGGTAATGGAAATCCGTGAGCTATCCGCAGGCTCTCACAGGAGGATGGCACGTGACTCACGTTCAGCTGGAGTGCAGAGGAGGAGGGCAGAAAGAGACTAATTAGCGTAGCTGCTATAAATATATTTTAAGCAGAAGATAATATAATGTAATATTACTTTATCTGTAAGATTGCATAACATGCATCATGCGAATGCTTAAAAGGTCTTTAATCTAGTAAGAAGGAAATTACTTGTCATCCATTGTGTTATATGTTGGATAGTTTAGAAACTTCATCTGGTTTTGAAATATACTGTACAGCTGGGTATAATCTGCATAGCAGTGGAAACTAATTTTGTGATTTCTAATAATGTAACTTGGTATATAGAGAATAGCAGAGGCCCTAAAACCAATCCTTCAGGTAATGATAATCCTTGCTGTGGGCAATGCATTGCATACCATCTCAATCAGAGTTCTGAAGTCTTCAGGATTTGGCAGTCGAAGATCCTGAAGATGATGTTCACCCACGCTGGCAGTACGACAGTTCCGATGTTCCTAACCTAGTAGAGGAACCACATACGTTTCGCACGATTGAGTCTACGATCACCACAGCATTGCATTCAGTCTCGCGGAGGGGGGTGAAGCAGTTTCTGGTGGTGATCTCAAAGGCAGGAGGTGGCTTATGTCCTGGCTCGCACCTTTCGCCGCAGACTTGTCACGGAGATGCAAATGTAAGACCAGGATTGACAGGTTGGGACTGAAGAATCCTGGATCATTAGACTATAATCTCTGGGGCGGACGTGAAGAGGTCCGGGGGTCCTGAGGGCGGTCATCTGCATTATCTATATGTTTTATCTAGGAATCTGAAATAAAAAAGTATATTGTCTGAATATTTGACAAGGACTACAGGTTTGACCTCACATTTCACAATAGACAACCAAAAGAAAAAAAAATGCAGAATATGGAGCAACATAAAAACAAATCTTCTGCCCTTTAATGTTTTGAGGACATGTGTTCTTTCCCGCAGTTTTCTTAGTGGCTCATGCTTCAAAAATTGACTGGTGACTATATTTTTTCTGGGTGCGAGGAGTATAAACATCCGGGAATTGTTTTTATAAATAACCTAAGCACACCCAACCAAAAAAATCACTGTCAAATAAATCTTAGCTGGTCTTAGGCTCAGTACCTCAAACCATTTGTGGAAAAGAACGTCTTTCAAACTAAAGCGTTGGTTTGGATCCTCCTGCAGACATGACTGGATCAAGCTGCAGCATTCTGTGTAGGAAGATGGAAAAGACAGTTATTACCTGAAATGTACCTGACTGCTCATGTTATTCCCTAAATCTTTTATCAAACAGCTTGGCAACGTTTACGTTTTTTCTGCTATGTGTCTTTTTACTGTTTCATACAATTTGGAATTTCATTTGTCATGATGAAGATCTCACCTTTGGATAAGCCCCTTTTGGACCACTTATTATTTTTCATCTGGTCCAGGATGCGGAAGCCAGGATAGAACCCACACAGCATCGCAAACAACGACACCCCAAGTGACCACACTGTCGCTGGCTCTGCGTGGTACTGGAACTTCTCGTAATATTCAGGGCAGCAGTACTCCACAGCGCCTTAAGAAAACATATTTCATCTGATTTATAACTCTGCATTACCAAAGGATCGAATCTTAATCGGAATGGCGGTTCATAAAACTGTACGTGTGGCCTTCAGACATGTCTTAAGTGATAATACATACCTACGAACATCTTGTATTCCGATGTCTTCAAAATGTCACCACACCCAAAGTCGATGAGTTTGACATCTAGCGTGTCTGTGTTGATAAGTAAGTTATCCAGTTTTATGTCCCGGTGGAAAACGCCACGCTCGAAGCATACAGATGCAGCTATGGTTGCCTGCCACATGATAATCTGTGCCAAACCCTCTGTGACTGTTCCTCCTTTTCTGCAAACAAAGGTGTGCAAATCCTGGCATGGAGAAGGACATTCTAGGACCATGACATAGTGGTTAGATTTGTCCTCCCAGTCCAGAAGTTTGATGATTTCAGGAACTGGGCTTCCGTTAGTCGCGAGGATCAGAAGAGCGATCTCCCGTGGAAGAGGTTCAGGATGACAGGGCTAGAAGAAATTTTACAAAGTAATGCCAATAACTTTATAACTATATATGTCAATAAAACAACAAAAAATGTTTTTTAAACTATAAGTACAGCATACTTACAATGCTGATGTAATCTGTGGCCAATGACTTTTTGACCAATTTCACTGCCACCTAATCAAGAAAACAAAAAAAACAGAGAATTGAGTAGGAAAGACTGAAAATGAATTCATGCATCGTTCAAAACATTAATGCTGAACAGACCTTTGAAACATTTAAAAAAAGAATAAAAGCATAAGATACATTTCGAAGGACTGCAAAGGATAAAGTGAGATAATAAAAAGATAAGCACAAGGTGGAAAGATGTAAAAATCAAACCTTCAAGCCATCGCTCACACGGGTCCCTTTGTAGACAGTTCCATAACCTCCTTGCCCCAGCTTTCTGCCAATTTCATACTTGCAGGAGTTTACTTCCTCTATATCTGTTTAAAGATTGAATGTTTGAAAGACTACAATCAATATTTTATTTGAGAAAAAAAAACACAGAAATTAAAATCATATTCTTAACATGAGCTGTGTAATTATATACATTCTTGTTAAAGTTAACCAGAATTCTGTTACATGTATTCATAAATGAAAAAGTCAATCCATCCAAGTGTTTAGTAAAGATTAATGTATGTCTGAGCAGGGGCAAATATCAGAGACTCAGTACATTGTCCCTTTAGTAAAACTTCAGGATAGGAAAGACAGTGTCCAGAAGACATTAAAACAGGGACACATTTGTGCAGATACTCTATGAAAAGTGTGTATGTGTGTTATGTTTTGTTGTGTTGGGATAACACTTGTAAACTCACTCTCAGCAGCCACATTCAGGTCAAAATCCTTGAGCGACACTTCAGAACTGACGGAAGGTTGGGAGACATCCCTTGAGTCGGACCCCGACTGCACTGGAGTCTGGATGCTGTCAATACTCGGGTCGGACACAGGTCGGACCAGGGACTGGGGGTTGCCGACAAGCAAGTCAGCCAGAGAAAGAATTGGTGTGTGGAAGCTATCCTCGCTCGAGTCCGACACAGACCGGACCGGAGACTGAGGGTGGCTGACAAGCAGGTCAGTGTGAAAAAGGACCGCTGTGTGTAAGTTGTCCTCGCTCGAGTCCGACACAGACCGGACCGGAGACTGAGGGTGGCTGACAAGCAGGTCAGTGTGAAAAAGGACCGCTGTGTGTAAGTTGTCCTCACTAGAGTTGGGCACAGAGCGGTCTAGGGATGGTAGGACCGCTACATGGACCTGCTGTACTGAAATCTCATCTGTAAAGGGCAAAGATATCCAACATGACATCAATCCAATCAAATAATATAGAAATATTATCCTTATTATTATTTATGGTGGAATTTGGTTCATCACAACATTATTCCCATAATTACGTATGTGAAATGTAATGGTTTTGATAAGTTTATTATAAAATATTAGGGAAAAAATATATTCCTAAGTGATCTGACCCTAAACTTTTACATACACTCATAACGTGATGTTATTTACCTTCGGTACTGTTGTCAGCGGGCACAACAGCTACTTCCGTAGCACTTTGAGGAGCTTTCCGGCCTTTCCTCCACTTCCAAAATCTCTTCTTCCTTTTCACTTCATCTCTGTTACTGCTTCCACCTCCATCAGGTTCACTGACAAGAGTTTCCTGCTGTACTGACCTCTCACCTGTAGAAGACATCAAACCCAAGTGATGAATGAAATCAAACAATATTCCAGAAATACTGAGAACTCACATAACTGGGCAAACCTATTGATTAAACACGTACAGTTGAGTTTTAAGGTGCAACTTTTACACAAATTTCACTCAGAGAATATAAGAACCCAACATAGATAGAATAACGATTATTATTCATTGTTAAACTTGGCTAGTCACAACATAACTCAACACAACTGAGATGTTAATAGTTTTGATGATTTATACTAAAATATTAGAGCTACATTTCTTTTAGAAGTGATCTGACCCCATATGTTTACATACACGCAAGGCGTCATGATGTTTACCTGCGGTACTGCTGTCAGCGGGCACAACAGCTACTTCACTGGCACTCTGACCTGCTTTTCGACCTTTCATCCACTTCCAAAATCTCCTTTTCTTCACTCCATCACTTTTAGCAGATCCGTGTCCATCCGATGAACCGCCTGGCGGAGGTAAACAATCTCGCGAATTCGCGGTCGATCGTGCAGGTGTACTTTGGGTCGCTTCGTACACGCTATCGTCTGCGCTGTCAGCTTTAACGCATCGACAAATATTCTGACCCATCTTAACTTCAAGTCAACAGAAGTTAGTCAACGGTAAACAAGTTAGTCAACAATAAGCGCGCGAGTTGTAGAAGGAGTAAAGCGAGACGAGTTCTGTTTGACTTAAGATCAGATATGACCGTTACGTAACAGTGGGACGCCAAATGGAGAAACGTGATTGGCCAATTCCCACGAGAAGCACAACGCGCTCATTGGCCTGTTTGTTTTCGCGTTTTTAAAGAGAGAAGGAGTCTTGGATTTATTTGCTTTATTTAAAAGCGCTTTTTCTACATAAATAGACTGGAAACGTTGATTTATGATTAAGTCAAAAACAAGAAATCATTTTACATGATCATGGATTGCAAGTAACTTACAATACAGTCGAGTGAAAAATTGTGTAGCGTCAAGTTGTGATGGTGTCAAAGTTACATTTTTAAAGTGCTTATCAGGCTAATATAAGACACACCTCTTACTATATTGGAATAAGCATGGACACTTAATACGGATTTTAATAAACATTACATCGTTATATTGTGGATTTGTTTATTTCTTCACAAGAAATGACTTTAGGGGAAAAAATAGAAATGCATCTTCAATTTACTTTTTTACTACTGTACATTAAGGCCAGAAATCAGCATTTACATCTCCATTCAAATCTAAATCATTTAAACTTCTTGTGTCAGCACAGGGGCGCAACTACTCAGTGTTAGGGGGGTATGCAGAAACAGTTTTTGCGCCCCCCCTAAATAAAAAAGTGTGCCGGACATCATCATGTATGGGCTTGAAATAATAAAGGTTTATTTTAAAAGTATATCAGACAGCTACTGTAAGCCCACCATAATTATATGGTATATGGACACAAATATATAAAAATGTATTCATAGAAATTTCTCTGCCATTTCTTTCTTTTTGCCGTATCTAAAACGTACCGATTCGTACCGAAACGTGACACAAGTGTAACGTATCGAACCGAACCCTGAATTTTGTGAACCATTACACCCCTACCTTTTCCATATTAATAATATTAAGAAATTAATCTGTTGGTATCAAGTATGAAGTTGGTATCAAGCTCCCTCTACACTTCCACCTAATGTTAGACCTACCTAACTTTGCTGTTAAATATAGCAGCCTAAATTCAATTTTTCAATCAGCCTAGGGATGGCATCAGATAAGACAACTATTATGCAGTAAGGTTGTGCTGCTGTTGAAATTACATGAACATTTGGGATTTTAAAAAGTACAAATATGACACACACACATACATATAGAAAAATAATTACAGGGTCACATCTCTCTCTGTTTAAAGGTCTGTGCTGATCAGTGGTGTGCGGTGGACTTAAAAAATGAGGAGGCAGATTTCTACCCATGTCATTTTTGTTCATCTCTGCACTATTAACAAGTGCGTTTGTCAGAAAACCAGTGTCATTTCAGTGTTTATGTGTGAAAAATTCCTTTTAATTACTACAAGTTCATTACAGTATGTACTTCTGATTTTTTTTTGTTTTTTATTTTCCCTGCTTTGGGAAAAGGTACATCAACACCACCTTCATCTTATTCTGGAACATTTGGGATTTCCTATATAAGAATAACATCATAACCAATACCATCAATTTAATTATTAGCAGTCCCAGAAATACTCAAAGCATTTAAGAGATCAATTCAAATAGAAATGACCAGGGCCGCTGCTAGCCATTTTGGTGCCCTAAGCATAATTCCAGTATGATCCCCCCCCCCTTAAAGGTGCAAACTTTTCTTCAGTAAAAAGAATAGCAAAACAAAAAACTATCAATGTTTAACAGTAAAATCTCAATTCAGATCGCAAGCTGCACCGAAATTAACGTTGATCGCCCCGGGCTTCGAACCTACGTCGATCCGAATGGGAGACGAGCGCTCTAACGAAGAGGCTATAGCGTCTCTGTTGGTTCGTATGTTAATTTTGATTAAACATGGACTTACCTGCAAGTGATTCGCGTGGTGGGAGCGGCGGCGCTGGATGTGACTTACTTTAGCCTTGCTGCTATCCTGAGCAGCCTGATCACAAGCAAAAGTTTTTGAACAAATCTGAACCACGTAATTCTGTCAACAATCGATAACTCCTCTGCCTCCGCCATCTCCGACACGAATCCTAAACTCCGATTAATACAACTAATAAAATAATTTAATTAACGTTCAATCTAATTTAGCGCCCGCAGTTTAAAATGAATGACGAAGACGAGCAGGAAGGCGGGATCTCGCTGATGAGTTAATCCAATCATAGCCCGTTGGAGGCATTGCCTCCTCTCACGTGACTTTTCTCCATTCTTTTCAATTACCCCCACTCAAACTCACGGCACGCTTTAGGGGTTATATGTAAAGTCAATGAGCTTAGAGGAGGCAAGAGAAACGCTGTCTCCCTTTGGAATTCATTCGAGCGGGGGCGCTGTTTCACACTGTTGTACACGCTGATTTCTCTCATATTTAACTCAACACGTTATATCCGTTGTCCTATTCTATTTCTGAACTGTTAGTAATATTCTCATTCGATTATTTTCGAGGGGGAGAGGAGACACTGCCTCCCTTGCCTCCTCGGAGGAAACGCCCCTGGTGCTGATATATATACATACATACATACATACATACACATATAGCACAGATCTTTAAAGAAGGAGAAATGTGGCCCTTGCAGCTTCCATGTCACCCAGCAGATGTAAAGTAGCCTGTATGTCTGACAGCACAGCTGAGCTAACATGAAGCTAATGGTAAAATAAAATCCATGATAAACCAGCCTTATTGCATAAGGAATGTTTTCCAGCTTCTAGTCATTTATTGTGCATGCTACCTTATATTTACCGGTTCTTATTTTACTTTAATAAAATTGAGATATGTCATGCATGGCATTGGTACAATAGGGTTTAACCAAAATATAAATGTAGATATCAGCAGCAACATTTTTTGCATTAAGTTAGCAAACACTTGCCAGTCAATATTTATATGTTCAAGCCTCCAAGTTTGGTAGCAAATCTATTCATGAATCCGACGGTCGGTTGCTCAGCAAGCTCGCTAGCTAACGTTAGTCTGTTAACATGAATTTTGTATTTGCAAGAATAGACGTCACATTTTGAATCCTACCTGTTGCCTTTCACCATCCACGTATTTAGCTGCTGTCGCATCCCTTGACAGGCCATCTCCTTTTTCCATCTTTCTTTTTCTATTTTTAGCCCCCGACAGCTTTTTTGGTTTATCCATCTTTTTCAAATTCAAATTTCAACGACAACTCACCAACGTTACTGCGTACTTAACGTAACTCACGGCGCCCCGCCCACTCGCGATATTACCCTTCTATGTCTAAATAAATTATATGATGGAATCTTATGAGGGCACCGGTGCCGCCTAGCCTGTTAGTCCTCTTAAATGTATATAACTTTTTATATATACAATAACTTATATAAATTTTAGAAAAATGTATATAACTTTTATTATTTCACATTTATTAAACCATCGCGTTGGCGCCCCCCGTGGTGCGGCGCCCCTATGCGCCGCATATAGCGCATACCCACTTTTTGCGCCACTGTGTCAGCATTTAGTTCCTAACTGTCTAGTATCAAACATAGATGTTTTATTCTTACTTTCTCTTTATACAAGCCTTGTTACTGTACATACAAATTCAATTCATAACTTTGAGAAATGACCATAACCTCATATTTCTACAAACATTTTAAAATGAAGATCTGACTTTATCATTCATCCATATGACAGAAGCACTCCGGTCCTTCTGTAAGCTGTACCAAACTAAGACTGGGTAACAGAACTTTGCCCAACACAAACCCGTTCAGGAGCTCGAGGCCATGGGAAGGACGAGTTTCTTTCTGAGGGTATATCGAGGTTCGGGCATCTGCTTATGGCCCTCTTTCTGCAAGAAAAGCAGATGTTAAATTAATAAGTGTATAACCTTTTTACTAGAATGCCGTAATGGTTCTAAATGAGAGTGACTAACAGTAATAGGCGATCAACAGCCAGTAGCAAATAAATGGTACACAAAATGCTGGTTATTGAATTATTCAATTATTCATTGACTTCGCAACTTCACTTTGAAAGTGGAACATAAGATCACAGACTTTGCATTGCAGAAGATGGCACCACTCTGGAAACATCCCATTTTCAACTCACTTGGGGCAGAGATTCTCTAGCTGTCTACAGAGCTCCTGGATATAGATAGACCCTTCTTTGATGTGCCGGAAGCACTGATAATGCTCTATCGTGGCCATTCCAATAAGAAAATCAGCTATTTCGCAGAACCAAACTAGCATCTTCTTCATACCTTCCTACTTCTGTACTGTCCTCCTGTCCATCCGGCATCCACACAGCCTCCTGACCCAGATTACCTTGGCAAGCCTGAATGAAAAACAGCTTGGGCTTGCTGGCCAAGGACTTGCATGTAGCAAAGGGCAGTGTGAGTCCCTTTGAGTGTGATCCCTCTTGGCAAACTTCTTCACCACAAAAGGTCCTCTAAAACAAAAATATACATTGTTTGATGTTTTCTTCTGTAAGAAATAAAGTTGTCATCAATAAAGTAACAGAATTGTATAAAATACCTTCGTCCTTTTCTGTGCCTCTCCTGTTGGCCAACTTCACACTTTGGCACCTTTCGAAGTTGAAGTTATTGACGATGAGAAAGTATCCTACAGGCTGATGGCTTATGGCATAGTATTCCTTCAATATGAATACAAAACAAAGTAATAATTTCAAAAGTGTAACCCGACACAATCCGGCAAAGAGAATATGTTAGAAAGAAATGTCTTATATAAATGTATATGTGTGTATAAGAAATGAAATGTAATCTGTCTTTACATCTTCAAGTTTTTCTGGAGGCTCTGAAGATTCTCTCCTCGCTAATAGCAAAAAAAGAGATTCAGAAAGTCAGTGAGTACTTATTTCTGTAAAAACAAGAATGTTAATATGGTAAGCAAACATTATAAAACATAAGAGGAGAGTACAACTTACGTGCAGGTACCTTGTCTCTATAGGCTGTGTTAAAATAATATAAAAGGCAATAAAGAACATACTGATCCCTCATAGATATGAAAATATGCTCTTATGAACCTGATTAAACCTAAAAACATATGTTCCTGAACTAAAGATGTACAGACATGGCAGTGCATCATCAGTTTTGGTGACCTGATTAAGCAATCTGACCTAAATTAAAAAGTAGCTAAATGTATTAACACACATCTGAATTTTACTGTAACATTAATGACCACCGTCACACTTCCATCTTACATTAGCAATATTTACTTTAGGATAGTGGGGTCTGGCGGTTAGAAACTTCCTGTAGAGGAGGTCTGCCCCCTATTGGACAAAAACATTTGCATTTTATATAATTTAAGAAACATCTCAAACACATTAAGATTTACATGATCATTGAACACGGAAAACAATTAGATTTTTTCCCCCCAATATTTTGGGAATCTCCTCAGAGAGAAGGAACTTCACGGTACTAAGGTTTTCTTCAGTCATGCCTTCAGACAATTTATAAAGCATTTTTCTGTGATGAACAGAGAAACAAAAATGTAAGATCAAGAACTAACTATAGAAACAACTGTAGCATTTCTGAAAATAACCATTTGACAGAGGATACATCCCTTGAGAATTTACTTCTGCATGTGTAGTAAATAAAGATCTACTTTAAAATCTATTACATAATAAAATACTGCTTTGAAAGATTGCTTAACAACCTAGAGTTCATTTTCTTCATACCTGTATGGTGAGACCCCCTTTCTTGTGTCACTTGTTTGCAGGTGCCTCTCCACCTCCTCTCTAGACATATTGAGGATGACGAGCAGGTCAAAGCGCCCAATTGTGATGAGAAGCTCAGGGATGAGCAGTCCATCATCGAGCAGTCCCTGCTCTTCCAGTCGTAAAAAAAGATCTTTGGCATCACGTACTGTCTCCAAACGCTTTTTCTGAAGCAGATCCGTCGTGCAAAGAAACTTAAGCTCGTCCACTTCCTTACTTGTGAGGTCCTCATCAATCTCAAGCAGCTTTAGAATATTCATGTTGTGCTTAAAAATAAGAAGATACGTTAAAGGAATAAAGATTATAGGGAGAATGAAATATAAATGCACACATAAACTTTGTCAGATCATAAGCAAAAGTATGTATTCATTCAAAAATAACAAGTAACAATAGTGAAAATTAAACAAGTGAAGACAAGTACAAACAGAAATCTGCATATACTGTCTATATTTTAGAAGTGTATGATATATCATGGCACTTTATATGGTGATAAGCATAGACACAATGTCTCTTGCTTCATATTTCGATAGGTATAGCCTACTTTCAAATTAATGCTGCATAAGGTTATTTGAAATCCATTATTTGTGCCTGTTATTCGTGAGAATCCACTAGATGGCACTATGCGATATGTAACAGACAGTTTTATCGTAACATAAACAAACGTTACTGCGCATGCGCACTTTTGTGACCCCAGCTGAATTTACAATACACATTCACTAATAGTGCCTCGAGATTTTTTATGACAACAATCAAAAGAAACCTGGAAGAACCGTTACTTGGCAAAACTTGTCTCTCCAATATTTTGAATTTAGACTCCGATACCGAGCTCGACTGCTAGATGTCACTCTACAATACGGTATGATTATAATGTGACCGAATCACAGGTCCCATTCAATATATATATATTTTTATTAAATGATCATACAACTAAATTCAACAAATCGTTTATTTACTAAAATTATTATGGAGTAAAATCATAACATACAGTAAATTAGATATAAATAGTTATTAGACACTAGCCAAATATAAGGAAGTTAACTGGCGGTGATGCGCGCGCGCCCATCCGATGAAACGGTCTATAGACAAGACAAGCAACAGAATGAATAACCAAGTTGCAGTAGTCGAGAATAAAACACAGACATGTAGAAATTGTTTCTGAGATTTATTTGCATCATTGAACAAAACACCCAATGAAATGTTTAATTTAAACATTTTAATTTAGGGATGGTGAAAATATAGGTTTTCTGAGCATTGCCCTCAAGTGTCTCATAAAATGGTTCGAAGCTTTTCAAAATGGTGCCCACTAGCGCTATTGTCTGGTCAAAGAGTGGAAAAGCAGTCTTTGTGTCCATTTATATTTGTAATGTTCTCACTAAAAGTTGTTAACAAATAATGTATTATTGTTTTATGACATTTTTAACTTAAACTTATAATAACTTGCTTTATAATTGTTCGAGTTTTATGGTTTATTAGACATGCTTTTCGCTTAACACACCACTCTTGTTTGAATACAGTCTTTTTATTGTAATGGTTCTGTTATTCCACATGGTAGTATTGTGCGGTGTGAAATTTGGATGAATATTATTTTTCCAACAATATAAAATTTGTTTGTGGGATTTTAAACATGAATTTATAATTACAATGTAAAAACAATTTGGTTTTGGGGAAGGGTTTTGCAAGGTTATCAAAATGTTGTATAACAACATTTTTAGTTATATATCTCTTAATCCAGGTGTGACTAATTGAGATTTTGTGTGGAGGTTGTCCAATCTCTCCAAGAAATGTGTGCATTTCTTATTTAATTTTCACCAATTAAAGGGAATAACCATTTCAGATTATGAGTATCGAATAAATCAATTTGCGGATGACACAGTAATATTAACATAAACATTATTTCAGTTTTTTCTAGACCATCAGGACTATGTTTAAATTAAAAAAAATGTGAACTCTTTCCCTTGATTTATGTGATGAAGAAATTATTTCCATTCCTGTTAAATTTGAAGTGAAATACATAGGCGTTATATTGTCGAAGGAATAGGTACGAGAGAACAAGTAAACATTGAAGTGAAAATGGACAGTATGAAAAAATCTTTGAATCATTGGCTTATGATAGATTTGTCTATAGGCAGAATTCTCTTGACTAAAGCAGAAGGCCTTATGGCCTGTATGGTCATATCTTGTTTTAGCAGTTGCCATCATCATAGCTTCAATTTCAGCACATGCCCCTGTTAGAGTCATGATGATCCACTTGGCCGGTAGCGTTATCTGCTTGATTGGAGTTTGGAGTGCCATCACGGAAAAGGAGAATATCTGTTTAGGCAGCGTTACAAACGTGAAACAAACAAACTTAAGTAGTTGTCTTTTAAATACTACTGGTTAAATATATTTTCTTTAGAGCCTGCATAAACTCGACCACTCACTTCCCCATCTTGGAAATCCCCACACGCACCGATTTGAGCTTGAACATACCCCAGGTTTACTAGAAACGGCGTGCAACGGTGTGCATCAGGGTTTGAATAATTGTTTTCTTTTTTGGTGGGTGTGTCAAGAATATCAGCCCAATCAGCAGCAACTTGTATTTAACCCAGGGTATTAAAGAGACAGCTGGTACAAGTAAAGTCGTTTAGATATTTGTCCGCTGCAACTCGGTATACAAAAAGTGAAGATATAAGAAACCATAAAAGAAGACAAGTTGTTGTTATTCAAGCAATTAACGTGGTTATCCAGTATTCTGCTGTACTTCCTTAAATAAAAGTTTAGAGAAATGTGTTGTGTGTTATTCTAGGCACTTCTGATCTTTCTCTGTATGTTTTTAAAACTGCTCCAAAATTCAGAGTGTGAGTGTGTACCAAGTGAAACCTGCGGTATGGGGACAAAATGTCCTCTAAAAACATGGAATATCCAAACAGTTGTTCGTGTGGGGACATTTTTTGAGGAAACAAGCCTATAAATCATACAGAAAGATCTTTTTAATAAATGTAAATGGGCAGAAGGTTTTCTGTGATTATTGGGTTTAGGGGAGAATATACAGTTTTGTTAGTTCCATTATTAAAGACTCACCCCAACACAAACCGTTTAAATCTCTGCCCTCTGACAAGAGAAGTGCGAACTGAAGGACATTGGGACTGTTAAATGGGTTAAACAAGAACTGAAACTATAGCATATCATGTTAATCTCACTTAATTGAATACACTCATGCTAGTTTTAAAATAATAATTTAACTGTACAGGCAATTACACATATAACAATAAATGCATTGAACTTCAACTGCAGTTTTCATGTGAGGATTCATCAGAATTGATTCCTTTACAAAAAATGTATAGTTTAAAATCTTTTATTCTTATCAGTGTAAAAAAAGAAACAGTACATTACAGTTTTTCTCAGTCCAAATTGCTTAACTACTTTAACTATAGTTTAACCATGGTAATTTGTATTTTACAAAATGTAATCAATCCACTAAAATGAAAATATTACCACACTTTTACTATAATAAAATACGGTTTAAACAAGATACAATTTTAACTTTATTAAGAAGAGCTATAGAAACATAGAATAAAGATTAATCAAATTGTTTAATTACACAGTGCCTCACAAATAAAAAGCAGGAACAAAAGTGTTATTTTATGAAGCGCTGATTTGAATATAAACCTGTAAACAGATAAATATGCTGTGTTATGAGTTTACAGTCACAAACAAACAGTTGGCCGAACAACCTTGCTATATTTCTTTCATTAAAACCCTATAACACGTTCCTACGTGTGTTTACATGTTGTTAACACGTACCAATAGCGCCCGGTCGACAGAGCCGGTATTCTATCGTCTTAATAATGTGTTTTCCACCTGTAAGAACACGTTTGTGTCTGCTTTGCCTTTATTTAACATCGTATGATTCAGTATCCTCCAGCTAATAATTTTTTCATTCATTTAATGTCTGGTTTAGACGTTTATATGATGTAGAATGCAGTGGTGTGCGGTGGACTTAAAAAATGAGGAGGCAGATTTCTACCCATGTAATTTTTGTTCATCTCTGCACTATTAACAAGTGCGATTGTCAGAAAACCAGTGTCATTTTAGTGTTTATGTGTGAAAAAATCATTTTAATTACTACAAGTTCATTACAGTATGTACTTCAGATTTTTTTAGTTTCCCTGCTTTGGGAAAAGGTACATCAACACCACCTTCATCTTTTTCTGGAACATTTGGGATTTCCTATATAAGAATAACATCATTGTCAATACCATCAATTTAATTATTAGCAGTCCCAGAAATACTCAAAGCATTTAAGAGATCAAATCAAATAGATGTGACTTACTTTAGCCTTGCTGCTAGCCTGATCACAAGCAAAAGTTTTTGAACAAATCTGAACCACGTAATATTCTGTCAACAATCGATAACTCCTCTGCCTCCGCCATCTCCGACACGAATCCTAAACTCCGATTAATACAACTAATAAAACAATTTATTTAACGTTCAATCTAATTTAGCGCCCGCAGTTTAAAATGTATGACGAAGACGAGCAGGGAGGCGGGATCTCGCTGATGAGTTATCCAATCATAGCCCGTTGGAGGCATTGCCTCATCTCACGTGACTTTTCTCCATTCTTTTCAATTACTGAATTGAATCCATTTTGTAATGAGGCTATAACATGACAAAATGTGGAAAAAGTGAACTTTGATTACTTTCCGGATGCACTGTATCTGACCAAACATGCCACAGCCTTGAACCATTGTAAAGATGTGTGCTGTGGATTTATTACACGAGAGGAAATTAGAAAATCCTTGTGAAACATACAATAATTTACTTCATTTTTTGTATTGACTTAAATTTTTGTTAGAAGCCAAACTTGAAAATCAATTATGATTAATTGCAAAGTCCTATGACATAATCATCTAATATAAAACATTACACATTTAACTATATTGTGTCCTGTATTATGTTAATAAAAGTGGTAAATTTAGTGAAGCTTCTATGGACACTCGCATATTTAAGGACATTTTTTACCCCAAAAATTTAATTGACCCCATAATATACCTCCATGCCAATTTAGATTGTCTTACTTCACCCAAAACAATCAGTAATATTAAATACAAATCTGACGGTTTAATGTTAGCATTACCACAGAACTGTGCCCTATTTTAAAGCTCAAAAAATCTGTATATCCATCAGAAAAGTAATCTATAAGACTCAAGGTGGTTAATATATAACTTCTAAAGTAAGACACTTTTTGCGCGAGTAAAACAATTACAATATTTTCAAAAAGAATTAAAGATCTATCATTTTTATTTTAGGTTTATTTTAACTGATAGAGACAAAATACTTTAATAAAGTGACAGGACTAATCTGTGGTCCATATAGGGACAAAACCAATCTGCCAGAAGTCTTGCTGGTTGGTAGGGGATCAAAAACGTATCTCACTGACTTTAATGCAAATCAATTTATAAACTTCATATACATTTTCCCAGATTCTTTGGTTAATATTCGGTTTCTATCAGTTAAAATAAACCGACCATAAAAATTATAGACCCTTCTTTTCCTTGTAAGCAGGCAAAATTACAAAATCAGCAGGAAATCGAAAAATGATTTCCCTCACTGTATACACTCAGCTAAAGGATTATTAGGAACATCTGTTCAATTTCTCATTAATGCAATTATCTAATCAACCAATCACATGGCAGTTGTTTCAATGCATTTAGGGGTGTGGTCCTGGTCAAGACAATCTCCTGAACTCCAAACTGAATGTCAGAATGGGAAAGAAAGGTTATTTAAGCAATTTTGAGCGTGGCGTGGTTGTTGGTGCCAGACGGGCCGGTTTGAGTATTTCACAATCTGCTCAGTTACTGGGATTTTCACGCACAACCATTTCTAGGGTTTACAAAGAATGGTGTGAAAAGGGAAAAACACAAAAAAAGGGTAAAACACAGAACATGAATACTTTAACTTGTTATAAAAAAGACCTAGTAAATAATATCTAATGTCAGTAGTCTCCCGGTGGTTTATTTAGCATATTTTGCATTAAGTGAATGCTTGGCTGAAAAGATGCGTCTTTAATCTAGACTTAAATTGGGCGAGTGTGTCTGATCCTCGAATAGTGTCGGAAAGGCTATTCCAAAGTTTAGGTGCTACTTATGAGAAAGCTCGACCCCCTTTGGTGGATTTAGTTATTCTAGGTATTATCAAAAATCCTGCGTTTTGAGATCTTAGAGAGCGTGATGGGTTGTAGTGTGATAGAAGCTCTGTTAGGTAGGTAGGGGCTAAACCCTTTAAGGCCTTATAGGTGATTAATAGAACTTAAAAGTCAATATACGAAACTTAATTTTGGGTCTACAGTATCGAACGCAGCACTAAGGTCAAGCAGGACCAGGAGTGTGATGTTACCTTAATCTGATGCTATAAGCAGGTCGTTTGTAATTTTAACGAGCACAGTTTCAGTGCTATGATGCGAACTAAAGCCTGACAGAAATTTTTCGTGTATGTCGTTATTTTGTAAGAAAGAGCACAACTGAGTGCACACTACTTTTTCTAGAATTTTGGACAGGTATGGGAGATTTGAAATCGGTCTTTAGTTTCCTAGTTCATTTGGATCTAAGTTTGGTTTCTTGATCAGAGGCTTAATGACGGCCATCTTAAAGGGTCCTGGGACATGGCCTAGATTTATTGACGAGTTGATAATGTTATAAATGGGCTCAATTGCAACAGGTAGTAACTCTTATAATAATTTAGTTGGTATGGGGTCTAATAAGAAAGTTGTAGGTTTAGATGTTGCAGTAAGTTTAATTAAATCTTCCTGTTTTATAGGTGAAAAACGCTGTAGCCTTTCTTATGGAGCGATGGTTGGTGCTAATTCATAGGACAGATTTGGAGGTCGAGTTTTTACTATTTTGTCGCGAACAATTTTCTTTGTAAAAAATATCATGAATTCATTGCTACCGAGGTGCGGCGGAATAGCCAGGTCGGTTGATGTCTGTTTATTTGTTAATTTAGCAACGGTGCTAAATAAAAACCTTGGATTGTTTTTGTTGGTTTTTATGTTGCAAAGTTACGAAATATTCAATGTGTTGCTGACGCGGAGAAGCTTATTCGTGCATTTATGACCTCAAGACTTGACTACTGTAATGCGCTACTTAGTGGTTGTCCTGCATCATCAATAAACAAACTACAGTTAGTACAGAACGCAGCTGCCAGAGTTCTAACCAGGTCCAGAAAATACGATCACATAACCCCAATTTTATCAACCCTTCACTGGCTACCCATTAAGTATCGCATTGACTTTAAGGCTTTATAGGTGATTAAAATAACTTTAAAGGGTTTAGCCCCTACCTACCTAACAGAGCTTCTATCACACTACAACCACTCACCCTCTCAAGGATATTGTACCATGGTGCAATTTTTTTCTCATTAATCTTTTTTTACTTCATAGGTGCGACAGCTTCTAATGTATTAGAGAAAAAAGTTCCCAATTTCCTAGTCATGTCATCGAGCGATTCTTTGTTTATTGGTATGGATATTAAAAGAGTCAGATCTGGCAAGCTCTTGGCAATACTACCCTGTCGATAAAGAGTTAAAGGGCTGATTCCTGCCGTGCGTGATCGGTGACATCGTCGCTTTGAGGCATAATATCTATATTGGTTAGATCGACTCCGTGAGGGTGAATTTGGGATGAATTTCGACTCAAAATGATTAATAAATGCACGCACAGTCATCCGTGAACGTGATACACGTTTCATTTGTATTTTACGATTCACAAACAAATGCCTTATGATTTGATTCTGTGAAATTTAGATTTGAATAAACACGAAGCGATTTGTACAAATAGAGGCAGATTTGTGATCGCAATGTTTTATTTTGTGTTCATGTATATTGATTTTGCGCATACCAATGAGAAGTTGTGCATTTGTGGATCCTGTGACGCGCATTCATACATCCTGTTCTGTTCATTTGGATTTTGAGACTTTCTTTACGCGGTTTTGCATTGGACAATCCACACACACACAACTGCAGATCCATGCGCAACCGTGCAGAAAATAAGAACTACCACTAGATGGCAGGCTTAAGGACACCATAGGTGCTGGTCATATCATTAGAATATCATCAAAAAGTCGATGCATTTCACTATTTCCATTAAAAAAGTGAAACTTGTAAATTATATTAATTCATTACACGCAGACTGATATATTTCAAATGTTTATTTATTTTAATAGTGATGATTATAACTGACAACTAATTAAAATACCAAATTGATAAGGCGTTTAAATCTCAAAGACAAAGCATTTTCTCATAAAGTTAATAGATGTAGTTCTTACAGTTACAGTGCAGTAGATGAGTTAATGCAGTTATTACAGTTACAGTGCAGTAGATGAGTTAATGCAGTTATTAAAGTTACAGTGCAGTAGATGAGTTAATGCAGTTATTAAAGTTACAGTGCAGTAGATGAGTTAATGCAGTTATTAAAGTTACATATCCTTTTTCCATCTTTCTATTCTATTTTTAGCCCCCGAAGGCTTTTTTGGTTTATCCATCTTTTTCAAATTCAAATTTCAACGACAACTCACTGACGATACTGCGTACTTAACGTAACTCACGGCGCCCCGCCCACTCGCGATATTACCCTTTGTCTAAATAAATTATATGATGGAATCTTATGAGGGCACCGGTGCCGCCTAGCCTGTTAGTCCTCTTAAATGTATATAACTTTTTATATATACAATAACTTATATAAATTTTATAAAAATGTATATAACTTATTATTTCACATTTTTTAAACCATCGCGTTGGCGTCCCCGATGGTGCGGCGCCCCTATGCGCCGCATATAGCGCATACCCACTTTTTGCGCCACTGTGTAAACGCCACTGCTAATGCATCGTTAGCGCTATCTACGTGGATATTAAAACCTCAGACAATTAGTATTTTATCAACGTTAACCAATAGGTCCGATAGGAAGTCTGCGAACTCTTTCAGAAAATCAGTATAGGGACCAGGGGGTCTATACACCGTAGCCAATGTAAAAGAAAGCAATGTTTTTTTACTTTGTTAGGAATAATTATGTTCAACGCAAGCACTTCAAATGATTTAAATTATGCTCTGATCTAAATTACAGTAAGAACGTTTCTAAATATTGTAGCGACGCCACCACCCCGCCCAACCGGACGCGGCTCATGCATATAACAGTAACTTGGTGGGGTACACTCATTTAGACCGAAATAATCATTTGGTTTAAGCCAGGTCTCGGTGAGACAGAGTATATCAAAACAGTTGTCCATGATCATTTCTTTTACAATAAATGCCTTTGAATTTAGTGATCTAATATTAAGTAGGCCGAACTTTATGAATTGGTTTTGGTTGTTAATACATTGTCTTCAGGTTTAATCACGATCAGATTTTTTCTCGGACTTTTGCCAAAATATTTACTTTGTAGTATTATTCGGGGGACACATACGGCCTTTATATATTTGGAAACATTTTGGTCACATTTATAGCAGTTGAGGAGCACAGACTATGATTTTAACTTAAGTTTTAACTTACCTGAGGGAGACTTACCGGAGGGAGACGTAGTCAACAAGTGCGTAGCACATTCGAGATGTTGAAGGACAGGAGAGCCGCTCCGATGCTGCTGGGGTACAGGCCGTCGGGGCGGAAGAGCCTAGGTCGCTCCCAGAACAGATCAAAATTTCAACAAAGAGCAGCTACTGTTCAATACACAATGACATCAACCGTTGATTAAGCGAAAAAAGTCTACTGAACTTTTCATTCCCTCTTCGGTAGGTAGGCAGCGGTCCTGATACGATGATCCTCACTGCGGGCGATGCGTTGCGTACCATCTCGATCAGACTCCTGAAGTCCCTCTTCATGATCTCCAACTGCCGCATCCTGACGGGGCGGAAGAGCCTAAGTCGCTCCCAGAACAGATCAAAATTTCAACAAAGAGCAGCTACTTTTCAATACACAATGACATCAACCGTTGATTAAGCGAAAAAAGTCTACTGAACTTTTCATTCCCTCTCCGGTAGGTAGGCAGCGGTCCTGATACGATGATCCTCGCTGCGGGTGATGCGTTGCCTACTATCTCGATCGGACTCCTGAAGTCCCTCTGGGTATAATCTGCATAGCAGTGGAAACTAATTTCATGATTTCTAATAATGTAACTTGGTATATAGAGAATAGCAGAGGCCCTAAAACCAATCCTTCAGGTAATGATAATCCTTGCTGTGGGCAATGCATTGCATACCATCTCAATCAGAGTTCTGAAGTCTTCAGGATTTGGCAGTCGAAGATCCTGAAGATGATGTTCACCCACGCTGGCAGTACGACAGTTCCGATGTTCCTGACCTAGTAGAGGAACCACATACGTTTCGCACGATTGAGTCTACGATCACCACAGCATTGCATTCAGTCTCGCGGAGGGGGGTGAAGCAGTTTCTGGTGGTGATCTCAAAGGCAGGAGGTGGCTTATGTCCTGGCTCGCACCTTTCGCCGCAGACTTGTCACGGAGATGCAAATGTAAGACCAGGATTGACAGGTTGGGACTGAAGAATCCTGGATCATTAGACTATAATCTCTGGGGCGGACGTGAAGAGGTCCGGGGGTCCTGAGGGCGGTCATCTGCATTATCTATATGTTTTATCTAGGAATCTGAAATAAAAAAGTATATTGTCTGAATATTTGACAAGGACTACAGGTTTGACCTCACATTTCACAATAGACAACCAAAAGAAAAAAAAATGCAGAATATGGAGCAACATAAAAACAAATCTTCTGCCCTTTAATGTTTTGAGGACATGTGTTCTTTCCCGCAGTTTTCTTAGTGGCTCATGCTTCAAAAATTGACTGGTGACTATATTTTTTCTGGGTGCGAGGAGTATAAACATCCGGGAATTTTTTTTATAAATAACCTAAGCACACCCAACCAAAAAAATCACTGTCAAATAAATCTTAGCTGGTCTTAGGCTCAGTACCTCAAACCATTTGTGGAAAAGAACGTCTTTCAAACTAAAGCGTTGGTTTGGATCCTCCTGCAGACATGACTGGATCAAGCTGCAGCATTCTGTGTAGGAAGATGGAAAAGACAGTTATTACCTGAAATGTACCTGACTGCTCATGTTATTCCCTAAATCTTTTATCAAACAGCTTGGCAACGTTTAAGTTTTTTCTGCTATGTGTCTTTTTACTGTTTCATACAATTTGGAATTTCATTTGTCATGATGAAGATCTCACCTTTGGATAAGCCCCTTTTGGACCACTTATTATTTTTCATCTGGTCCAGGATGCGGAAGCCAGGATAGAACCCACACAGCATCGCAAACAACGACACCCCAAGTGACCACACTGTCGCTGGCTCTGCGTGGTACTGGAACTTCTCGTAATATTCAGGGCAGCAGTACTCCACAGCACCTTAAGAAAACATATTTCATCTGATTTATAACTCTGCATTACCAAAGGATCGAATCTTAATCGGAATGGCGGTTCATAAAACTGTACGTGTGGCCTTCAGACATGTCTTAAGTGATAATACATACCTACGAACATCTTGTATTCCGATGTCTTCAAAATGTCACCACACCCAAAGTCGATGAGTTTGACATCTAGCGTGTCTGTGTTGATAAGTAAGTTATCCAGTTTTATGTCCCGGTGGAAAACGCCACGCTCGAAGCATACAGATGCAGCTATGGTTGCCTGCCACATGATAATCTGTGCCAAACCCTCTGTGACTGTTCCTCCTTTTCTGCAAACAAAGGTGTGCAAATCCTGGCATGGAGAAGGACATTCTAGGACCATGACATAGTGGTTAGATTTGTCCTCCCAGTCCAGAAGTTTGATGATTTCAGGAACTGGGCTTCCGTTAGTCGCGAGGATCAGAAGAGCGATCTCCCGTGGAAGAGGTTCAGGATGACAGGGCTAGAAGAAATTTTACAAAGTAATGCCAATAACTTTATAACTATATATGTCAATAAAACAACAAAAACATTTTTTTTAAACTATAAGTACAGCATACTTACAATGCTGATGTAATCTGTGGCCAATGACTTTTTGACCAATTTTACTGCCACCTAATCAAGAAAACAAAAAAAACTGAGAATTGAGTAGGAAAGATTGAAAATGAATTCATGCATCGTTCAAAACATTAATGCTGAACAGACCTTTGAAACATTTAAAAAAAGAATAAAAGCATAAGATACATTTCGAAGGACTGCAAAGGATAAAGTGAGATAATAAAAAGATAAGCACAAGGTGGAAAGATGTAAAAATCAAACCTTCAAGCCATCGCTCACACGGGTCCCTTTGTAGACAGTTCCATAACCTCCTTGCCCCAGCTTTCTGCCAATTTCATACTTGCAGGAGTTTACTTCCTCTACATCTGTTTAAAGATTGAATGTTTGAAAGACTATAATCAATATTGTATTTGAGAAAAAAAACACAGAAATTAGAATATATTCTTAACATGAGCTGTGTAATTATATACATTCTTGTTAAAGTTAACCAGAATTCTGTTACATGTATTCATAAATGAAAAAGTCAATCCATCCAAGTGTTTAGTAAAGATTAATGTATGTCTGAGCAGGGGCAAATATCAGAGACTCAGTACATTGTCCCTTTAGTAAAACTTCAGGATAGGAAAGACAGTGTCCAGAAGACATTAAAACAGGGACACATTTGTGCAGATACTCTATGAAAAGTGTGTATGTGTGTTATGTTTTGTCGGTTGTGATTACACTTGTAAACTCACTCTCAGCAGCCACATTCAGGTCAAAATCCTTGAGCGACACTTCAGAACTGACGGAAGGTTGGGAGACATCCCTTGAGTCGGACCCCGACTGCACTGGAGTCTGGATGCTGTCAATACTCGGGTAGGACACAGGTCGGACCAGGGACTGGGGGTTGCCGACAAGCAAGTCAGCCAGAGAAAGAATTGGTGTGTGGAAGCTATCCTCGCTCGAGTCCGACACAGACCGGACCGGAGACTGAGGGTGGCTGACAAGCAGGTCAGTGTGAAAAAGGACCGCTGTGTGTAAGTTGTCCTCGCTCGAGTCCGACACAGACCGGACCGGAGACTGAGGGTGGCTGACAAGCAGGTCAGTGTGAAAAAGGACCGCTGTGTGTAAGTTGTCCTCACTAGAGTTGGGCACAGAGCGGTCTAGGGATGGTAGGACCGCTACATGGACCTGCTGTACTGAAATCTCATCTGTAAAGGGCAAAGATATCCAACATGACATCAATCCAATCAAATAATATAGAAATATTATCCTTATTATTATTTATGGTGGAATTTGGTTCATCACAACATTATTCCCATAATTACGTATGTGAAATGTAATGGTTTTGATAAGTTTATTATAAAATATTAGGGAAAAAATATATTCCTAAGTGATCTGACCCTAAACTTTTACATACACTCATAACGTGATGTTTTTTACCTTCGGTACTGTTGTCAGCGGGCACAACAGCTACTTCCGTAGCACTTTGAGGAGCTTTCCGGCCTTTCCTCCACTTCCAAAATCTCTTCTTCCTTTTCACTCCATCTCTGTTACTGCTTCCACCTCCATCAGGTTCACTGACAAGAGTTTCCTGCTGTACTGACCTCTCACCTGTAGAAGACATCAAACCCAAGTGATGAATGAAATCAAACAATATTCCAGAAATACTGAGAACTCACATAACTGGGCAAACCTATTGATTAAACACGTACAGTTGAGTTTTAAGGTGCAACTATTACACAAATTTCACTCAGAGAATATAAGAACCCAACATAGATAGAATAACGATTATAATTCATTGTTAAACTTGGCTAGTCACAACATAACTCAACACAACTGAGATGTTAATAGTGTTGATGATTTATACTAAAATATTAGAGCTACATTTCTTTTAGAAGTGATCTGACCCCATATGTTTACATACACGCAAGGCGTCATGATGTTTACCTGCGGTACTGCTGTCAGCGGGCACAACAGCTACTTCACTGGCACTCTGACCTGCTTTTCGACCTTTCATCCACTTCCAAAATCTCCTTTTCTTCACTCCATCACTTTTAGCAGATCCGTGTCCATCCGATGAACCGCCTGGCGGAGGTAAACAATCTCGCGAATTCGCGGTCGATCGTGCAGGTGTACTTTGGGTCGCTTCGTACACGCTATCGTCTGCGCTGTCAGCTTTAACGCATCGACAAATATTCTGACCCATCTTAACTTCAAGTCAACAGAAGTTAGTCAACGGTAAACAAGTTAGTCAACAATAAGCGCGCGAGTTGTAGAAGGAGTAAAGCGAGACGAGTTCTGTTTGACTTAAGATCAGATATGACCGTTACGTAACAGTGGGACGCCAAATGGAGAAACGTGATTGGCCAATTCCCACGAGAAGCACAACGCGCTCATTGGCCTGTTTGTTTTCGCGTTTTTAAAGAGAGAAGGAGTCTTGGATTTATTTGCTTTATTTAAAAGCGCTTTTTCTACATAAATAGACTGGAAACGTTGATTTATGATTTAGTTAAAAACAAGAAATCATTTTACATGATCATGGATTGCAAGTAACTTACAATACAGTCGAGTGAAAAATTGTGTAGCGTCAAATTGTGAAAGTTACATTTTTAAAGTGCTTATCAGGCTAATATAAGACACACCTCTTACTATATTGGAATAAGCTTATAATATGATTATAATGTGACCGAATCACAGGTCCCATTCAAAATATATATATTTTTATTAAATGATCATACAACTAAATTCAACAAATCGTTTATTTACTAAAATTATTATGGACTGAAATCATAACATACAGTAAATTAGATATAAATAGTTATTATTAGACACTAGCCAAATACAAACAGGAAGTTAACTGGGGGTGATGCGCGCGCGCCCATCCGATGAAACGGTCTATAGACAAGACAAGCAACAGAATGAATAACCAAGTTGCAGTAGTCGAGAATAAAACACAGACATGTAGAAATTGTTTCTGAGATTTATTTGAATCATTGAACAAAACACCCTATGAAATGTTTAATTTAAACATTTTAATTTAGGGATGGTGAAAATAAAGGTTTTCTGAGCATTGAGGCTTTGCCCTCAAGTGTCTCATAAAATGGTTCGAAGCTTTTCAAAATGGTGCCCACTAGCGCTATTGTCTGGTCAAAGAGTGGAAAAGCAGTCTTTGTGTCCATTTATATTTGTAATGTTCTCACTAAAAGTTGTTAACAAATAATGTATTATTGTTTTATGACATTTTTAACTTAAACTTATAATAACTTGCTTTAAAATTGTTCGAGTTTTATGGTTTATTAGACATGCTTTTCGCTTAACACACCACTCTTGTTTGAATACAGTCTTTTTATTGTAATGGTTCTGTTATTCCACATGGTAGTATTGTGCGGTGTGAAATTTGGATGAATATTATTTTTCCAACAATATAAAATTTGTTTGTGGGATTTTGAACATGAATTTATAATTACAATGTAAAAACAATTTGGTTTTGGGGAAGGGTTTTGCAAGGTTATCAAAATGTTGTATAACAACATTTTTAGTTATATATCTCTTAATCCAGGTGTGACTCCTAGAATTGAGATTTTGCGTGGAGGTTGTCCAATCTCTCCAAGAAATGTGTGCATTTCTTATTTAATTTTCCCCAATTAAAGGGAATAACCATTTCAGATTATGAGTATCGAATAAATCAATTTGCGGATGACACAGTAATATTAACATAAACATTATTTCAGTTTTTTCTAGACCATCAGGACTATGTTTAATGATGAAGAAATTATATCAATTTCTGTTAAATCTGAAGTGAAATACATAGGCGTTATATTGTCGAAGGAATAGGTACGAGAGAACAAGTAAACATTGAAGTGAAAATGGACAGTATGAAAAAATCTTTAAATCATTGGCTTATGAGAGATTTGTCTATAGGCAGAATTCTCTTGACTAAAGCAGAAGGCCTATCTAAAATAATTTACCCATGCTACTCCCTTAATGTTTCTCCTCAACTGATAAAAAAGGTAAACTCTATTATGTTTAGTTCTATATGGAAAAACAAAACCTCTGAAAAGAAAGCCTCTGAATTAACGGTTGGAGTACTTTAACTGATATGGATCAAAACCTATTTAACAGTTAAATTCAATGTGGTTTCATATACCAAGATGTGTATTCAAAAAAGTCGGAAGGTTAGGGGCAGCTGAAATTTTACAGCTGAAACTTTGGGTAAACATTCTGGGCAAAACTGGATGATGCCTGGCCTGGGTAACTTGTTTGTAGCGGCGTCATTTCTCTTTCCTAAATGATGGAATCACCCGTGTTTTTCGTTTTCCGGAAGCCCGATCAGTCTAAGATCCCATCTCCTCTTGTACCTGGCATGCTTCAAACGCTGTTATCTGAGATGTTCTCTTTTCTCAAGTCCACTATTTCTTTCTTTACTTTCTTCGATTTAACCGTGTTTGCATTCTCCTCCATTGTCTTTTCAATTATTTTCAGGCGTTGATCTTGGTCATCAAATCTTTTAATTAGAGTTTGAATTTCATGGAAGATTAATTTGTTCTTTTGCCTGGTTGCCTTAGTTTGTCTATCGACTTTGTTCGTACTTTCTTGGGATTCGGGCTGGGCAATGGTGTATGGTTATATCTTGTTTTAGCAGTTTCCATCATCATAGCTTCAATTTCATCACATGCCCCTGTTAGAGTCATGATGATCCACTTGGCCGGTAGCGTTATCTGCTTGATTGGAGTTTGGAGAGCCATCACGGAAAAGGAGAATATCTGTTTAGGCAGCGTTACAAACGTGAAACAAACAAACTAAAGTAGTTGTCTTTTAAATACTACTGGTTAAATACTATTTTCTTTAGAGCCTGCATAAACTCGACCACTCACTTCCCCATCTTGGAAATCCCCACACGCACCGATTTGAGCTTGAACATACCCCAGGTTTACTAGAAACGGTGTGCATCAGGGTTTGAATAATTGTTTTCTTCTTTGGTGGGTGTGTCAAGAATATCAGCCCAATCAGCAGCAACTTGTATTTAACCCAGGGTATTAAAGAGACAGCTGGTACAAGTAAAGTCGTTTAGATATTTGTCCGCTGCAACTCGGTATACAAAAAGTGAAGATATAAGAAACCATAAAAGAAGACAAGTTGTTGTTATTCAAGCAATTAACGTGGTTGTATTCTGCTGTACTTCCTTAAATAAAAGTTTAGAGAAATGTGTTGTGTGTTATTCTAGGCACTTCTGATCTTTCTCTGTATGTTTTTAAAACTGCTCCAAAATTCAGAGTGTGAGTGTGTACCAGGTGAAACCTGCGGTATGGGGACAAAATGTCCTCTAGAAACATGGAATATCCAAATCAGTTGTTCGTGTGGGGACATTTTTTGAGGAAACAAGCCTATAAATCATACAGAATGATCTTTTTAATAAATGTAAATGGGCAGAAGGTTTTCTGTGATTATTGGGTTTAGGGGAGAATATACAGTTTTGTTAGTTCCATTATTAAAGACTCACCCCAACACAAACCGTTTAAATCTCTGCCCTCTGACAAGAGAAGTGCGAACTGAAGGACATTGGGACTGTTAAATGGGTTAAACAAGAACTGAAACTATAGCATATCATGTTAATCTCACTTAATTGAATACACTCATGCTAGTTTTAAAATAATAATTTAACTGTACAGGCAATTACACATATAACAATAAATGCATTGAACTTCAACTGCAGTTTTCATGTGAGGATTCATCAGAATTGATTCCTTTACAAAAAATGTATAGTTTAAAATCTTTTATTCTTATCAGTGTAAAAAAAGAAACAGTACATTACAGTTTTTCTCAGTCCAAATTGCTTAACTACTTTAACTATAGTTTAACCATGGTAATTTGTATTTTACAAAATGTAATCAATCCACTAAAATGAAAATATTACCACACTTTTACTATAATAAAATACGGTTTAAACAAGATACAATTTTAACTTTATTAAGAAGAGCTATAGAAACATAGAATAAAGATTAATCAAATTGTTTAATTACACAGTGCCTCACAAATAAAAAGCAGGAACAAAAGTGTTATTTTATGAAGCGCTGATTTGAATATAAACCTGTAAACAGATAAATATGCTGTGTTATGAGTTTACAGTCACAAACAAACAGTTGGCCGAACAACCTTGCTATATTTCTTTCATTAAAACCCTATAACACGTTCCTACGTGTGTTTACATGTTGTTAACACGTACCAATAGCGCCCGGTCGACAGAGCCGGTATTCTATCGTCTTAATAATGTGTTTTCCACCTGTAAGAACACGTTTGTGTCTGCTTTGCCTTTATTTAACATCGTATGATTCAGTATCCTCCAGCTAATAATTTTTTCATTCATTTAATGTCTGGTTTAGACGTTTATATGATGTAGAATGCAGTGGTGTGCGGTGGACTTAAAAAATGAGGAGGCAGATTTCTACCCATGTAATTTTTGTTCATCTCTGCACTATTAACAAGTGCGATTGTCAGAAAACCAGTGTCATTTTAGTGTTTATGTGTGAAAAAATCATTTTAATTACTACAAGTTCATTACAGTATGTACTTCAGATTTTTTTAGTTTCCCTGCTTTGGGAAAAGGTACATCAACACCACCTTCATCTTTTTCTGGAACATTTGGGATTTCCTATATAAGAATAACATCATTGTCAATACCATCAATTTAATTATTAGCAGTCCCAGAAATACTCAAAGCATTTAAGAGATCAAATCAAATAGATGTGACTTACTTTAGCCTTGCTGCTAGCCTGATCACAAGCAAAAGTTTTTGAACAAATCTGAACCACGTAATATTCTGTCAACAATCGATAACTCCTCTGCCTCCGCCATCTCCGACACGAATCCTAAACTCCGATTAATACAACTAATAAAACAATTTATTTAACGTTCAATCTAATTTAGCGCCCGCAGTTTAAAATGTATGACGAAGACGAGCAGGGAGGCGGGATCTCGCTGATGAGTTATCCAATCATAGCCCGTTGGAGGCATTGCCTCATCTCACGTGACTTTTCTCCATTCTTTTCAATTACTGAATTGAATCCATTTTGTAATGAGGCTATAACATGACAAAATGTGGAAAAAGTGAACTTTGATTACTTTCCGGATGCACTGTATCTGACCAAACATGCCACAGCCTTGAACCATTGTAAAGATGTGTGCTGTGGATTTATTACACGAGAGGAAATTAGAAAATCCTTGTGAAACATACAATAATTTACTTCATTTTTTGTATTGACTTAAATTTTTGTTAGAAGCCAAACTTGAAAATCAATTATGATTAATTGCAAAGTCCTATGACATAATCATCTAATATAAAACATTACACATTTAACTATATTGTGTCCTGTATTATGTTAATAAAAGTGGTAAATTTAGTGAAGCTTCTATGGACACTCGCATATTTAAGGACATTTTTTACCCCAAAAATTTAATTGACCCCATAATATACCTCCATGCCAATTTAGATTGTCTTACTTCACCCAAAACAATCAGTAATATTAAATACAAATCTGACGGTTTAATGTTAGCATTACCACAGAACTGTGCCCTATTTTAAAGCTCAAAAAATCTGTATATCCATCAGAAAAGTAATCTATAAGACTCAAGGTGGTTAATATATAACTTCTAAAGTAAGACACTTTTTGCGCGAGTAAAACAATTACAATATTTTCAAAAAGAATTAAAGATCTATCATTTTTATTTTAGGTTTATTTTAACTGATAGAGACAAAATACTTTAATAAAGTGACAGGACTAATCTGTGGTCCATATAGGGACAAAACCAATCTGCCAGAAGTCTTGCTGGTTGGTAGGGGATCAAAAACGTATCTCACTGACTTTAATGCAAATCAATTTATAAACTTCATATACATTTTCCCAGATTCTTTGGTTAATATTCGGTTTCTATCAGTTAAAATAAACCGACCATAAAAATTATAGACCCTTCTTTTCCTTGTAAGCAGGCAAAATTACAAAATCAGCAGGAAATCGAAAAATGATTTCCCTCACTGTATACACTCAGCTAAAGGATTATTAGGAACATCTGTTCAATTTCTCATTAATGCAATTATCTAATCAACCAATCACATGGCAGTTGTTTCAATGCATTTAGGGGTGTGGTCCTGGTCAAGACAATCTCCTGAACTCCAAACTGAATGTCAGAATGGGAAAGAAAGGTTATTTAAGCAATTTTGAGCGTGGCGTGGTTGTTGGTGCCAGACGGGCCGGTTTGAGTATTTCACAATCTGCTCAGTTACTGGGATTTTCACGCACAACCATTTCTAGGGTTTACAAAGAATGGTGTGAAAAGGGAAAAACACAAAAAAAGGGTAAAACACAGAACATGAATACTTTAACTTGTTATAAAAAAGACCTAGTAAATAATATCTAATGTCAGTAGTCTCCCGGTGGTTTATTTAGCATATTTTGCATTAAGTGAATGCTTGGCTGAAAAGATGCGTCTTTAATCTAGACTTAAATTGGGCGAGTGTGTCTGATCCTCGAATAGTGTCGGAAAGGCTATTCCAAAGTTTAGGTGCTACTTATGAGAAAGCTCGACCCCCTTTGGTGGATTTAGTTATTCTAGGTATTATCAAAAATCCTGCGTTTTGAGATCTTAGAGAGCGTGATGGGTTGTAGTGTGATAGAAGCTCTGTTAGGTAGGTAGGGGCTAAACCCTTTAAGGCCTTATAGGTGATTAATAGAACTTAAAAGTCAATATACGAAACTTAATTTTGGGTCTACAGTATCGAACGCAGCACTAAGGTCAAGCAGGACCAGGAGTGTGATGTTACCTTAATCTGATGCTATAAGCAGGTCGTTTGTAATTTTAACGAGCACAGTTTCAGTGCTATGATGCGAACTAAAGCCTGACAGAAATTTTTCGTGTATGTCGTTATTTTGTAAGAAAGAGCACAACTGAGTGCACACTACTTTTTCTAGAATTTTGGACAGGTATGGGAGATTTGAAATCGGTCTTTAGTTTCCTAGTTCATTTGGATCTAAGTTTGGTTTCTTGATCAGAGGCTTAATGACGGCCATCTTAAAGGGTCCTGGGACATGGCCTAGATTTATTGACGAGTTGATAATGTTATAAATGGGCTCAATTGCAACAGGTAGTAACTCTTATAATAATTTAGTTGGTATGGGGTCTAATAAGAAAGTTGTAGGTTTAGATGTTGCAGTAAGTTTAATTAAATCTTCCTGTTTTATAGGTGAAAAACGCTGTAGCCTTTCTTATGGAGCGATGGTTGGTGCTAATTCATAGGACAGATTTGGAGGTCGAGTTTTTACTATTTTGTCGCGAACAATTTTCTTTGTAAAAAATATCATGAATTCATTGCTACCGAGGTGCGGCGGAATAGCCAGGTCGGTTGATGTCTGTTTATTTGTTAATTTAGCAACGGTGCTAAATAAAAACCTTGGATTGTTTTTGTTGGTTTTTATGTTGCAAAGTTACGAAATATTCAATGTGTTGCTGACGCGGAGAAGCTTATTCGTGCATTTATGACCTCAAGACTTGACTACTGTAATGCGCTACTTAGTGGTTGTCCTGCATCATCAATAAACAAACTACAGTTAGTACAGAACGCAGCTGCCAGAGTTCTAACCAGGTCCAGAAAATACGATCACATAACCCCAATTTTATCAACCCTTCACTGGCTACCCATTAAGTATCGCATTGACTTTAAGGCTTTATAGGTGATTAAAATAACTTTAAAGGGTTTAGCCCCTACCTACCTAACAGAGCTTCTATCACACTACAACCACTCACCCTCTCAAGGATATTGTACCATGGTGCAATTTTTTTCTCATTAATCTTTTTTTACTTCATAGGTGCGACAGCTTCTAATGTATTAGAGAAAAAAGTTCCCAATTTCCTAGTCATGTCATCGAGCGATTCTTTGTTTATTGGTATGGATATTAAAAGAGTCAGATCTGGCAAGCTCTTGGCAATACTACCCTGTCGATAAAGAGTTAAAGGGCTGATTCCTGCCGTGCGTGATCGGTGACATCGTCGCTTTGAGGCATAATATCTATATTGGTTAGATCGACTCCGTGAGGGTGAATTTGGGATGAATTTCGACTCAAAATGATTAATAAATGCACGCACAGTCATCCGTGAACGTGATACACGTTTCATTTGTATTTTACGATTCACAAACAAATGCCTTATGATTTGATTCTGTGAAATTTAGATTTGAATAAACACGAAGCGATTTGTACAAATAGAGGCAGATTTGTGATCGCAATGTTTTATTTTGTGTTCATGTATATTGATTTTGCGCATACCAATGAGAAGTTGTGCATTTGTGGATCCTGTGACGCGCATTCATACATCCTGTTCTGTTCATTTGGATTTTGAGACTTTCTTTACGCGGTTTTGCATTGGACAATCCACACACACACAACTGCAGATCCATGCGCAACCGTGCAGAAAATAAGAACTACCACTAGATGGCAGGCTTAAGGACACCATAGGTGCTGGTCATATCATTAGAATATCATCAAAAAGTCGATGCATTTCACTATTTCCATTAAAAAAGTGAAACTTGTAAATTATATTAATTCATTACACGCAGACTGATATATTTCAAATGTTTATTTATTTTAATAGTGATGATTATAACTGACAACTAATTAAAATACCAAATTGATAAGGCGTTTAAATCTCAAAGACAAAGCATTTTCTCATAAAGTTAATAGATGTAGTTCTTACAGTTACAGTGCAGTAGATGAGTTAATGCAGTTATTACAGTTACAGTGCAGTAGATGAGTTAATGCAGTTATTAAAGTTACAGTGCAGTAGATGAGTTAATGCAGTTATTAAAGTTACAGTGCAGTAGATGAGTTAATGCAGTTATTAAAGTTACATATCCTTTTTCCATCTTTCTATTCTATTTTTAGCCCCCGAAGGCTTTTTTGGTTTATCCATCTTTTTCAAATTCAAATTTCAACGACAACTCACTGACGATACTGCGTACTTAACGTAACTCACGGCGCCCCGCCCACTCGCGATATTACCCTTTGTCTAAATAAATTATATGATGGAATCTTATGAGGGCACCGGTGCCGCCTAGCCTGTTAGTCCTCTTAAATGTATATAACTTTTTATATATACAATAACTTATATAAATTTTATAAAAATGTATATAACTTATTATTTCACATTTTTTAAACCATCGCGTTGGCGTCCCCGATGGTGCGGCGCCCCTATGCGCCGCATATAGCGCATACCCACTTTTTGCGCCACTGTGTAAACGCCACTGCTAATGCATCGTTAGCGCTATCTACGTGGATATTAAAACCTCAGACAATTAGTATTTTATCAACGTTAACCAATAGGTCCGATAGGAAGTCTGCGAACTCTTTCAGAAAATCAGTATAGGGACCAGGGGGTCTATACACCGTAGCCAATGTAAAAGAAAGCAATGTTTTTTTACTTTGTTAGGAATAATTATGTTCAACGCAAGCACTTCAAATGATTTAAATTATGCTCTGATCTAAATTACAGTAAGAACGTTTCTAAATATTGTAGCGACGCCACCACCCCGCCCAACCGGACGCGGCTCATGCATATAACAGTAACTTGGTGGGGTACACTCATTTAGACCGAAATAATCATTTGGTTTAAGCCAGGTCTCGGTGAGACAGAGTATATCAAAACAGTTGTCCATGATCATTTCTTTTACAATAAATGCCTTTGAATTTAGTGATCTAATATTAAGTAGGCCGAACTTTATGAATTGGTTTTGGTTGTTAATACATTGTCTTCAGGTTTAATCACGATCAGATTTTTTCTCGGACTTTTGCCAAAATATTTACTTTGTAGTATTATTCGGGGGACACATACGGCCTTTATATATTTGGAAACATTTTGGTCACATTTATAGCAGTTGAGGAGCACAGACTATGATTTTAACTTAAGTTTTAACTTACCTGAGGGAGACTTACCGGAGGGAGACGTAGTCAACAAGTGCGTAGCACATTCGAGATGTTGAAGGACAGGAGAGCCGCTCCGATGCTGCTGGGGTACAGGCCGTCGGGGCGGAAGAGCCTAGGTCGCTCCCAGAACAGATCAAAATTTCAACAAAGAGCAGCTACTGTTCAATACACAATGACATCAACCGTTGATTAAGCGAAAAAAGTCTACTGAACTTTTCATTCCCTCTTCGGTAGGTAGGCAGCGGTCCTGATACGATGATCCTCACTGCGGGCGATGCGTTGCGTACCATCTCGATCAGACTCCTGAAGTCCCTCTTCATGATCTCCAACTGCCGCATCCTGACGGGGCGGAAGAGCCTAAGTCGCTCCCAGAACAGATCAAAATTTCAACAAAGAGCAGCTACTTTTCAATACACAATGACATCAACCGTTGATTAAGCGAAAAAAGTCTACTGAACTTTTCATTCCCTCTCCGGTAGGTAGGCAGCGGTCCTGATACGATGATCCTCGCTGCGGGTGATGCGTTGCCTACTATCTCGATCGGACTCCTGAAGTCCCTCTGGGTATAATCTGCATAGCAGTGGAAACTAATTTCATGATTTCTAATAATGTAACTTGGTATATAGAGAATAGCAGAGGCCCTAAAACCAATCCTTCAGGTAATGATAATCCTTGCTGTGGGCAATGCATTGCATACCATCTCAATCAGAGTTCTGAAGTCTTCAGGATTTGGCAGTCGAAGATCCTGAAGATGATGTTCACCCACGCTGGCAGTACGACAGTTCCGATGTTCCTGACCTAGTAGAGGAACCACATACGTTTCGCACGATTGAGTCTACGATCACCACAGCATTGCATTCAGTCTCGCGGAGGGGGGTGAAGCAGTTTCTGGTGGTGATCTCAAAGGCAGGAGGTGGCTTATGTCCTGGCTCGCACCTTTCGCCGCAGACTTGTCACGGAGATGCAAATGTAAGACCAGGATTGACAGGTTGGGACTGAAGAATCCTGGATCATTAGACTATAATCTCTGGGGCGGACGTGAAGAGGTCCGGGGGTCCTGAGGGCGGTCATCTGCATTATCTATATGTTTTATCTAGGAATCTGAAATAAAAAAGTATATTGTCTGAATATTTGACAAGGACTACAGGTTTGACCTCACATTTCACAATAGACAACCAAAAGAAAAAAAAATGCAGAATATGGAGCAACATAAAAACAAATCTTCTGCCCTTTAATGTTTTGAGGACATGTGTTCTTTCCCGCAGTTTTCTTAGTGGCTCATGCTTCAAAAATTGACTGGTGACTATATTTTTTCTGGGTGCGAGGAGTATAAACATCCGGGAATTTTTTTTATAAATAACCTAAGCACACCCAACCAAAAAAATCACTGTCAAATAAATCTTAGCTGGTCTTAGGCTCAGTACCTCAAACCATTTGTGGAAAAGAACGTCTTTCAAACTAAAGCGTTGGTTTGGATCCTCCTGCAGACATGACTGGATCAAGCTGCAGCATTCTGTGTAGGAAGATGGAAAAGACAGTTATTACCTGAAATGTACCTGACTGCTCATGTTATTCCCTAAATCTTTTATCAAACAGCTTGGCAACGTTTAAGTTTTTTCTGCTATGTGTCTTTTTACTGTTTCATACAATTTGGAATTTCATTTGTCATGATGAAGATCTCACCTTTGGATAAGCCCCTTTTGGACCACTTATTATTTTTCATCTGGTCCAGGATGCGGAAGCCAGGATAGAACCCACACAGCATCGCAAACAACGACACCCCAAGTGACCACACTGTCGCTGGCTCTGCGTGGTACTGGAACTTCTCGTAATATTCAGGGCAGCAGTACTCCACAGCACCTTAAGAAAACATATTTCATCTGATTTATAACTCTGCATTACCAAAGGATCGAATCTTAATCGGAATGGCGGTTCATAAAACTGTACGTGTGGCCTTCAGACATGTCTTAAGTGATAATACATACCTACGAACATCTTGTATTCCGATGTCTTCAAAATGTCACCACACCCAAAGTCGATGAGTTTGACATCTAGCGTGTCTGTGTTGATAAGTAAGTTATCCAGTTTTATGTCCCGGTGGAAAACGCCACGCTCGAAGCATACAGATGCAGCTATGGTTGCCTGCCACATGATAATCTGTGCCAAACCCTCTGTGACTGTTCCTCCTTTTCTGCAAACAAAGGTGTGCAAATCCTGGCATGGAGAAGGACATTCTAGGACCATGACATAGTGGTTAGATTTGTCCTCCCAGTCCAGAAGTTTGATGATTTCAGGAACTGGGCTTCCGTTAGTCGCGAGGATCAGAAGAGCGATCTCCCGTGGAAGAGGTTCAGGATGACAGGGCTAGAAGAAATTTTACAAAGTAATGCCAATAACTTTATAACTATATATGTCAATAAAACAACAAAAACATTTTTTTTAAACTATAAGTACAGCATACTTACAATGCTGATGTAATCTGTGGCCAATGACTTTTTGACCAATTTTACTGCCACCTAATCAAGAAAACAAAAAAAACTGAGAATTGAGTAGGAAAGATTGAAAATGAATTCATGCATCGTTCAAAACATTAATGCTGAACAGACCTTTGAAACATTTAAAAAAAGAATAAAAGCATAAGATACATTTCGAAGGACTGCAAAGGATAAAGTGAGATAATAAAAAGATAAGCACAAGGTGGAAAGATGTAAAAATCAAACCTTCAAGCCATCGCTCACACGGGTCCCTTTGTAGACAGTTCCATAACCTCCTTGCCCCAGCTTTCTGCCAATTTCATACTTGCAGGAGTTTACTTCCTCTACATCTGTTTAAAGATTGAATGTTTGAAAGACTATAATCAATATTGTATTTGAGAAAAAAAACACAGAAATTAGAATATATTCTTAACATGAGCTGTGTAATTATATACATTCTTGTTAAAGTTAACCAGAATTCTGTTACATGTATTCATAAATGAAAAAGTCAATCCATCCAAGTGTTTAGTAAAGATTAATGTATGTCTGAGCAGGGGCAAATATCAGAGACTCAGTACATTGTCCCTTTAGTAAAACTTCAGGATAGGAAAGACAGTGTCCAGAAGACATTAAAACAGGGACACATTTGTGCAGATACTCTATGAAAAGTGTGTATGTGTGTTATGTTTTGTCGGTTGTGATTACACTTGTAAACTCACTCTCAGCAGCCACATTCAGGTCAAAATCCTTGAGCGACACTTCAGAACTGACGGAAGGTTGGGAGACATCCCTTGAGTCGGACCCCGACTGCACTGGAGTCTGGATGCTGTCAATACTCGGGTAGGACACAGGTCGGACCAGGGACTGGGGGTTGCCGACAAGCAAGTCAGCCAGAGAAAGAATTGGTGTGTGGAAGCTATCCTCGCTCGAGTCCGACACAGACCGGACCGGAGACTGAGGGTGGCTGACAAGCAGGTCAGTGTGAAAAAGGACCGCTGTGTGTAAGTTGTCCTCGCTCGAGTCCGACACAGACCGGACCGGAGACTGAGGGTGGCTGACAAGCAGGTCAGTGTGAAAAAGGACCGCTGTGTGTAAGTTGTCCTCACTAGAGTTGGGCACAGAGCGGTCTAGGGATGGTAGGACCGCTACATGGACCTGCTGTACTGAAATCTCATCTGTAAAGGGCAAAGATATCCAACATGACATCAATCCAATCAAATAATATAGAAATATTATCCTTATTATTATTTATGGTGGAATTTGGTTCATCACAACATTATTCCCATAATTACGTATGTGAAATGTAATGGTTTTGATAAGTTTATTATAAAATATTAGGGAAAAAATATATTCCTAAGTGATCTGACCCTAAACTTTTACATACACTCATAACGTGATGTTTTTTACCTTCGGTACTGTTGTCAGCGGGCACAACAGCTACTTCCGTAGCACTTTGAGGAGCTTTCCGGCCTTTCCTCCACTTCCAAAATCTCTTCTTCCTTTTCACTCCATCTCTGTTACTGCTTCCACCTCCATCAGGTTCACTGACAAGAGTTTCCTGCTGTACTGACCTCTCACCTGTAGAAGACATCAAACCCAAGTGATGAATGAAATCAAACAATATTCCAGAAATACTGAGAACTCACATAACTGGGCAAACCTATTGATTAAACACGTACAGTTGAGTTTTAAGGTGCAACTATTACACAAATTTCACTCAGAGAATATAAGAACCCAACATAGATAGAATAACGATTATAATTCATTGTTAAACTTGGCTAGTCACAACATAACTCAACACAACTGAGATGTTAATAGTGTTGATGATTTATACTAAAATATTAGAGCTACATTTCTTTTAGAAGTGATCTGACCCCATATGTTTACATACACGCAAGGCGTCATGATGTTTACCTGCGGTACTGCTGTCAGCGGGCACAACAGCTACTTCACTGGCACTCTGACCTGCTTTTCGACCTTTCATCCACTTCCAAAATCTCCTTTTCTTCACTCCATCACTTTTAGCAGATCCGTGTCCATCCGATGAACCGCCTGGCGGAGGTAAACAATCTCGCGAATTCGCGGTCGATCGTGCAGGTGTACTTTGGGTCGCTTCGTACACGCTATCGTCTGCGCTGTCAGCTTTAACGCATCGACAAATATTCTGACCCATCTTAACTTCAAGTCAACAGAAGTTAGTCAACGGTAAACAAGTTAGTCAACAATAAGCGCGCGAGTTGTAGAAGGAGTAAAGCGAGACGAGTTCTGTTTGACTTAAGATCAGATATGACCGTTACGTAACAGTGGGACGCCAAATGGAGAAACGTGATTGGCCAATTCCCACGAGAAGCACAACGCGCTCATTGGCCTGTTTGTTTTCGCGTTTTTAAAGAGAGAAGGAGTCTTGGATTTATTTGCTTTATTTAAAAGCGCTTTTTCTACATAAATAGACTGGAAACGTTGATTTATGATTTAGTTAAAAACAAGAAATCATTTTACATGATCATGGATTGCAAGTAACTTACAATACAGTCGAGTGAAAAATTGTGTAGCGTCAAATTGTGAAAGTTACATTTTTAAAGTGCTTATCAGGCTAATATAAGACACACCTCTTACTATATTGGAATAAGCTTATAATATGATTATAATGTGACCGAATCACAGGTCCCATTCAAAATATATATATTTTTATTAAATGATCATACAACTAAATTCAACAAATCGTTTATTTACTAAAATTATTATGGACTGAAATCATAACATACAGTAAATTAGATATAAATAGTTATTATTAGACACTAGCCAAATACAAACAGGAAGTTAACTGGGGGTGATGCGCGCGCGCCCATCCGATGAAACGGTCTATAGACAAGACAAGCAACAGAATGAATAACCAAGTTGCAGTAGTCGAGAATAAAACACAGACATGTAGAAATTGTTTCTGAGATTTATTTGAATCATTGAACAAAACACCCTATGAAATGTTTAATTTAAACATTTTAATTTAGGGATGGTGAAAATAAAGGTTTTCTGAGCATTGAGGCTTTGCCCTCAAGTGTCTCATAAAATGGTTCGAAGCTTTTCAAAATGGTGCCCACTAGCGCTATTGTCTGGTCAAAGAGTGGAAAAGCAGTCTTTGTGTCCATTTATATTTGTAATGTTCTCACTAAAAGTTGTTAACAAATAATGTATTATTGTTTTATGACATTTTTAACTTAAACTTATAATAACTTGCTTTAAAATTGTTCGAGTTTTATGGTTTATTAGACATGCTTTTCGCTTAACACACCACTCTTGTTTGAATACAGTCTTTTTATTGTAATGGTTCTGTTATTCCACATGGTAGTATTGTGCGGTGTGAAATTTGGATGAATATTATTTTTCCAACAATATAAAATTTGTTTGTGGGATTTTGAACATGAATTTATAATTACAATGTAAAAACAATTTGGTTTTGGGGAAGGGTTTTGCAAGGTTATCAAAATGTTGTATAACAACATTTTTAGTTATATATCTCTTAATCCAGGTGTGACTCCTAGAATTGAGATTTTGCGTGGAGGTTGTCCAATCTCTCCAAGAAATGTGTGCATTTCTTATTTAATTTTCCCCAATTAAAGGGAATAACCATTTCAGATTATGAGTATCGAATAAATCAATTTGCGGATGACACAGTAATATTAACATAAACATTATTTCAGTTTTTTCTAGACCATCAGGACTATGTTTAATGATGAAGAAATTATATCAATTTCTGTTAAATCTGAAGTGAAATACATAGGCGTTATATTGTCGAAGGAATAGGTACGAGAGAACAAGTAAACATTGAAGTGAAAATGGACAGTATGAAAAAATCTTTAAATCATTGGCTTATGAGAGATTTGTCTATAGGCAGAATTCTCTTGACTAAAGCAGAAGGCCTATCTAAAATAATTTACCCATGCTACTCCCTTAATGTTTCTCCTCAACTGATAAAAAAGGTAAACTCTATTATGTTTAGTTCTATATGGAAAAACAAAACCTCTGAAAAGAAAGCCTCTGAATTAACGGTTGGAGTACTTTAACTGATATGGATCAAAACCTATTTAACAGTTAAATTCAATGTGGTTTCATATACCAAGATGTGTATTCAAAAAAGTCGGAAGGTTAGGGGCAGCTGAAATTTTACAGCTGAAACTTTGGGTAAACATTCTGGGCAAAACTGGATGATGCCTGGCCTGGGTAACTTGTTTGTAGCGGCGTCATTTCTCTTTCCTAAATGATGGAATCACCCGTGTTTTTCGTTTTCCGGAAGCCCGATCAGTCTAAGATCCCATCTCCTCTTGTACCTGGCATGCTTCAAACGCTGTTATCTGAGATGTTCTCTTTTCTCAAGTCCACTATTTCTTTCTTTACTTTCTTCGATTTAACCGTGTTTGCATTCTCCTCCATTGTCTTTTCAATTATTTTCAGGCGTTGATCTTGGTCATCAAATCTTTTAATTAGAGTTTGAATTTCATGGAAGATTAATTTGTTCTTTTGCCTGGTTGCCTTAGTTTGTCTATCGACTTTGTTCGTACTTTCTTGGGATTCGGGCTGGGCAATGGTGTATGGTTATATCTTGTTTTAGCAGTTTCCATCATCATAGCTTCAATTTCATCACATGCCCCTGTTAGAGTCATGATGATCCACTTGGCCGGTAGCGTTATCTGCTTGATTGGAGTTTGGAGAGCCATCACGGAAAAGGAGAATATCTGTTTAGGCAGCGTTACAAACGTGAAACAAACAAACTAAAGTAGTTGTCTTTTAAATACTACTGGTTAAATACTATTTTCTTTAGAGCCTGCATAAACTCGACCACTCACTTCCCCATCTTGGAAATCCCCACACGCACCGATTTGAGCTTGAACATACCCCAGGTTTACTAGAAACGGTGTGCATCAGGGTTTGAATAATTGTTTTCTTCTTTGGTGGGTGTGTCAAGAATATCAGCCCAATCAGCAGCAACTTGTATTTAACCCAGGGTATTAAAGAGACAGCTGGTACAAGTAAAGTCGTTTAGATATTTGTCCGCTGCAACTCGGTATACAAAAAGTGAAGATATAAGAAACCATAAAAGAAGACAAGTTGTTGTTATTCAAGCAATTAACGTGGTTGTATTCTGCTGTACTTCCTTAAATAAAAGTTTAGAGAAATGTGTTGTGTGTTATTCTAGGCACTTCTGATCTTTCTCTGTATGTTTTTAAAACTGCTCCAAAATTCAGAGTGTGAGTGTGTACCAGGTGAAACCTGCGGTATGGGGACAAAATGTCCTCTAGAAACATGGAATATCCAAATCAGTTGTTCGTGTGGGGACATTTTTTGAGGAAACAAGCCTATAAATCATACAGAATGATCTTTTTAATAAATGTAAATGGGCAGAAGGTTTTCTGTGATTATTGGGTTTAGGGGAGAATATACAGTTTTGTTAGTTCCATTATTAAAGACTCACCCCAACACAAACCGTTTAAATCTCTGCCCTCTGACAAGAGAAGTGCGAACTGAAGGACATTGGGACTGTTAAATGGGTTAAACAAGAACTGAAACTATAGCATATCATGTTAATCTCACTTAATTGAATACACTCATGCTAGTTTTAAAATAATAATTTAACTGTACAGGCAATTACACATATAACAATAAATGCATTGAACTTCAACTGCAGTTTTCATGTGAGGATTCATCAGAATTGATTCCTTTACAAAAAATGTATAGTTTAAAATCTTTTATTCTTATCAGTGTAAAAAAAGAAACAGTACATTACAGTTTTTCTCAGTCCAAATTGCTTAACTACTTTAACTATAGTTTAACCATGGTAATTTGTATTTTACAAAATGTAATCAATCCACTAAAATGAAAATATTACCACACTTTTACTATAATAAAATACGGTTTAAACAAGATACAATTTTAACTTTATTAAGAAGAGCTATAGAAACATAGAATAAAGATTAATCAAATTGTTTAATTACACAGTGCCTCACAAATAAAAAGCAGGAACAAAAGTGTTATTTTATGAAGCGCTGATTTGAATATAAACCTGTAAACAGATAAATATGCTGTGTTATGAGTTTACAGTCACAAACAAACAGTTGGCCGAACAACCTTGCTATATTTCTTTCATTAAAACCCTATAACACGTTCCTACGTGTGTTTACATGTTGTTAACACGTACCAATAGCGCCCGGTCGACAGAGCCGGTATTCTATCGTCTTAATAATGTGTTTTCCACCTGTAAGAACACGTTTGTGTCTGCTTTGCCTTTATTTAACATCGTATGATTCAGTATCCTCCAGCTAATAATTTTTTCATTCATTTAATGTCTGGTTTAGACGTTTATATGATGTAGAATGCAGTGGTGTGCGGTGGACTTAAAAAATGAGGAGGCAGATTTCTACCCATGTAATTTTTGTTCATCTCTGCACTATTAACAAGTGCGATTGTCAGAAAACCAGTGTCATTTTAGTGTTTATGTGTGAAAAAATCATTTTAATTACTACAAGTTCATTACAGTATGTACTTCAGATTTTTTTAGTTTCCCTGCTTTGGGAAAAGGTACATCAACACCACCTTCATCTTTTTCTGGAACATTTGGGATTTCCTATATAAGAATAACATCATTGTCAATACCATCAATTTAATTATTAGCAGTCCCAGAAATACTCAAAGCATTTAAGAGATCAAATCAAATAGATGTGACTTACTTTAGCCTTGCTGCTAGCCTGATCACAAGCAAAAGTTTTTGAACAAATCTGAACCACGTAATATTCTGTCAACAATCGATAACTCCTCTGCCTCCGCCATCTCCGACACGAATCCTAAACTCCGATTAATACAACTAATAAAACAATTTATTTAACGTTCAATCTAATTTAGCGCCCGCAGTTTAAAATGTATGACGAAGACGAGCAGGGAGGCGGGATCTCGCTGATGAGTTATCCAATCATAGCCCGTTGGAGGCATTGCCTCATCTCACGTGACTTTTCTCCATTCTTTTCAATTACTGAATTGAATCCATTTTGTAATGAGGCTATAACATGACAAAATGTGGAAAAAGTGAACTTTGATTACTTTCCGGATGCACTGTATCTGACCAAACATGCCACAGCCTTGAACCATTGTAAAGATGTGTGCTGTGGATTTATTACACGAGAGGAAATTAGAAAATCCTTGTGAAACATACAATAATTTACTTCATTTTTTGTATTGACTTAAATTTTTGTTAGAAGCCAAACTTGAAAATCAATTATGATTAATTGCAAAGTCCTATGACATAATCATCTAATATAAAACATTACACATTTAACTATATTGTGTCCTGTATTATGTTAATAAAAGTGGTAAATTTAGTGAAGCTTCTATGGACACTCGCATATTTAAGGACATTTTTTACCCCAAAAATTTAATTGACCCCATAATATACCTCCATGCCAATTTAGATTGTCTTACTTCACCCAAAACAATCAGTAATATTAAATACAAATCTGACGGTTTAATGTTAGCATTACCACAGAACTGTGCCCTATTTTAAAGCTCAAAAAATCTGTATATCCATCAGAAAAGTAATCTATAAGACTCAAGGTGGTTAATATATAACTTCTAAAGTAAGACACTTTTTGCGCGAGTAAAACAATTACAATATTTTCAAAAAGAATTAAAGATCTATCATTTTTATTTTAGGTTTATTTTAACTGATAGAGACAAAATACTTTAATAAAGTGACAGGACTAATCTGTGGTCCATATAGGGACAAAACCAATCTGCCAGAAGTCTTGCTGGTTGGTAGGGGATCAAAAACGTATCTCACTGACTTTAATGCAAATCAATTTATAAACTTCATATACATTTTCCCAGATTCTTTGGTTAATATTCGGTTTCTATCAGTTAAAATAAACCGACCATAAAAATTATAGACCCTTCTTTTCCTTGTAAGCAGGCAAAATTACAAAATCAGCAGGAAATCGAAAAATGATTTCCCTCACTGTATACACTCAGCTAAAGGATTATTAGGAACATCTGTTCAATTTCTCATTAATGCAATTATCTAATCAACCAATCACATGGCAGTTGTTTCAATGCATTTAGGGGTGTGGTCCTGGTCAAGACAATCTCCTGAACTCCAAACTGAATGTCAGAATGGGAAAGAAAGGTTATTTAAGCAATTTTGAGCGTGGCGTGGTTGTTGGTGCCAGACGGGCCGGTTTGAGTATTTCACAATCTGCTCAGTTACTGGGATTTTCACGCACAACCATTTCTAGGGTTTACAAAGAATGGTGTGAAAAGGGAAAAACACAAAAAAAGGGTAAAACACAGAACATGAATACTTTAACTTGTTATAAAAAAGACCTAGTAAATAATATCTAATGTCAGCAGTCTCCCGGTGGTTTATTTAGCATATTTTGCATTAAGTGAATGCTTGGCTGAAAAGATGCGTCTTTAATCTAGACTTAAATTGGGCGAGTGTGTCTGATCCTCGAATAGTGTCGGAAAGGCTATTCCAAAGTTTAGGTGCTACTTATGAGAAAGCTCGACCCCTTTGGTGGATTTAGTTATTCTAGGTATTATCAAAAATCCTGCGTTTTGAGATCTTAGAGAGCGTGATGGGTTGTAGTGTGATAGAAGCTCTGTTAGGTAGGTAGGGGCTAAACCCTTTAAGGCCTTATAGGTGATTAATAGAACTTAAAAGTCAATATACGAAACTTAATTTTGGGTCTACAGTATCGAACGCAGCACTAAGGTCAAGCAGGACCAGGAGTGTGATGTTACCTTAATCTGATGCTATAAGCAGGTCGTTTGTAATTTTAACGAGCACAGTTTCAGTGCTATGATGCGAACTAAAGCCTGACAGAAATTTTTCGTGTATGTCGTTATTTTGTAAGAAAGAGCACAACTGAGTGCACACTACTTTTTCTAGAATTTTGGACAGGTATGGGAGATTTGAAATCGGTCTTTAGTTTCCTAGTTCATTTGGATCTAAGTTTGGTTTCTTGATCAGAGGCTTAATGACGGCCATCTTAAAGGGTCCTGGGACATGGCCTAGATTTATTGACGAGTTGATAATGTTATAAATGGGCTCAATTGCAACAGGTAGTAACTCTTATAATAATTTAGTTGGTATGGGGTCTAATAAGAAAGTTGTAGGTTTAGATGTTGCAGTAAGTTTAATTAAATCTTCCTGTTTTATAGGTGAAAAACGCTGTAGCCTTTCTTATGGAGCGATGGTTGGTGCTAATTCATAGGACAGATTTGGAGGTCGAGTTTTTACTATTTTGTCGCGAACAATTTTCTTTGTAAAAAATATCATGAATTCATTGCTACCGAGGTGCGGCGGAATAGCCAGGTCGGTTGATGTCTGTTTATTTGTTAATTTAGCAACGGTGCTAAATAAAAACCTTGGATTGTTTTTGTTGGTTTTTATGTTGCAAAGTTACGAAATATTCAATGTGTTGCTGACGCGGAGAAGCTTATTCGTGCATTTATGACCTCAAGACTTGACTACTGTAATGCGCTACTTAGTGGTTGTCCTGCATCATCAATAAACAAACTACAGTTAGTACAGAACGCAGCTGCCAGAGTTCTAACCAGGTCCAGAAAATACGATCACATAACCCCAATTTTATCAACCCTTCACTGGCTACCCATTAAGTATCGCATTGACTTTAAGGCTTTATAGGTGATTAAAATAACTTTAAAGGGTTTAGCCCCTACCTACCTAACAGAGCTTCTATCACACTACAACCACTCACCCTCTCAAGGATATTGTACCATGGTGCAATTTTTTTCTCATTAATCTTTTTTTACTTCATAGGTGCGACAGCTTCTAATGTATTAGAGAAAAAAGTTCCCAATTTCCTAGTCATGTCATCGAGCGATTCTTTGTTTATTGGTATGGATATTAAAAGAGTCAGATCTGGCAAGCTCTTGGCAATACTACCCTGTCGATAAAGAGTTAAAGGGCTGATTCCTGCCGTGCGTGATCGGTGACATCGTCGCTTTGAGGCATAATATCTATATTGGTTAGATCGACTCCGTGAGGGTGAATTTGGGATGAATTTCGACTCAAAATGATTAATAAATGCACGCACAGTCATCCGTGAACGTGATACACGTTTCATTTGTATTTTACGATTCACAAACAAATGCCTTATGATTTGATTCTGTGAAATTTAGATTTGAATAAACACGAAGCGATTTGTACAAATAGAGGCAGATTTGTGATCGCAATGTTTTATTTTGTGTTCATGTATATTGATTTTGCGCATACCAATGAGAAGTTGTGCATTTGTGGATCCTGTGACGCGCATTCATACATCCTGTTCTGTTCATTTGGATTTTGAGACTTTCTTTACGCGGTTTTGCATTGGACAATCCACACACACACAACTGCAGATCCATGCGCAACCGTGCAGAAAATAAGAACTACCACTAGATGGCAGGCTTAAGGACACCATAGGTGCTGGTCATATCATTAGAATATCATCAAAAAGTCGATGCATTTCACTATTTCCATTAAAAAAGTGAAACTTGTAAATTATATTAATTCATTACACGCAGACTGATATATTTCAAATGTTTATTTATTTTAATAGTGATGATTATAACTGACAACTAATTAAAATACCAAATTGATAAGGCGTTTAAATCTCAAAGACAAAGCATTTTCTCATAAAGTTAATAGATGTAGTTCTTACAGTTACAGTGCAGTAGATGAGTTAATGCAGTTATTACAGTTACAGTGCAGTAGATGAGTTAATGCAGTTATTAAAGTTACAGTGCAGTAGATGAGTTAATGCAGTTATTAAAGTTACAGTGCAGTAGATGAGTTAATGCAGTTATTAAAGTTACATATCCTTTTTCCATCTTTCTATTCTATTTTTAGCCCCCGAAGGCTTTTTTGGTTTATCCATCTTTTTCAAATTCAAATTTCAACGACAACTCACTGACGATACTGCGTACTTAACGTAACTCACGGCGCCCCGCCCACTCGCGATATTACCCTTTGTCTAAATAAATTATATGATGGAATCTTATGAGGGCACCGGTGCCGCCTAGCCTGTTAGTCCTCTTAAATGTATATAACTTTTTATATATACAATAACTTATATAAATTTTATAAAAATGTATATAACTTATTATTTCACATTTTTTAAACCATCGCGTTGGCGTCCCCGATGGTGCGGCGCCCCTATGCGCCGCATATAGCGCATACCCACTTTTTGCGCCACTGTGTAAACGCCACTGCTAATGCATCGTTAGCGCTATCTACGTGGATATTAAAACCTCAGACAATTAGTATTTTATCAACGTTAACCAATAGGTCCGATAGGAAGTCTGCGAACTCTTTCAGAAAATCAGTATAGGGACCAGGGGGTCTATACACCGTAGCCAATGTAAAAGAAAGCAATGTTTTTTTACTTTGTTAGGAATAATTATGTTCAACGCAAGCACTTCAAATGATTTAAATTATGCTCTGATCTAAATTACAGTAAGAACGTTTCTAAATATTGTAGCGACGCCACCACCCCGCCCAACCGGACGCGGCTCATGCATATAACAGTAACTTGGTGGGGTACACTCATTTAGACCGAAATAATCATTTGGTTTAAGCCAGGTCTCGGTGAGACAGAGTATATCAAAACAGTTGTCCATGATCATTTCTTTTACAATAAATGCCTTTGAATTTAGTGATCTAATATTAAGTAGGCCGAACTTTATGAATTGGTTTTGGTTGTTAATACATTGTCTTCAGGTTTAATCACGATCAGATTTTTTCTCGGACTTTTGCCAAAATATTTACTTTGTAGTATTATTCGGGGGACACATACGGCCTTTATATATTTGGAAACATTTTGGTCACATTTATAGCAGTTGAGGAGCACAGACTATGATTTTAACTTAAGTTTTAACTTACCTGAGGGAGACTTACCGGAGGGAGACGTAGTCAACAAGTGCGTAGCACATTCGAGATGTTGAAGGACAGGAGAGCCGCTCCGATGCTGCTGGGGTACAGGCCGTCGGGGCGGAAGAGCCTAGGTCGCTCCCAGAACAGATCAAAATTTCAACAAAGAGCAGCTACTGTTCAATACACAATGACATCAACCGTTGATTAAGCGAAAAAAGTCTACTGAACTTTTCATTCCCTCTTCGGTAGGTAGGCAGCGGTCCTGATACGATGATCCTCACTGCGGGCGATGCGTTGCGTACCATCTCGATCAGACTCCTGAAGTCCCTCTTCATGATCTCCAACTGCCGCATCCTGACGGGGCGGAAGAGCCTAAGTCGCTCCCAGAACAGATCAAAATTTCAACAAAGAGCAGCTACTTTTCAATACACAATGACATCAACCGTTGATTAAGCGAAAAAAGTCTACTGAACTTTTCATTCCCTCTCCGGTAGGTAGGCAGCGGTCCTGATACGATGATCCTCGCTGCGGGTGATGCGTTGCCTACTATCTCGATCGGACTCCTGAAGTCCCTCTGGGTATAATCTGCATAGCAGTGGAAACTAATTTCATGATTTCTAATAATGTAACTTGGTATATAGAGAATAGCAGAGGCCCTAAAACCAATCCTTCAGGTAATGATAATCCTTGCTGTGGGCAATGCATTGCATACCATCTCAATCAGAGTTCTGAAGTCTTCAGGATTTGGCAGTCGAAGATCCTGAAGATGATGTTCACCCACGCTGGCAGTACGACAGTTCCGATGTTCCTGACCTAGTAGAGGAACCACATACGTTTCGCACGATTGAGTCTACGATCACCACAGCATTGCATTCAGTCTCGCGGAGGGGGGTGAAGCAGTTTCTGGTGGTGATCTCAAAGGCAGGAGGTGGCTTATGTCCTGGCTCGCACCTTTCGCCGCAGACTTGTCACGGAGATGCAAATGTAAGACCAGGATTGACAGGTTGGGACTGAAGAATCCTGGATCATTAGACTATAATCTCTGGGGCGGACGTGAAGAGGTCCGGGGGTCCTGAGGGCGGTCATCTGCATTATCTATATGTTTTATCTAGGAATCTGAAATAAAAAAGTATATTGTCTGAATATTTGACAAGGACTACAGGTTTGACCTCACATTTCACAATAGACAACCAAAAGAAAAAAAAATGCAGAATATGGAGCAACATAAAAACAAATCTTCTGCCCTTTAATGTTTTGAGGACATGTGTTCTTTCCCGCAGTTTTCTTAGTGGCTCATGCTTCAAAAATTGACTGGTGACTATATTTTTTCTGGGTGCGAGGAGTATAAACATCCGGGAATTTTTTTTATAAATAACCTAAGCACACCCAACCAAAAAAATCACTGTCAAATAAATCTTAGCTGGTCTTAGGCTCAGTACCTCAAACCATTTGTGGAAAAGAACGTCTTTCAAACTAAAGCGTTGGTTTGGATCCTCCTGCAGACATGACTGGATCAAGCTGCAGCATTCTGTGTAGGAAGATGGAAAAGACAGTTATTACCTGAAATGTACCTGACTGCTCATGTTATTCCCTAAATCTTTTATCAAACAGCTTGGCAACGTTTAAGTTTTTTCTGCTATGTGTCTTTTTACTGTTTCATACAATTTGGAATTTCATTTGTCATGATGAAGATCTCACCTTTGGATAAGCCCCTTTTGGACCACTTATTATTTTTCATCTGGTCCAGGATGCGGAAGCCAGGATAGAACCCACACAGCATCGCAAACAACGACACCCCAAGTGACCACACTGTCGCTGGCTCTGCGTGGTACTGGAACTTCTCGTAATATTCAGGGCAGCAGTACTCCACAGCACCTTAAGAAAACATATTTCATCTGATTTATAACTCTGCATTACCAAAGGATCGAATCTTAATCGGAATGGCGGTTCATAAAACTGTACGTGTGGCCTTCAGACATGTCTTAAGTGATAATACATACCTACGAACATCTTGTATTCCGATGTCTTCAAAATGTCACCACACCCAAAGTCGATGAGTTTGACATCTAGCGTGTCTGTGTTGATAAGTAAGTTATCCAGTTTTATGTCCCGGTGGAAAACGCCACGCTCGAAGCATACAGATGCAGCTATGGTTGCCTGCCACATGATAATCTGTGCCAAACCCTCTGTGACTGTTCCTCCTTTTCTGCAAACAAAGGTGTGCAAATCCTGGCATGGAGAAGGACATTCTAGGACCATGACATAGTGGTTAGATTTGTCCTCCCAGTCCAGAAGTTTGATGATTTCAGGAACTGGGCTTCCGTTAGTCGCGAGGATCAGAAGAGCGATCTCCCGTGGAAGAGGTTCAGGATGACAGGGCTAGAAGAAATTTTACAAAGTAATGCCAATAACTTTATAACTATATATGTCAATAAAACAACAAAAACATTTTTTTTAAACTATAAGTACAGCATACTTACAATGCTGATGTAATCTGTGGCCAATGACTTTTTGACCAATTTTACTGCCACCTAATCAAGAAAACAAAAAAAACTGAGAATTGAGTAGGAAAGATTGAAAATGAATTCATGCATCGTTCAAAACATTAATGCTGAACAGACCTTTGAAACATTTAAAAAAAGAATAAAAGCATAAGATACATTTCGAAGGACTGCAAAGGATAAAGTGAGATAATAAAAAGATAAGCACAAGGTGGAAAGATGTAAAAATCAAACCTTCAAGCCATCGCTCACACGGGTCCCTTTGTAGACAGTTCCATAACCTCCTTGCCCCAGCTTTCTGCCAATTTCATACTTGCAGGAGTTTACTTCCTCTACATCTGTTTAAAGATTGAATGTTTGAAAGACTATAATCAATATTGTATTTGAGAAAAAAAACACAGAAATTAGAATATATTCTTAACATGAGCTGTGTAATTATATACATTCTTGTTAAAGTTAACCAGAATTCTGTTACATGTATTCATAAATGAAAAAGTCAATCCATCCAAGTGTTTAGTAAAGATTAATGTATGTCTGAGCAGGGGCAAATATCAGAGACTCAGTACATTGTCCCTTTAGTAAAACTTCAGGATAGGAAAGACAGTGTCCAGAAGACATTAAAACAGGGACACATTTGTGCAGATACTCTATGAAAAGTGTGTATGTGTGTTATGTTTTGTCGGTTGTGATTACACTTGTAAACTCACTCTCAGCAGCCACATTCAGGTCAAAATCCTTGAGCGACACTTCAGAACTGACGGAAGGTTGGGAGACATCCCTTGAGTCGGACCCCGACTGCACTGGAGTCTGGATGCTGTCAATACTCGGGTAGGACACAGGTCGGACCAGGGACTGGGGGTTGCCGACAAGCAAGTCAGCCAGAGAAAGAATTGGTGTGTGGAAGCTATCCTCGCTCGAGTCCGACACAGACCGGACCGGAGACTGAGGGTGGCTGACAAGCAGGTCAGTGTGAAAAAGGACCGCTGTGTGTAAGTTGTCCTCGCTCGAGTCCGACACAGACCGGACCGGAGACTGAGGGTGGCTGACAAGCAGGTCAGTGTGAAAAAGGACCGCTGTGTGTAAGTTGTCCTCACTAGAGTTGGGCACAGAGCGGTCTAGGGATGGTAGGACCGCTACATGGACCTGCTGTACTGAAATCTCATCTGTAAAGGGCAAAGATATCCAACATGACATCAATCCAATCAAATAATATAGAAATATTATCCTTATTATTATTTATGGTGGAATTTGGTTCATCACAACATTATTCCCATAATTACGTATGTGAAATGTAATGGTTTTGATAAGTTTATTATAAAATATTAGGGAAAAAATATATTCCTAAGTGATCTGACCCTAAACTTTTACATACACTCATAACGTGATGTTTTTTACCTTCGGTACTGTTGTCAGCGGGCACAACAGCTACTTCCGTAGCACTTTGAGGAGCTTTCCGGCCTTTCCTCCACTTCCAAAATCTCTTCTTCCTTTTCACTCCATCTCTGTTACTGCTTCCACCTCCATCAGGTTCACTGACAAGAGTTTCCTGCTGTACTGACCTCTCACCTGTAGAAGACATCAAACCCAAGTGATGAATGAAATCAAACAATATTCCAGAAATACTGAGAACTCACATAACTGGGCAAACCTATTGATTAAACACGTACAGTTGAGTTTTAAGGTGCAACTATTACACAAATTTCACTCAGAGAATATAAGAACCCAACATAGATAGAATAACGATTATAATTCATTGTTAAACTTGGCTAGTCACAACATAACTCAACACAACTGAGATGTTAATAGTGTTGATGATTTATACTAAAATATTAGAGCTACATTTCTTTTAGAAGTGATCTGACCCCATATGTTTACATACACGCAAGGCGTCATGATGTTTACCTGCGGTACTGCTGTCAGCGGGCACAACAGCTACTTCACTGGCACTCTGACCTGCTTTTCGACCTTTCATCCACTTCCAAAATCTCCTTTTCTTCACTCCATCACTTTTAGCAGATCCGTGTCCATCCGATGAACCGCCTGGCGGAGGTAAACAATCTCGCGAATTCGCGGTCGATCGTGCAGGTGTACTTTGGGTCGCTTCGTACACGCTATCGTCTGCGCTGTCAGCTTTAACGCATCGACAAATATTCTGACCCATCTTAACTTCAAGTCAACAGAAGTTAGTCAACGGTAAACAAGTTAGTCAACAATAAGCGCGCGAGTTGTAGAAGGAGTAAAGCGAGACGAGTTCTGTTTGACTTAAGATCAGATATGACCGTTACGTAACAGTGGGACGCCAAATGGAGAAACGTGATTGGCCAATTCCCACGAGAAGCACAACGCGCTCATTGGCCTGTTTGTTTTCGCGTTTTTAAAGAGAGAAGGAGTCTTGGATTTATTTGCTTTATTTAAAAGCGCTTTTTCTACATAAATAGACTGGAAACGTTGATTTATGATTTAGTTAAAAACAAGAAATCATTTTACATGATCATGGATTGCAAGTAACTTACAATACAGTCGAGTGAAAAATTGTGTAGCGTCAAATTGTGAAAGTTACATTTTTAAAGTGCTTATCAGGCTAATATAAGACACACCTCTTACTATATTGGAATAAGCTTATAATATGATTATAATGTGACCGAATCACAGGTCCCATTCAAAATATATATATTTTTATTAAATGATCATACAACTAAATTCAACAAATCGTTTATTTACTAAAATTATTATGGACTGAAATCATAACATACAGTAAATTAGATATAAATAGTTATTATTAGACACTAGCCAAATACAAACAGGAAGTTAACTGGGGGTGATGCGCGCGCGCCCATCCGATGAAACGGTCTATAGACAAGACAAGCAACAGAATGAATAACCAAGTTGCAGTAGTCGAGAATAAAACACAGACATGTAGAAATTGTTTCTGAGATTTATTTGAATCATTGAACAAAACACCCTATGAAATGTTTAATTTAAACATTTTAATTTAGGGATGGTGAAAATAAAGGTTTTCTGAGCATTGAGGCTTTGCCCTCAAGTGTCTCATAAAATGGTTCGAAGCTTTTCAAAATGGTGCCCACTAGCGCTATTGTCTGGTCAAAGAGTGGAAAAGCAGTCTTTGTGTCCATTTATATTTGTAATGTTCTCACTAAAAGTTGTTAACAAATAATGTATTATTGTTTTATGACATTTTTAACTTAAACTTATAATAACTTGCTTTAAAATTGTTCGAGTTTTATGGTTTATTAGACATGCTTTTCGCTTAACACACCACTCTTGTTTGAATACAGTCTTTTTATTGTAATGGTTCTGTTATTCCACATGGTAGTATTGTGCGGTGTGAAATTTGGATGAATATTATTTTTCCAACAATATAAAATTTGTTTGTGGGATTTTGAACATGAATTTATAATTACAATGTAAAAACAATTTGGTTTTGGGGAAGGGTTTTGCAAGGTTATCAAAATGTTGTATAACAACATTTTTAGTTATATATCTCTTAATCCAGGTGTGACTCCTAGAATTGAGATTTTGCGTGGAGGTTGTCCAATCTCTCCAAGAAATGTGTGCATTTCTTATTTAATTTTCCCCAATTAAAGGGAATAACCATTTCAGATTATGAGTATCGAATAAATCAATTTGCGGATGACACAGTAATATTAACATAAACATTATTTCAGTTTTTTCTAGACCATCAGGACTATGTTTAATGATGAAGAAATTATATCAATTTCTGTTAAATCTGAAGTGAAATACATAGGCGTTATATTGTCGAAGGAATAGGTACGAGAGAACAAGTAAACATTGAAGTGAAAATGGACAGTATGAAAAAATCTTTAAATCATTGGCTTATGAGAGATTTGTCTATAGGCAGAATTCTCTTGACTAAAGCAGAAGGCCTATCTAAAATAATTTACCCATGCTACTCCCTTAATGTTTCTCCTCAACTGATAAAAAAGGTAAACTCTATTATGTTTAGTTCTATATGGAAAAACAAAACCTCTGAAAAGAAAGCCTCTGAATTAACGGTTGGAGTACTTTAACTGATATGGATCAAAACCTATTTAACAGTTAAATTCAATGTGGTTTCATATACCAAGATGAGTATTCAAAAAAGTCGGAAGGTTAGGGGCAGCTGAAATTTTACAGCTGAAACTTTGGGTAAACATTCTGGGCAAAACTGGATGATGCCTGGCCTGGGTAACTTGTTTGTAGCGGCGTCATTTCTCTTTCCTAAATGATGGAATCACCCGTGTTTTTCGTTTTCCGGAAGCCCGATCAGTCTAAGATCCCATCTCCTCTTGTACCTGGCATGCTTCAAACGCTGTTATCTGAGATGTTCTCTTTTCTCAAGTCCACTATTTCTTTCTTTACTTTCTTCGATTTAACCGTGTTTGCATTCTCCTCCATTGTCTTTTCAATTATTTTCAGGCGTTGATCTTGGTCATCAAATCTTTTAATTAGAGTTTGAATTTCATGGAAGATTAATTTGTTCTTTTGCCTGGTTGCCTTAGTTTGTCTATCGACTTTGTTCGTACTTTCTTGGGATTCGGGCTGGGCAATGGTGTATGGTTATATCTTGTTTTAGCAGTTTCCATCATCATAGCTTCAATTTCATCACATGCCCCTGTTAGAGTCATGATGATCCACTTGGCCGGTAGCGTTATCTGCTTGATTGGAGTTTGGAGAGCCATCACGGAAAAGGAGAATATCTGTTTAGGCAGCGTTACAAACGTGAAACAAACAAACTAAAGTAGTTGTCTTTTAAATACTACTGGTTAAATACTATTTTCTTTAGAGCCTGCATAAACTCGACCACTCACTTCCCCATCTTGGAAATCCCCACACGCACCGATTTGAGCTTGAACATACCCCAGGTTTACTAGAAACGGTGTGCATCAGGGTTTGAATAATTGTTTTCTTCTTTGGTGGGTGTGTCAAGAATATCAGCCCAATCAGCAGCAACTTGTATTTAACCCAGGGTATTAAAGAGACAGCTGGTACAAGTAAAGTCGTTTAGATATTTGTCCGCTGCAACTCGGTATACAAAAAGTGAAGATATAAGAAACCATAAAAGAAGACAAGTTGTTGTTATTCAAGCAATTAACGTGGTTGTATTCTGCTGTACTTCCTTAAATAAAAGTTTAGAGAAATGTGTTGTGTGTTATTCTAGGCACTTCTGATCTTTCTCTGTATGTTTTTAAAACTGCTCCAAAATTCAGAGTGTGAGTGTGTACCAGGTGAAACCTGCGGTATGGGGACAAAATGTCCTCTAGAAACATGGAATATCCAAATCAGTTGTTCGTGTGGGGACATTTTTTGAGGAAACAAGCCTATAAATCATACAGAATGATCTTTTTAATAAATGTAAATGGGCAGAAGGTTTTCTGTGATTATTGGGTTTAGGGGAGAATATACAGTTTTGTTAGTTCCATTATTAAAGACTCACCCCAACACAAACCGTTTAAATCTCTGCCCTCTGACAAGAGAAGTGCGAACTGAAGGACATTGGGACTGTTAAATGGGTTAAACAAGAACTGAAACTATAGCATATCATGTTAATCTCACTTAATTGAATACACTCATGCTAGTTTTAAAATAATAATTTAACTGTACAGGCAATTACACATATAACAATAAATGCATTGAACTTCAACTGCAGTTTTCATGTGAGGATTCATCAGAATTGATTCCTTTACAAAAAATGTATAGTTTAAAATCTTTTATTCTTATCAGTGTAAAAAAAGAAACAGTACATTACAGTTTTTCTCAGTCCAAATTGCTTAACTACTTTAACTATAGTTTAACCATGGTAATTTGTATTTTACAAAATGTAATCAATCCACTAAAATGAAAATATTACCACACTTTTACTATAATAAAATACGGTTTAAACAAGATACAATTTTAACTTTATTAAGAAGAGCTATAGAAACATAGAATAAAGATTAATCAAATTGTTTAATTACACAGTGCCTCACAAATAAAAAGCAGGAACAAAAGTGTTATTTTATGAAGCGCTGATTTGAATATAAACCTGTAAACAGATAAATATGCTGTGTTATGAGTTTACAGTCACAAACAAACAGTTGGCCGAACAACCTTGCTATATTTCTTTCATTAAAACCCTATAACACGTTCCTACGTGTGTTTACATGTTGTTAACATGTACCAATAGCGCTTGGTCATCAGAGCCGGTATTCTATCGTCTTAATAACGTGTTTTCCACCTGTAAGAACACGTTTGTGTCTGCTTTGCCTTTATTTAACATCGTATGATTCAGTATCCTCCAGCTAATAATTTTTTCATTCATTTAATGTCTGGTTTAGACGTTTATATGATGTAGAATGCAGTGGTGTGCGGTGGACTTAAAAAATGAGGCGGCAGATTTCTACCCATGTAATTTTTGTTCATCTCTGCACTATTAACAAGTGCGATTGTCAGAAAACCAGTGTCATTTCAGTGTTTATGTGTGAAAAAATCATTTTAATTACTACAAGTTCATTACAGTATGTACTTCAGATTTTTTTAGTTTCCCTGCTTTGGGAAAAGGTACATCAACACCACCTTCATCTTTTTCTGGAACATTTGGGATTTCCTATATAAGAATAACATCATTGCCAATACCATCAATTTAATTATTAGCAGTCCCAGAAATACTCAAAGCATTTAAGAGATCAAATCAAATAGATGTGACTTACTTTAGCCTTGCTGCTAGCCTGATCACAAGCAAAAGTTTTTGAACAAATCTGAACCACGTAATATTCTGTCAACAATCGATAACTCCTCTGCCTCCGCCATCTCCGACACGTTTTATTTTAGATGATTATGTTAATAAAAGTGGTAAATTTAGTAAAGCTTCTATGGACACTCGCATATTTAAGGACATTTTTTACCCCAAAACTTTAATTGACCCCATAATATACCTCCATGCCAATTTAGATTGTCTTACTTCACCCAAAACAATCAGTAATATTAAATACAAATCTGACGGTTTAATGTTAGCATTACCACAGAACTGTGCCCTATTTTAAAGCTCAAAAAATCTGTATATCCATCAGAAAAGTAATCTATAAGACTCAATGTGGTTAATGTATAACTTCTAAAGTGAGAGACTTTTTGCGCGAGTAAAACAATTACAATATTTTCAAAAAGAATTAAAGATCTATCATTTTTATTTTAGGTTTATTTTAACTGATAGAGACAAAATCAGGGGAATTTTTTATATAAATGTTAATAATGTTTTTTGCATTTCAGTCATGGAAATAAGTATTTGATCCCGGAGCAAAACCTAACTTGGTGGAGAAACCCTTGTTGGCAAGCACAAAGTACAGAAGTCAGACATTTCTGAAAGTTGGTCACCAGGTTTGCACATGTGTCGGGATACATTTTAGTTTTACATACACAATAAGCTGATTTAGGAGTACTTTAATAAAGTGACAGGACTAATCTGTGGTCCATATAGGGACAAAACCAATCTGCCAGAAGTCTTGCTGGTTGGTAGGGGATCAAAAACTTATCTCACTGACTTTAATGCAAATCAATTTATAAACTTCATATACATTCCCAGATTCTTTGGTTAATATTCGGTTTCATTCATTCATTCATTTTCTACCGCTTATCCGGGGCCGGGTCGCGGGGGCAGCAGTCTAAGCAGAGATGCCCAGACATCCCTCACCCTAGACACTTCCTCCAGCTCTTCCGGGGGGACACCGAGGCGTTCCCAGGCCAGCCGGGAGACATAGTCCCACCAGCGTGTCCTAGGTCTTCCCCGGGGTCTCCTCCCGGTCGGACGGGCCCGGAGCACCTTCCGGGGAAGGCGTCCAGTAGGCATCCGTAACAGATGCCCAACCCATCTCAGCTGACCCCTCTCGATGTGAAGGAGCAGCGGCTCTACTCCGAGCTCCTCCCGGGTGACCGAGCTTCTCACCCTATCTCTAAGGGATCGCCCAGCCACCCTGCGGAGGAAGCTCATTTCAGCCGCCTGTATCCGGGATCTTGTCCTTTCGGTCATGACCCAAAGCTCATGACCATAGTAATATTCGGTTTCTATCAGTTAAAATAAACCGACCATAAAAATTATAGACCCTTCTTTTCCTTGTAAGCAGGCAAAATTACAAAATCAGCAGGAAATCGGAAAATGATTTCCCTCACTGTATACACTCAGCTAAAGGATTATTAGGAACATCTGTTCAATTTCTCATTAATGCAATTATCTAATCAACCAATCACATGGCAGTTGTTTCAATGCATTTAGGGGTGTGGTCCTGGTCAAGACAATCTCCTGAACTCCAAACTGAATGTCAGAATGGGAAAGAAAGGTTATTTAAGCAATTTTGAGCGTGGCGTGGTTGTTGGTGCCAGACGGGCCGGTTTGAGTATTTCACAATCTGCTCAGTTACTGGGATTTTCACGCACAACCATTTCTAGGGTTTACAAAGAATGGTGTGAAAAAGGAAAAACATCCAGTGTCCACAAAAAAAGGGTAAAACACAGAACATGAATACTTTAACTTGTTATTAAAAAGACCTAGTAAATAATATCTAATGTCAGCAGTCTCCTGGTGGTTTATTTAGCATATTTTGCATTAAGTGAATGCTTGGCTGAAAAGATGCGTCTTTAATCTAGACTTAAATTGGGCGAGTGTGTCTGATCCTCGAATAGTGTCGGAAAGGCTATTCCAAAGTTTAGGTGCTACTTATGAGAAAGCTCGACCCCTTTGGTGGATTTAGTTATTCTAGGTATTATCAAAAGTCCTGCGTTTTGAGATCTTAGAGAGCGTGATGGCTTGTAGTGTGATAGAAGCTCTGTTAGGTAGGTAGGGGCTAAACCCTTTAAGGCCTTATAGGTGATTAATAGAACTTTAAAGTCAATATACGAAACTTAATTTTGGGTTGATAAAATTGGGGTTATGTGATCGTATTTTTGATTAGAGGCTTAATGACGGCCATCTTAAAGGGTCCTGGGACATGGCCTAGATTTATTGACGAGTTGATAATGTTATAAATGGGCTCAATTGCAACAGGTAGTAACTCTTATAATAATTTAGTTGGTATGGGGTCTAATAAGAAAGTTGTAGGTTTAGATGTTGCAATAAGTTTCATTAAATCTTCCTGTTTTATAGGTGAAAAACGCTGTAGCCTTTCTTATGGAGCGATGGTTGGTGCTAATTCATAGGACAAATTTGGAGGTCGAGTTTTTACTATTTTGTCGCGAACAATTTTCTTTGTAAAAAATATCATGAATTCATTGCTACCGAGGTGCGGCGGAATAGCCAGGTCGGTTGATGTCTGTTTATTTGTTAATTTAGCAACGGTGCTAAATAAAAACATTGGATTGTTTTTGTTGGTTTTTATGTTGCAAAGTTACGAAATATTCAATGTGTTGCTGACGCGGAGAAGCTTATTAATGAATTATGACCTCAAGACTTGACTACTGTAATGCGCTACTTAGTGGTTGTCCTGCATCATCAATAAACAAACTACAGTTAGTACAGAACGCAGCTGCCAGACTTCTAACCAGGTCCAGAAAATACGATCACATAACTCCAATTTTATCAACCCTTCACTGGCTACCCATTAAGTATCGCATTGACTTTAAGGCTTTATAGGTGATTAAAATAACTTTAAAGGGTTTAGCCCCTACCTACCTAACAGAGCTTCTATCACACTACAACCCCTCACCCTCTCAAGGATATCGTACAGTGGTGCAATTTTTTTCTCATGAATCTTTTTTTACTTCATAGGTGCGACAGCTTCTAATGTATTAGAGAAAATAGTTCCCAATTTCCTAGTCATGTCATCGAGCGATTCTTTGTTTATTGGTATGGATATTAAAAGAGTCAGATCTGGCAAGCTCTTTGTGAAACTTTCTTTAGTAGTGGAGGTAATTGTACTACCCTGTCGATAACGAGTTAAAGGGCTGATTCCTGCCGTGCGCAAAGTACCTGTTATAAGATAGTGATCGGTGACATCGTCGCTTTGAGGCATAATATCTATATTGGTTAGATCGACTCCGTGAGATATAATCCTATGGGATGAATTTCGACTCAAAATGATTAACAAATGCACGCACAGTCATACGTGAACGTGATACACGTTTCATTTGTATTTTACGATTCACAAACAAATGCCTTATGATTTGATTCTGTGAAATTTAGATTTGAATAAACACGAAGCGATTTGTACAAATAGAGGCAGATTTGTGATCGCAATGTTTTATTTTGTGTTCATGTATATTGATTTTGCGCATACCAATGAGAAGTTGTGCATTTGTGGATCCTGTGACGCGCGTTCATACATCCTGTTCTGTTCATTTGGATTTTGAGACTTTCTTTACGTGGTTTTGCATTGGACAATCCACACACAAACAACTGCAGATCCATGCGCAACCGTGCAGAAAATAAGAATTACCACTAGATGGCAGGCTTAAGGACACCATAGGTGCTGGTCATATCATTAGAATATCATCAAAAAGTTGATGCATTTCACTATTTCCATTAAAAAAGTGAAACTTGTAAATTATATTAATTCATTACACACAGACTGATATATTTCAAATGTTTATTTATTTTAATTGTGATGATTATAACTGACAACTAATTAAAATACCAAATTGATAAGGCGTTTTAATCTCAAAGACAAAGCATTTTCTCATGAAGTTAATAGATGTAGTTATTACAGTTACAGTGCAGTAGATGAGCTAATGCAGTTATTACAGTTACAGTGCAGTAGATGAGTTAATGCAGTTATTACAGTTACAGTGCAGTAGATGAGTTAATGCAGTTATTAAAGTTACAGTGCAGTAGATGAGTTAATGCAGTTATTAAAGTTACAGTGCAGTAGATGAGTTAATGCAGTTATTAAAGTTACAGTGCAGTAGATGAGTTAATGCAGTTATTACAGTTACAGTGCAGTAGATGAGTTAATGCAGTTATTAAAGTTACAGTGCAGTAGATGAGTTAATGCAGTTATTAAAGTTACAGTGCAGTAGATGAGTTAATGCAGTTTTAACAGTTACAGTGCAGTAGATGAGTTAATGCAGTTATTAAAGTTACAGTGCAGTAGATGAGTTAATGCAGTTATTAAAGTTACAGTGCAGTAGATGAGTTAATGCAGTTATTACAGTTACAGTGCAGTAGATGAGTTAATGCAGTTATTACAGTTACAGTGCAGTAGATGAGTTAATGCAGTACCAGTACACAGTTCTGTAGTGCAAAGGATGCAGTGTGTGTGTATGTTTATCTTGCCTGAATCAGAATCTACTGCACTGTAACTGTAATAACGGCATTAACTCATCTACTGCACTGTAACTTTAATAACTGCATTAACTCATCTACTGCACTGTAACTGTAATAACTGCATTAACTCATCTACTGCACTGTAACTTTAATAACTGCATTAACTCATCTACTGCACTGTAACTGCATTAACTCATCTACTGCACTGTAACTTTAATAACTGCATTAACTCATCTACTGCACTGTAACTTTAATAACTGCATTAACTCATCTACTGCACTGTAACTTTAATAACTGCATTAACTCATCTACTGCACTGTAACTTTAATAACTGCATTAACTCATCTACTGCACTGTAACTGTAATAACTGCATTAACTCATCTACTGCACTGTAACTGTAATAACTGCATTAACTCATCTACTGCACTGTAACTGTAATAACTGCATTAACTCATCTACTGCACTGTAACTGCAATAACTGCATTAACTCATCTACTGCACTGTAACTTTAATAACTGCATTAACTCATCTACTGCACTGTAACTGTAAGAACTGCATTAACTCATCTACTGCACTGTAACTGTAATAACTGCATTAACTCATCTACTGCACTGTAACTGTAAGAACTGCATTAACTCATCTACTGCACTGTAACTGTAATAACTGCATTAACTCATCTACTGCACTGTACATTAACATTTGGGATTTTAAAAAGTACAAATATGACACACACACATACATATATACAAAAGTAATTACAGGGTCACATCTCTCTCTGTTTAAAGGTCTGTGCTGATATATATATACATACATGCATACACATATAGCACAGATCTTTAAAGAAGGAAAAATGTGGCCCTAATAACAGCTTCCATGTCACCCAGCAGATGTAAAGCAGCATGTATGTCTGACAGCACAGCTGAGCTAACATGAAGCTAATGGTAAAATAAAATCCATGATAAACCAGCCTTATTGCATAAGGAATGTTTTCCAGCTTCTAGTCATTTATTGTGCATGCTACCTTATATTTACCGGTTCTTATTTTACTTTAATAAAATTTAGATATTTCATGCATGGCATTGGTACAATAGGGTTTAACCAAAATATAAATGTAGATATCAGCAGCAACATTATTTTGCATTAAGCTAGCATACACTTGCCAGTCAATATTTATATTTGCAAGCCTCCAAGTTTGGTAGCAAATCTATTCATGATTCCACGTCTGGTGCTCAGCAAGCTCGCTAGCTAACGTTAGTCTGTTAACATGAATATTGTATTTGCAAGAATAGACGTCACATTTTAAATCTAACCTGTTACCTTTCACCATTCACGTATTTAGCTGCTGTCGCATCCCTTGACAGGCCATATCCTTTTTCCATCTTTCTATTCTATTTTTAGCCCCCGAAGGCTTTTTTGGTTTATCCATCTTTTTCAAATTCAAATTTCAACGACAACTCACTGACGTTACTGCGTACTTAACGTAACTCACGGCGCCCCGCCCACTTGCGATATTACCCTTTGTCTAAATAAATTATATGATGGAATCTTATGAGGGCACCGGTGCCGCCTAGCCTGTTAGTCCTCTTAAATGTATATAACTTTTTATATATTTTATATATAAATTTTATAAAAATGTATATAACTTATTTCACATTTTTTAAACCATCGCGTTGGCGTCCCCGATGGTGCGGCGCCCCTATGCGCCGCATATAGTGCATACCCACTTTTTGCGCCACTGTGTAAACGCCACTGCTAATGCATCGTTAGCGCTATCTACGTGGATATTAAAACCTCAGACAATTAGTATTTTATCAACGTTAACCAATAGGTCCGATAGGAAGTCCGCGAACTCTTTCAGAAAATCAGTATAGGGACCAGGGGGTCTATACACCGTAGCCAATGTAAAAGAAAGCAATGTTTTTTTACTTTTTTTAGGAATAGTTATGTTCAACTCAAGCACTTCAAATGATTTAAATTATGCTCTGTTCTCTGAGTTACAGTAAGAACGTTTCTAAATATTGTAGCGACGCCACCACCCCGCCCAACCGGACGTGGCTCATGCATATAACAGTAACTTGGTGGGGTACACTCATTTAGACCGAAATAATCATTTGGTTTAAGCCAGGTCTCGGTGAGACAGAGTATATCAAAACAGTTGTCCGTGATCATTTCTTTTACAATAAATGCCTTTGAATTTAGTGATCTAATATTAATTAGGCCGAACTTTATGAATTGGTTTTGGTTGTTAATACATTGTCTTCAGGTTTAATCACGATCAGATTTTTTCTCTGACTTTTGCCAAAATATTTACTTTGTAGTATTATTCGGGGGACACATACGGCCTTTATATATTTGGAAACATTTTGGTCACATTTATAGCAGTTGAGGAGCACAGACTATGATTTTAACCTAAGTTTTAACTTACCTGAGGGAGACTTACCGGAGGGAGACATAGTCAACAAGTGCGTAGCACATTCGAGATGTTGAAGGACAGGAGAGATCCTCCGATGCTGCTGGGGTACAGGCCGTCGGGGCGGAAGAGCCTAGGTCGCTCCCAGAACAGATCAAAATTTCAACAAAGAGCAGCTACTGTTCAATACAAAATGACATCAACCGTTGATTAAGCGAAAAAAGTCTACTGAACTTTTCATTCCCTCTTAGGTAGGTAGACAGCGGTCCTGATACGATGATCCTCGCTGCGGGCGATGCGTTGCGTACCATCTCGATGTCCCTCTTCAGGATCTCCAACTGCCGCATCCTGACGTCGTTCAATCCCGCGTGCAGCACGACAGCTCTGATGTTAGCATCGTCCTTCGTAATCATGGTAGCAAACATGCAAGCTTGTCTTTGCTCTTGGTTGGTAATGGAAATCCGTGAGCTATCCGCAGGCTCTCACAGGAGGATGGCACGTGACTCACGTTCAGCTGGAGTGCAGAGGAGGAGGGCAGAAAGAGACTAATTAGCGTAGCTGCTATAAATATATTTTAAGCAGAAGATAATATAATGTAATATTACTTTATCTGTAAGATTGCATAACATGCATCATGCGAATGCTTAAAAGGTCTTTAATCTAGTAAGAAGGAAATTATTTGTCATCCATTGTGTTATATGTTGGATAGTTTAGAAACTTCATCTGGTTTTGAAATATACTGTACAGCTGGGTATAATCTGCATAGCAGTGGAAACTAATTTTGTGATTTCTAATAATGTAACTTGGTATATAGAGAATAGCAGAGGCCCTAAAACCAATCCTTCAGGTAATGATAATCCTTGCTGTGGGCAATGCATTGCATACCATCTCAATCAGAGTTCTGAAGTCTTCAGGATTTGGCAGTCGAAGATCCTGAAGATGATGTTCACCCACGCTGGCAGTACGACAGTTCCGATGTTCCTAACCTAGTAGAGGAACCACATACGTTTCGCACGATTGAGTCTACGATCACCACAGCATTGCATTCAGTCTCGCGGAGGGGGGTGAAGCAGTTTCTGATGGTGATCTCAAAGGCAGGAGGTGGCTTATGTCCTGGCTCGCACCTTTCGCCGCAGACTTGTCACGGAGATGCAAATGTAAGACCAGGATTGACAGGTTGGGACTGAAGAATCCTGGATCATTAGACTATAATCTCTGGGGCGGACATGAAGAGGTCCGGGGGTCCTGAGGGCGGTCATCTGCATTATCTATTTGTTTTATCTAGGAATCTGAAATAAAAAAGTATATTGTCTGAATATTTGACAAGGACTACAGGTTTGACCTCACATTTCACAATAGACAACCAAAAGAAAAAAAATGCAGAATATGGAGCAACATAAAAACAAATCTTCTGCCCTTTAATGTTTTGAGGACATGTGTTCTTTCCCGCAGTTTTCTTAGTGGCTCATGCTTCAAAAATTGACTGGTGACTATATTTTTTCTGGGTGCGAGGAGTATAAACATCCGGGAAAAAAAATTAATAAATAACCTAAGCACACCCAACCAAAAAAATCACTGTCAAATAAATCTTAGCTGGTCTTAGGCTCAGTACCTCAAACCATTTGTGGAAAAGAACGTCTTTCAAACTAAAGCGTTGGTTTGGATCCTCCTGCAGACATGACTGGATCAAGCTGCAGCATTCTGTGTAGGAAGATGGAAAAGACAGTTATTACCTGAAATGTACCTGACTGCTCATGTTATTCCCTAAATCTTTTATCAAACAGCTTGGCAACGTTTAAGTTTTTTCTGCTATGTGTCTTTTTACTGTTTCATACAATTTGGAATTTCATTTGTCATGATGAAGATCTCACCTTTGGATAAGCCCCTTTTGGACCACTTATTATTTTTCATCTGGTCCAGGATGCGGAAGCCAGGATAGAACCCACACAGCATCGCAAACAACGACACCCCAAGTGACCACACTGTCGCTGGCTCTGCGTGGTACTGGAACTTCTCGTAATATTCAGGGCAGCAGTACTCCACAGCACCTTAAGAAAACATATTTCATCTGATTTATAACTCTGCATTACCAAGGGATCGAATCTTAATCGGAATGGCGGTTCATAAAACTGTACGTGTGGCCTTCAGACATGTCTTAAGTGATAATACATACCTACGAACATCTTGTATTCCGATGTCTTCAAAATGTCACCACACCCAAAGTCGATGAGTTTGACATCTAGCGTGTCTGTGTTGATAAGTAAGTTATCCAGTTTTATGTCCCGGTGGAAAACGCCACGCTCGAAGCATACAGATGCAGCTATGGTTGCCTGCCACATGATAATCTGTGCCAAACCCTCTGTGACTGTTCCTCCTTTTCTGCAAACAAAGGTGTGCAAATCCTGGCATGGAGAAGGACATTCTAGGACCATGACATAGTGGTTAGATTTGTCCTCCCAGTCCAGAAGTTTGATGATTTCAGGAACTGGGCTTCCGTTAGTCGCGAGGATCAGAAGAGCGATCTCCCGTGGAAGAGGTTCAGGATGACAGGGCTAGAAGAAATTTTACAAAGTAATGCCAATAACTTTATAACTATATATGTCAATAAAACAACAAAAAATGTTTTTTAAACTATAAGTACAGCATACTTACAATGCTGATGTAATCTGTGGCCAATGACTTTTTGACCAATTTTACTGCCACCTAATCAAGAAAACAAAAAAAAATGAGAATTGAGTAGGAAAGATTGAAAATGAATTCACGCATCGTTCAAAACATTAATCCTGAACAGACCTTAGAAACATTTAAAAAAAGAATAAAAGCATAAGATACATTTCGAAGGACTGCAAAGGATAAAGTGAGATAATAAAAAGATAAGCACAAGGTGGAAAGATGTAAAAATCAAACCTTCAAGCCATCGCTCACACGGGTCCCTTTGTAGACAGTTCCATAACCTCCTTGCCCCAGCTTTCTGCCAATTTCATACTTGCAGGAGTTTACTTCCTCTACATCTGTTTAAAGATTGAATGTTTGAAAGACTATAATCAATATTGTATTTGAGAAAAAAAACACAGAAATTAGAATATATTCTTAACATGAGCTGTGTAATTATATACATTCTTGTTAAAGTTAACCAGAATTCTGTTACATGTATTCATAAATGAAAAAGTCAATCCATCCAAGTGTTTAGTAAAGATTAATGTATGTCTGAGCAGGGGCAAATATCAGAGACTCAGTACATTGTCCCTTTAGTAAAACTTCAGGATAGGAAAGACAGTGTCCAGAAGACATTAAAACAGGGACACATTAGTGCAGATACTCTATGAAAAGTGTGTATGTGTGTTATGTTTTGTCGGTTGTGATTACACTTGTAAACTCACTCTCAGCAGCCACATTCAGGTCAAAATCCTTGAGCGACACTTCAGAACTGACGGAAGGTTGGGAGACATCCCTTGAGTCGGACCCCGACTGCACTGGAGTCTGGATGCTGTCAATACTCGGGTCGGACACAGGTCGGACCAGGGACTGGGGGTTGCCGACAAGCAAGTCAGCCAGAGAAAGAATTGGTGTGTGGAAGCTATCCTCGCTCGAGTCCGACACAGACCGGACCGGAGACTGAGGGTGGCTGACAAGCAGGTCAGTGTGAAAAAGGACCGCTGTGTGTAAGTTGTCCTCGCTCGAGTCCGACACAGACCGGACCGGAGACTGAGGGTGGCTGACAAGCAGGTCAGTGTGAAAAAGGACCGCTGTGTGTAAGTTGTCCTCACTAGAGTTGGGCACAGAGCGGTCTAGGGATGGTAGGACCGCTACATGGACCTGCTGTACTGAAATCTCATCTGTAAAGGGCAAAGATATCCAACATGACATCAATCCAATCAAATAATATAGAAATATTATCCTTATTATTATTTATGGTGGAATTTGGTTCATCACAACATTATTCCCATAATTACGTATGTGAAATGTAATGGTTTTGATAAGTTTATTATAAAATATTAGGGAAAAAATATATTCCTAAGTGATCTGACCCTAAACTTTTACATACACTCATAACGTGATGTTATTTACCTTCGGTACTGTTGTCAGCGGGCACAACAGCTACTTCCGTAGCACTTTGAGGAGCTTTCCGGCCTTTCCTCCACTTCCAAAATCTCTTCTTCCTTTTCACTTCATCTCTGTTACTGCTTCCACCTCCATCAGGTTCACTGACAAGAGTTTCCTGCTGTACTGACCTCTCACCTGTAGAAGACATCAAACCCAAGTGATGAATGAAATCAAACAATATTCCAGAAATACTGAGAACTCACATAACTGGGCAAACCTATTGATTAAACACGTACAGTTGAGTTTTAAGGTGCAACTATTACACAAATTTCACTCAGAGAATATAAGAACCCAACATAGATAGAATAACGATTATTATTCATTGTTAAACTTGGCTAGTCACAACATAACTCAACACAACTGAGATGTTAATAGTGTTGATGATTTATACTAAAATATTAGAGCTACATTTCTTTTAGAAGTGATCTGACCCCATATGTTTACATACACGCAAGGCGTCATGATGTTTACCTGCGGTACTGCTGTCAGCGGGCACAACAGCTACTTCACTGGCACTCTGACCTGCTTTTCGACCTTTCATCCACTTCCAAAATCTCCTTTTCTTCACTCCATCACTTTTAGCAGATCCGTGTCCATCCGATGAACCGCCTGGCGGAGGTAAACAATCTCGCGAATTCGCGGTCGATCGTGCAGGTGTACTTTGGGTCGCTTCGTACACGCTATCGTCTGCGCTGTCAGCTTTAACGCATCGACAAATATTCTGACCCATCTTAACTTCAAGTCAACAGAAGTTAGTCAACGGTAAACAAGTTAGTCAACAATAAGCGCGCGAGTTGTAGAAGGAGTAAAGCGAGACGAGTTCTGTTTGACTTAAGATCAGATATGACCGTTACGTAACAGTGGGACGCCAAATGGAGAAACGTGATTGGCCAATTCCCACGAGAAGCACAACGCGCTCATTGGCCTGTTTGTTTTCGCGTTTTTAAAGAGAGAAGGAGTCTTGGATTTATTTGCTTTATTTAAAAGCGCTTTTTCTACATAAATAGACTGGAAACGTTGATTTATGATTTAGTTAAAAACAAGAAATCATTTTACATGATCATGGATTGTAAGTAACTTACAATACAGTCGAGTGAAAAATTGTGTAGCGTCAAATTGTGAAAGTTACATTTTTAAAGTGCTTATCAGGCTAATATAAGACACACCTCTTACTATATTGGAATAAGCTTATAATATGATTATAATGTGACCGAATCACAGGTCCCATTCAAAATATATATATTTTTATTAAATGATCATACAACTAAATTCAACAAATCGTTTATTTACTAAAATTATTATGGACTGAAATCATAACATACAGTAAATTAGATATAAATAGTTATTATTAGACACTAGCCAAATACAAACAGGAAGTTAACTGGGGGTGATGCGCGCGCGCCCATCCGATGAAACGGTCTATAGACAAGACAAGCAACAGAATGAATAACCAAGTTGCAGTAGTCGAGAATAAAACACAGACATGTAGAAATTGTTTCTGAGATTTATTTGAATCATTGAACAAAACACCCTATGAAATGTTTAATTTAAACATTTTAATTTAGGGATGGTGAAAATAAAGGTTTTCTGAGCATTGAGGCTTTGCCCTCAAGTGTCTCATAAAATGGTTCGAAGCTTTTCAAAATGGTGCCCACTAGCGCTATTGTCTGGTCAAAGAGTGGAAAAGCAGTCTTTGTGTCCATTTATATTTGTAATGTTCTCACTAAAAGTTGTTAACAAATAATGTATTATTGTTTTATGACATTTTTAACTTAAACTTATAATAACTTGCTTTAAAATTGTTCGAGTTTTATGGTTTATTAGACATGCTTTTCGCTTAACACACCACTCTTGTTTGAATACAGTCTTTTTATTGTAATGGTTCTGTTATTCCACATGGTAGTATTGTGCGGTGTGAAATTTGGATGAATATTATTTTTCCAACAATATAAAATTTGTTTGTGGGATTTTGAACATGAATTTATAATTACAATGTAAAAACAATTTGGTTTTGGGGAAGGGTTTTGCAAGGTTATCAAAATGTTGTATAACAACATTTTTAGTTATATATCTCTTAATCCAGGTGTGACTCCTAGAATTGAGATTTTGCGTGGAGGTTGTCCAATCTCTCCAAGAAATGTGTGCATTTCTTATTTAATTTTCCCCAATTAAAGGGAATAACCATTTCAGATTATGAGTATCGAATAAATCAATTTGCGGATGACACAGCAATATTAACATAAACATTATTTCAGTTTTTTCTAGACCATCAGGACTATGTTTAAATAAAAAAGATGCGAACTCTTTCCCTTGATTTATGTGATGAAGAAATTATATCAATTTCTGTTAAATCTGAAGTGAAATACATAGGCGTTATATTGTCGAAGGAATAGGTACGAGAGAACAAGTAAACATTGAAGTGAAAATGGACAGTAGGAAAAAATCTTTAAATCATTGGCTTATGAGAGATTTGTCTATAGGCAGAATTCTCTTGACTAAAGCAGAAGGCCTATCTAAAATAATTTACCCATGCTACTCCCTTAATGTTTCTCCTCAACTGATAAAAAAGGTAAACTCTATTATGTTTAGTTCTATATGGAAAAACAAAACCTCTGAAAAGAAAGCCTCTGAATTAACGGTTGGAGTACTTTAACTGATATGGATCAAAACCTATTTAACAGTTAAATTCAATGTGGTTTCATATACCAAGATGTGTATTCAAAAAAGTCGGAAGGTTAGGGGCAGCTGAAATTTTACAGCTGAAACTTTGGGTAAACATTCTGGGCAAAACTGGATGATGCCTGGCCTGGGTAACTTGTTTGTAGCGGCGTCATTTCTCTTTCCTAAATGATGGAATCACCCGTGTTTTTCGTTTTCCGGAAGCCCGATCAGTCTAAGATCCCATCTCCTCTTGTACCTGGCATGCTTCAAACGCTGTTATCTGAGATGTTCTCTTTTCTCAAGTCCACTATTTCTTTCTTTACTTTCTTCGATTTAACCGTGTTTGCATTCTCCTCCATTGTCTTTTCAATTATTTTCAGGCGTTGATCTTGGTCATCAAATCTTTTAATTAGAGTTTGAATTTCATGGAAGATTAATTTGTTCTTTTGCCTGGTTGCCTTAGTTTGTCTATCGACTTTGTTCGTACTTTCTTGGGATTCGGGCTGGGCAATGGTGTATGGTTATATCTTGTTTTAGCAGTTTCCATCATCATAGCTTCAATTTCATCACATGCCCCTGTTAGAGTCATGATGATCCACTTGGCCGGTAGCGTTATCTGCTTGATTGGAGTTTGGAGTGCCATCACGGAAAAGGAGAATATCTGTTTAGGCAGCGTTACAAACGTGAAACAAACAAACTTAAGTAGTTGTCTTTTAAATACTACTGGTTAAATACTATTTTCTTTAGAGCCTGCATAAACTCGACCACTCACTTCCCCATCTTGGAAATCCCCACACGCACCGATTTGAGCTTGAACATACCCCAGGTTTACTAGAAACGGTGTGCATCAGGGTTTGAATAATTGTTTTCTTCTTTGGTGGGTGTGTCAAGAATATCAGCCCAATCAGCAGCAACTTGTATTTAACCCAGGGTATTAAAGAGACAGCTGGTACAAGTAAAGTCGTTTAGATATTTGTCCGCTGCAACTCGGTATACAAAAAGTGAAGATATAAGAAACCATAAAAGAAGACAAGTTGTTGTTATTCAAGCAATTAACGTGGTTGTATTCTGCTGTACTTCCTTAAATAAAAGTTTAGAGAAATGTGTTGTGTGTTATTCTAGGCACTTCTGATCTTTCTCTGTATGTTTTTAAAACTGCTCCAAAATTCAGATTGTGAGTGTGTACCAGGTGAAACCTGCGGTATGGGGACAAAATGTCCTCTAAAAACATGGAATATCCAAATCAGTTGTTCGTGTGGGGACATTTTTTGAGGAAACAAGCCTATAAATCATACAGAATGATCTTTTTAATAAATGTAAATGGGCAGAAGGTTTTCTGTGATTATTGGGTTTAGGGGAGAATATACAGTTTTGTTAGTTCCATTATTAAAGACTCACCCCAACACAAACCGTTTAAATCTCTGCCCTCTGACAAGAGAAGTGCGAACTGAAGGACATTGGGACTGTTAAATGGGTTAAACAAGAACTGAAACTATAGCATATCATGTTAATCTCACTTAATTGAATACACTCATGCTAGTTTTAAAATAATAATTTAACTGTACAGGCAATTACACATATAACAATAAATGCATTGAACTTCAACTGCAGTTTTCATGTGAGGATTCATCAGAATTGATTCCTTTACAAAAAATGTATAGTTTAAAATCTTTTATTCTTATCAGTGTAAAAAAAGAAACAGTACATTACAGTTTTTCTCAGTCCAAATTGCTTAACTACTTTAACTATAGTTTAACCATGGTAATTTGTATTTTACAAAATGTAATCAATCCACTAAAATGAAAATATTACCACACTTTTACTATAATAAAATATGGTTTAAACAAGATACAATTTTAACTTTATTAAGAAGAGCTATAGAAACATAGAATAAAGATTAATCAAATTGTTTAATTACACAGTGCCTCACAAATAAAAAGCAGGAACAAAAGTGTTATTTTATGAAGCGCTGATTTGAATATAAACCTGTAAACAGATAAATATGCTGTGTTATGAGTTTACAGTCACAAACAAACAGTTGGCCGAACAACCTTGCTATATTTCTTTCATTAAAACCCTATAACACGTTCCTACGTGTGTTTACATGTTGTTAACACGTACCAATAGCGCTTGGTCATCAGAGCCGGTATTCTATCGTCTTAATTACGTGTTTTCAACCTGAAGAACACGTTTGTGTCTGCTTTGCCTTTATTTAACATCGTATGATTCAGTATCCTCCAGCTAATAATTTTTTCATTCATTTAATGTCTGGTTTAGACGTTTATATGATGTAGAATGCAGTGGTGTGCGGTGGACTTAAAAAATGAGGAGGCAGATTTCTACCCATGTAATTTTTGTTCATCTCTGCACTATTAACAAGTGCGATTGTCAGAAAACCAGTGTCATTTCAATGTTTATGTGTGAAAAAATCATTTTAATTACTACAAGTTCATTACAGTATGTACTTCAGATTTTTTTAGTTTCCCTGCTTTGGGAAAAGGTACATCAACACCACCTTCATCTTTTTCTGGAACATTTGGGATTTCCTATATAAGAATAACATCATTGCCAATACCATCAATTTAATTATTAGCAGTCCCAGAAATACTCAAAGCATTTAAGAGATCAAATCAAATAGATGTGACTTACTTTAGCCTTGCTGCTAGCCTGATCACAAGCAAAAGTTTTTGAACAAATCTGAACCACGTAATATTCTGTCAACAATCGATAACTCCTCTGCCTCCGTCATCTCCGACACGTTTTATTTTAGATGATTATGTTAATAAAAGTGGTAAATTTAGTAAAGCTTCTATGGACACTCGCATATTTAAGGACATTTTTTACCCCAAAACTTTAATTGACCCCATAATATACCTCCATGCCAATTTAGATTGTCTTACTTCACCCAAAACAATCAGTAATATTAAATACAAATCTGACGGTTTAATGTTAGCATTACCACAGAACTGTGCCCTATTTTAAAGCTCAAAAAATCTGTATATCCATCAGAAAAGTAATCTATAAGACTCAATGTGGTTAATGTATAACTTCTAAAGTGAGAGACTTTTTGCGCGAGTAAAACAATTACAATATTTTCAAAAAGAATTAAAGATCTATCATTTTTATTTTAGGTTTATTTTAACTGATAGAGACAAAATCAGGGGAATTTTTTGATATAAAGGTTAATAATGTTTTTTGCATTTCAGTCATGGAAATAAGTATTTGATCCCGGAGCAAAACCTAACTTGGTGGAGAAACCCTTGTTGGCAAGCACAAAGTACATAAGTCAGACATTTCTGAAAGTTGGTCACCAGGTTTGCACATGTGTCGGGATACATTTTAGTTTTACATACACAATAAGCTGATTTAGGAGTACTTTAATAAAGTGACAGGACTAATCTGTGGTCCATATAGGGACAAAACCAATCTGCCAGAAGTCTTGCTGGTTGGTAGGGGATCAAAAACTTATCTCACTGACTTTAATGCAAATCAATTTATAAACTTCATATACATTTTCCCAGATTCTTTGGTTAATATTCGGTTTCATTCATTCATTCATTTTCTACCGCTTATCCGGGGCCGGGTCGCGGGGGCAGCAGTCTAAGCAGAGATGCCCAGACATCCCTCACCCTAGACACTTCCTCCAGCTCTTCCGGGGGGACACCGAGGCGTTCCCAGGCCAGCCGGGAGACATAGTCCCACCAGCGTGTCCTAGGTCTTCCCCGGGGTCTCCTCCCGGTCGGACGGGCCCGGAGCACCTTCCGGGGAAGGCGTCCAGTAGGCATCCGTAACAGATGCCCAACCCATCTCAGCTGACCCCTCTCGATGTGAAGGAGCAGCGGCTCTACTCCGAGCTCCTCCCGGGTGACCGAGCTTCTCACCCTATCTCTAAGGGATCGCCCAGCCACCCTGCGGAGGAAGCTCATTTCAGCCGCCTGTATCCGGGATCTTGTCCTTTCGGTCATGACCCAAAGCTCATGACCATAGTAATATTCGGTTTCTATCAGTTAAAATAAACCGACCATAAAAATTATAGACCCTTCTTTTCCTTGTAAGCAGGCAAAATTACAAAATCAGCAGGAAATCGGAAAATGATTTCCCTCACTGTATACACTCAGCTAAAGGATTATTAGGAACATCTGTTCAATTTCTCATTAATGCAATTATCTAATCAACCAATCACATGGCAGTTGTTTCAATGCATTTAGGGGTGTGGTCCTGGTCAAGACAATCTCCTGAACTCCAAACTGAATGTCAGAATGGGAAAGAAAGCTTATTTAAGCAATTTTGAGCGTGGCGTGGTTGTTGGTGCCAGACGGGCCGGTTTGAGTATTTCACAATCTGCTCAGTTACTGGGATTTTCACGCACAACCATTTCTAGGGTTTACAAAGAATGGTGTGAAAAAGGAAAAACATCCAGTGTCCACAAAAAAAAGGGTAAAACACAGAACATGAATACTTTAACTTGTTATTAAAAAGACCTAGTAAATAATATCTAATGTCAGCAGTCTCCCGGTGGTTTATTTAGCATATTTTGCATTAAGGGAATGCTTGGCTGAAAAGATGCGTCTTTAATCTAGACTTAAATTGGGCGAGTGTGTCTGATCCTCGAATAGTGTCGGAAAGGCTATTCCAAAGTTTAGGTGCTACTTATGAGAAAGCTCGACCCCTTTGGTGGATTTAGTTATTCTAGGTATTATCAAAAGTCCTGCGTTTTGAGATCTTAGAGAGCGTGATGGGTTGTAGTGTGATAGAAGCTCTGTTAGGTAGGTAGGGGCTAAACCCTTTAAGGCCTTATAGGTGATTAATAGAACTTTAAAGTCAATATACGAAACTTAATTTTGGGTTGATAAAATTGGGGTTATGTGATCGTATTTTTGATTAGAGGCTTAATGACGGCCATCTTAAAGGGTCCTGGGACATGGCCTAGATTTATTGACGAGTTGATAATGTTATAAATGGGCTCAATTGCAACAGGTAGTAACTCTTATAATAATTTAGTTGGTATGGGGTCTAATAAGCAAGTTGTAGGTTTAGATGTTGCAATAAGTTTCATTAAATCTTCCTGTTTTATAGGTGAAAAACGCTGTAGCCTTTCTTATGGAGCGATGGTTGGTGCTAATTCATAGGACAGATTTGGAGGTCGAGTTTTTACTATTTTGTCGCGAATGTTTTCGATTTTCTTTGTAAAAAATATCATGAATTCATTGCTACCGAGGTGCGGCGGAATAGCCAGGTCGGTTGATGTCTGTTTATTTGTTAATTTAGCAACGGTGCTAAATAAAAACATTGGATTGTTTTTGTTGGTTTTTATGTTGCAAAGTTACGAAATATTCAATGTGTTGCTGACGCGGAGAAGCTTATTAATGAATTATGACCTCAAGACTTGACTACTGTAATGCGCTACTTAGTGGTTGTCCTGCATCATCAATAAACAAACTACAGTTAGTACAGAACGCAGCTGCCAGACTTCTAACCAGGTCCAGAAAATACGATCACATAACTCCAATTTTATCAACCCTTCACTGGCTACCCATTAAGTATCGCATTGACTTTAAGGCTTTATAGGTGATTAAAATAACTTTAAAGGGTTTAGCCCCTACCTACCTAACAGAGCTTCTATCACACTACAACCCCTCACCCTCTCAAGGATATCGTACAGTGGTGCAATTTTTTTCTCATGAATCTTTTTTTACTTCATAGGTGCGACAGCTTCTAATGTATTAGAGAAAATAGTTCCCAATTTCCTAGTCATGTCATCGAGCGATTCTTTGTTTATTGGTATGGATATTAAAAGAGTCAGATCTGGCAAGCTCTTTGTGAAACTTTCTTTAGTAGTGGAGGTAATTGTACTACCCTGTCGATAACGAGTTAAAGGGCTGATTCCTGCCGTGCGCAAAGTACCTGTTATAAGATAGTGATCGGTGACATCGTCGCTTTGAGGCATAATATCTATATTGGTTAGATCGACTCCGTGAGATATAATCCTATGGGATGAATTTCGACTCAAAATGATTAACAAATGCACGCACAGTCATACGTGAACGTGATACACGTTTCATTTGTATTTTACGATTCACAAACAAATGCCTTATGATTTGATTCTGTGAAATTTAGATTTGAATAAACACGAAGCGATTTGTACAAATAGAGGCAGATTTGTGATCGCAATGTTTTATTTTGTGTTCATGTATATTGATTTTGCGCATACCAATGAGAAGTTGTGCATTTGTGGATCCTGTGACGCGCGTTCATACATCCTGTTCTGTTCATTTGGATTTTGAGACTTTCTTTACGTGGTTTTGCATTGGACAATCCACACACAAACAACTGCAGATCCATGCGCAACCGTGCAGAAAATAAGAATTACCACTAGATGGCAGGCTTAAGGACACCATAGGTGCTGGTCATATCATTAGAATATCATCAAAAAGTTGATGCATTTCACTATTTCCATTAAAAAAGTGAAACTTGTAAATTATATTAATTCATTACACACAGACTGATATATTTCAAATGTTTATTTATTTTAATTGTGATGATTATAACTGACAACTAATTAAAATACCAAATTGATAAGGCGTTTTAATCTCAAAGACAAAGCATTTTCTCATGAAGTTAATAGATGTAGTTATTACAGTTACAGTGCAGTAGATGAGCTAATGCAGTTATTACAGTTACAGTGCAGTAGATGAGTTAATGCAGTTATTACAGTTACAGTGCAGTAGATGAGTTAATGCAGTTATTAAAGTTACAGTGCAGTAGATGAGTTAATGCAGTTATTAAAGTTACAGTGCAGTAGATGAGTTAATGCAGTTATTAAAGTTACAGTGCAGTAGATGAGTTAATGCAGTTATTACAGTTACAGTGCAGTAGATGAGTTAATGCAGTTATTAAAGTTACAGTGCAGTAGATGAGTTAATGCAGTTATTAAAGTTACAGTGCAGTAGATGAGTTAATGCAGTTTTAACAGTTACAGTGCAGTAGATGAGTTAATGCAGTTATTAAAGTTACAGTGCAGTAGATGAGTTAATGCAGTTATTAAAGTTACAGTGCAGTAGATGAGTTAATGCAGTTATTACAGTTACAGTGCAGTAGATGAGTTAATGCAGTTATTACAGTTACAGTGCAGTAGATGAGTTAATGCAGTACCAGTACACAGTTCTGTAGTGCAAAGGATGCAGTGTGTGTGTATGTTTATCTTGCCTGAATCAGAATCTACTGCACTGTAACTGTAATAACGGCATTAACTCATCTACTGCACTGTAACTTTAATAACTGCATTAACTCATCTACTGCACTGTAACTGTAATAACTGCATTAACTCATCTACTGCACTGTAACTTTAATAACTGCATTAACTCATCTACTGCACTGTAACTGCATTAACTCATCTACTGCACTGTAACTTTAATAACTGCATTAACTCATCTACTGCACTGTAACTTTAATAACTGCATTAACTCATCTACTGCACTGTAACTTTAATAACTGCATTAACTCATCTACTGCACTGTAACTTTAATAACTGCATTAACTCATCTACTGCACTGTAACTGTAATAACTGCATTAACTCATCTACTGCACTGTAACTGTAATAACTGCATTAACTCATCTACTGCACTGTAACTGTAATAACTGCATTAACTCATCTACTGCACTGTAACTGCAATAACTGCATTAACTCATCTACTGCACTGTAACTTTAATAACTGCATTAACTCATCTACTGCACTGTAACTGTAAGAACTGCATTAACTCATCTACTGCACTGTAACTGTAATAACTGCATTAACTCATCTACTGCACTGTAACTGTAAGAACTGCATTAACTCATCTACTGCACTGTAACTGTAATAACTGCATTAACTCATCTACTGCACTGTACATTAACATTTGGGATTTTAAAAAGTACAAATATGACACACACACATACATATATACAAAAGTAATTACAGGGTCACATCTCTCTCTGTTTAAAGGTCTGTGCTGATATATATATACATACATGCATACACATATAGCACAGATCTTTAAAGAAGGAAAAATGTGGCCCTAATAACAGCTTCCATGTCACCCAGCAGATGTAAAGCAGCATGTATGTCTGACAGCACAGCTGAGCTAACATGAAGCTAATGGTAAAATAAAATCCATGATAAACCAGCCTTATTGCATAAGGAATGTTTTCCAGCTTCTAGTCATTTATTGTGCATGCTACCTTATATTTACCGGTTCTTATTTTACTTTAATAAAATTTAGATATTTCATGCATGGCATTGGTACAATAGGGTTTAACCAAAATATAAATGTAGATATCAGCAGCAACATTATTTTGCATTAAGCTAGCATACACTTGCCAGTCAATATTTATATTTGCAAGCCTCCAAGTTTGGTAGCAAATCTATTCATGATTCCACGTCTGGTGCTCAGCAAGCTCGCTAGCTAACGTTAGTCTGTTAACATGAATATTGTATTTGCAAGAATAGACGTCACATTTTAAATCTAACCTGTTACCTTTCACCATTCACGTATTTAGCTGCTGTCGCATCCCTTGACAGGCCATATCCTTTTTCCATCTTTCTATTCTATTTTTAGCCCCCGAAGGCTTTTTTGGTTTATCCATCTTTTTCAAATTCAAATTTCAACGACAACTCACTGACGTTACTGCGTACTTAACGTAACTCACGGCGCCCCGCCCACTTGCGATATTACCCTTTGTCTAAATAAATTATATGATGGAATCTTATGAGGGCACCGGTGCCGCCTAGCCTGTTAGTCCTCTTAAATGTATATAACTTTTTATATATTTTATATATAAATTTTATAAAAATGTATATAACTTATTTCACATTTTTTAAACCATCGCGTTGGCGTCCCCGATGGTGCGGCGCCCCTATGCGCCGCATATAGTGCATACCCACTTTTTGCGCCACTGTGTAAACGCCACTGCTAATGCATCGTTAGCGCTATCTACGTGGATATTAAAACCTCAGACAATTAGTATTTTATCAACGTTAACCAATAGGTCCGATAGGAAGTCCGCGAACTCTTTCAGAAAATCAGTATAGGGACCAGGGGGTCTATACACCGTAGCCAATGTAAAAGAAAGCAATGTTTTTTTACTTTTTTTAGGAATAGTTATGTTCAACTCAAGCACTTCAAATGATTTAAATTATGCTCTGTTCTCTGAGTTACAGTAAGAACGTTTCTAAATATTGTAGCGACGCCACCACCCCGCCCAACCGGACGTGGCTCATGCATATAACAGTAACTTGGTGGGGTACACTCATTTAGACCGAAATAATCATTTGGTTTAAGCCAGGTCTCGGTGAGACAGAGTATATCAAAACAGTTGTCCGTGATCATTTCTTTTACAATAAATGCCTTTGAATTTAGTGATCTAATATTAAGTAGGCCGAACTTTATGAATTGGTTTTGGTTGTTAATACATTGTCTTCAGGTTTAATCACGATCAGATTTTTTCTCTGACTTTTGCCAAAATATTTACTTTGTAGTATTATTCGGGGGACACATACGGCCTTTATATATTTGGAAACATTTTGGTCACATTTATAGCAGTTGAGGAGCACAGACTATGATTTTAACCTAAGTTTTAACTTACCTGAGGGAGACTTACCGGAGGGAGACATAGTCAACAAGTGCGTAGCACATTCGAGATGTTGAAGGACAGGAGAGATCCTCCGATGCTGCTGGGGTACAGGCCGTCGGGGCGGAAGAGCCTAGGTCGCTCCCAGAACAGATCAAAATTTCAACAAAGAGCAGCTACTGTTCAATACAAAATGACATCAACCGTTGATTAAGCGAAAAAAGTCTACTGAACTTTTCATTCCCTCTTAGGTAGGTAGACAGCGGTCCTGATACGATGATCCTCGCTGCGGGCGATGCGTTGCGTACCATCTCGATGTCCCTCTTCAGGATCTCCAACTGCCGCATCCTGACGTCGTTCAATCCCGCGTGCAGCACGACAGCTCTGATGTTAGCATCGTCCTTCGTAATCATGGTAGCAAACATGCAAGCTTGTCTTTGCTCTTGGTTGGTAATGGAAATCCGTGAGCTATCCGCAGGCTCTCACAGGAGGATGGCACGTGACTCACGTTCAGCTGGAGTGCAGAGGAGGAGGGCAGAAAGAGACTAATTAGCGTAGCTGCTATAAATATATTTTAAGCAGAAGATAATATAATGTAATATTACTTTATCTGTAAGATTGCATAACATGCATCATGCGAATGCTTAAAAGGTCTTTAATCTAGTAAGAAGGAAATTATTTGTCATCCATTGTGTTATATGTTGGATAGTTTAGAAACTTCATCTGGTTTTGAAATATACTGTACAGCTGGGTATAATCTGCATAGCAGTGGAAACTAATTTTGTGATTTCTAATAATGTAACTTGGTATATAGAGAATAGCAGAGGCCCTAAAACCAATCCTTCAGGTAATGATAATCCTTGCTGTGGGCAATGCATTGCATACCATCTCAATCAGAGTTCTGAAGTCTTCAGGATTTGGCAGTCGAAGATCCTGAAGATGATGTTCACCCACGCTGGCAGTACGACAGTTCCGATGTTCCTAACCTAGTAGAGGAACCACATACGTTTCGCACGATTGAGTCTACGATCACCACAGCATTGCATTCAGTCTCGCGGAGGGGGGTGAAGCAGTTTCTGATGGTGATCTCAAAGGCAGGAGGTGGCTTATGTCCTGGCTCGCACCTTTCGCCGCAGACTTGTCACGGAGATGCAAATGTAAGACCAGGATTGACAGGTTGGGACTGAAGAATCCTGGATCATTAGACTATAATCTCTGGGGCGGACATGAAGAGGTCCGGGGGTCCTGAGGGCGGTCATCTGCATTATCTATTTGTTTTATCTAGGAATCTGAAATAAAAAAGTATATTGTCTGAATATTTGACAAGGACTACAGGTTTGACCTCACATTTCACAATAGACAACCAAAAGAAAAAAAATGCAGAATATGGAGCAACATAAAAACAAATCTTCTGCCCTTTAATGTTTTGAGGACATGTGTTCTTTCCCGCAGTTTTCTTAGTGGCTCATGCTTCAAAAATTGACTGGTGACTATATTTTTTCTGGGTGCGAGGAGTATAAACATCCGGGAAAAAAAATTAATAAATAACCTAAGCACACCCAACCAAAAAAATCACTGTCAAATAAATCTTAGCTGGTCTTAGGCTCAGTACCTCAAACCATTTGTGGAAAAGAACGTCTTTCAAACTAAAGCGTTGGTTTGGATCCTCCTGCAGACATGACTGGATCAAGCTGCAGCATTCTGTGTAGGAAGATGGAAAAGACAGTTATTACCTGAAATGTACCTGACTGCTCATGTTATTCCCTAAATCTTTTATCAAACAGCTTGGCAACGTTTAAGTTTTTTCTGCTATGTGTCTTTTTACTGTTTCATACAATTTGGAATTTCATTTGTCATGATGAAGATCTCACCTTTGGATAAGCCCCTTTTGGACCACTTATTATTTTTCATCTGGTCCAGGATGCGGAAGCCAGGATAGAACCCACACAGCATCGCAAACAACGACACCCCAAGTGACCACACTGTCGCTGGCTCTGCGTGGTACTGGAACTTCTCGTAATATTCAGGGCAGCAGTACTCCACAGCGCCTTAAGAAAACATATTTCATCTGATTTATAACTCTGCATTACCAAGGGATCGAATCTTAATCGGAATGGCGGTTCATAAAACTGTACGTGTGGCCTTCAGACATGTCTTAAGTGATAATACATACCTACGAACATCTTGTATTCCGATGTCTTCAAAATGTCACCACACCCAAAGTCGATGAGTTTGACATCTAGCGTGTCTGTGTTGATAAGTAAGTTATCCAGTTTTATGTCCCGGTGGAAAACGCCACGCTCGAAGCATACAGATGCAGCTATGGTTGCCTGCCACATGATAATCTGTGCCAAACCCTCTGTGACTGTTCCTCCTTTTCTGCGAACAAAGGTGTGCAAATCCTGGCATGGAGAAGGACATTCTAGGACCATGACATAGTGGTTAGATTTGTCCTCCCAGTCCAGAAGTTTGATGATTTCAGGAACTGGGCTTCCGTTAGTCGCGAGGATCAGAAGAGCGATCTCCCGTGGAAGAGGTTCAGGATGACAGGGCTAGAAGAAATTTTACAAAGTAATGCCAATAACTTTATAACTATATATGTCAATAAAACAACAAAAAATGTTTTTTAAACTATAAGTACAGCATACTTACAATGCTGATGTAATCTGTGGCCAATGACTTTTTGACCAATTTTACTGCCACCTAATCAAGAAAACAAAAAAAAATGAGAATTGAGTAGGAAAGATTGAAAATGAATTCACGCATCGTTCAAAACATTAATCCTGAACAGACCTTAGAAACATTTAAAAAAAGAATAAAAGCATAAGATACATTTCGAAGGACTGCAAAGGATAAAGTGAGATAATAAAAAGATAAGCACAAGGTGGAAAGATGTAAAAATCAAACCTTCAAGCCATCGCTCACACGGGTCCCTTTGTAGACAGTTCCATAACCTCCTTGCCCCAGCTTTCTGCCAATTTCATACTTGCAGGAGTTTACTTCCTCTACATCTGTTTAAAGATTGAATGTTTGAAAGACTATAATCAATATTGTATTTGAGAAAAAAAACACAGAAATTAGAATATATTCTTAACATGAGCTGTGTAATTATATACATTCTTGTTAAAGTTAACCAGAATTCTGTTACATGTATTCATAAATGAAAAAGTCAATCCATCCAAGTGTTTAGTAAAGATTAATGTATGTCTGAGCAGGGGCAAATATCAGAGACTCAGTACATTGTCCCTTTAGTAAAACTTCAGGATAGGAAAGACAGTGTCCAGAAGACATTAAAACAGGGACACATTAGTGCAGATACTCTATGAAAAGTGTGTATGTGTGTTATGTTTTGTCGGTTGTGATTACACTTGTAAACTCACTCTCAGCAGCCACATTCAGGTCAAAATCCTTGAGCGACACTTCAGAACTGACGGAAGGTTGGGAGACATCCCTTGAGTCGGACCCCGACTGCACTGGAGTCTGGATGCTGTCAATACTCGGGTCGGACACAGGTCGGACCAGGGACTGGGGGTTGCCGACAAGCAAGTCAGCCAGAGAAAGAATTGGTGTGTGGAAGCTATCCTCGCTCGAGTCCGACACAGACCGGACCGGAGACTGAGGGTGGCTGACAAGCAGGTCAGTGTGAAAAAGGACCGCTGTGTGTAAGTTGTCCTCGCTCGAGTCCGACACAGACCGGACCGGAGACTGAGGGTGGCTGACAAGCAGGTCAGTGTGAAAAAGGACCGCTGTGTGTAAGTTGTCCTCGCTCGAGTCCGACACAGACCGGACCGGAGACTGAGGGTGGCTGACAAGCAGGTCAGTGTGAAAAAGGACCGCTGTGTGTAAGTTGTCCTCGCTCGAGTCCGACACAGACCGGACCGGAGACTGAGGGTGGCTGACAAGCAGGTCAGTGTGAAAAAGGACCGCTGTGTGTAAGTTGTCCTCACTAGAGTTGGGCACAGAGCGGTCTAGGGATGGTAGGACCGCTACATGGACCTGCTGTACTGAAATCTCATCTGTAAAGGGCAAAGATATCCAACATGACATCAATCCAATCAAATAATATAGAAATATTATCCTTATTATTATTTATGGTGGAATTTGGTTCATCACAACATTATTCCCATAATTACGTATGTGAAATGTAATGGTTTTGATAAGTTTATTATAAAATATTAGGGAAAAAATATATTCCTAAGTGATCTGACCCTAAACTTTTACATACACTCATAACGTGATGTTATTTACCTTCGGTACTGTTGTCAGCGGGCACAACAGCTACTTCCGTAGCACTTTGAGGAGCTTTCCGGCCTTTCCTCCACTTCCAAAATCTCTTCTTCCTTTTCACTTCATCTCTGTTACTGCTTCCACCTCCATCAGGTTCACTGACAAGAGTTTCCTGCTGTACTGACCTCTCACCTGTAGAAGACATCAAACCCAAGTGATGAATGAAATCAAACAATATTCCAGAAATACTGAGAACTCACATAACTGGGCAAACCTATTGATTAAACACGTACAGTTGAGTTTTAAGGTGCAACTATTACACAAATTTCACTCAGAGAATATAAGAACCCAACATAGATAGAATAACGATTATTATTCATTGTTAAACTTGGCTAGTCACAACATAACTCAACACAACTGAGATGTTAATAGTGTTGATGATTTATACTAAAATATTAGAGCTACATTTCTTTTAGAAGTGATCTGACCCCATATGTTTACATACACGCAAGGCGTCATGATGTTTACCTGCGGTACTGCTGTCAGCGGGCACAACAGCTACTTCACTGGCACTCTGACCTGCTTTTCGACCTTTCATCCACTTCCAAAATCTCCTTTTCTTCACTCCATCACTTTTAGCAGATCCGTGTCCATCCGATAAACCGCCTGGCGGAGGTAAACAATCTCGCGAATTCGCGGTCGATCGTGCAGGTGTACTTTGGGTCGCTTCGTACACGCTATCGTCTGCGCTGTCAGCTTTAACGCATCGACAAATATTCTGACCCATCTTAACTTCAAGTCAACAGAAGTTAGTCAACGGTAAACAAGTTAGTCAACAATAAGCGCGCGAGTTGTAGAAGGAGTAAAGCGAGACGAGTTCTGTTTGACTTAAGATCAGATATGACCGTTACGTAACAGTGGGACGCCAAATGGAGAAACGTGATTGGCCAATTCCCACGAGAAGCACAACGCGCTCATTGGCCTGTTTGTTTTCGCGTTTTTAAAGAGAGAAGGAGTCTTGGATTTATTTGCTTTATTTAAAAGCGCTTTTTCTACATAAATAGACTGGAAACGTTGATTTATGATTTAGTTAAAAACAAGAAATCATTTTACATGATCATGGATTGCAAGTAACTTACAATACAGTCGAGTGAAAAATTGTGTTGTGTCAAGTTGTGAAAGTTACATTTTTAAAGTGCTTATCAGGCTAATATAAGACACACCTCTTACTATATTGGAATAAGCTTATAATATGATTATAATGTGACCGAATCTTGGTCCCATTCAAAATATATATATTTTTATTAAATGATCATACAACTAAATTCAACAAATCGTTTATTTACTAAAATTATTATGGACTGAAATCATAACATACAGTAAATTAGATATAAATAGTTATTATTAGACACTAGCCAAATACAAACAGGAAGTTAACTGGGGGTGATGCGCGCGCGCCCATCCGATGAAACGGTCTATAGACAAGACAAGCAACAGAATGAATAACCAAGTTGCAGTAGTCGAGAATAAAACACAGACATGTAGAAATTGTTTCTGAGATTTATTTGAATCATTGAACAAAACACCCTATGAAATGTTTAATTTAAACATTTTAATTTAGGGATGGTGAAAATAAAGGTTTTCTGAGCATTGAGGCTTTGCCCTCAAGTGTCTCATAAAATGGTTCGAAGCTTTTCAAAATGGTGCCCACTAGCGCTATTGTCTGGTCAAAGAGTGGAAAAGCAGTCTTTGTGTCCATTTATATTTGTAATGTTCTCACTAAAAGTTGTTAACAAATAATGTATTATTGTTTTATGACATTTTTAACTTAAACTTATAATAACTTGCTTTAAAATTGTTCGAGTTTTATGGTTTATTAGACATGCTTTTCGCTTAACACACCACTCTTGTTTGAATACAGTCTTTTTATTGTAATGGTTCTGTTATTCCACATGGTAGTATTGTGCGGTGTGAAATTTGGATGAATATTATTTTTCCAACAATATAAAATTTGTTTGTGGGATTTTGAACATGAATTTATAATTACAATGTAAAAACAATTTGGTTTTGGGGAAGGGTTTTGCAAGGTTATCAAAATGTTGTATAACAACATTTTTAGTTATATATCTCTTAATCCAGGTGTGACTCCTAGAATTGAGATTTTGCGTGGAGGTTGTCCAATCTCTCCAAGAAATGTGTGCATTTCTTATTTAATTTTCCCCAATTAAAGGGAATAACCATTTCAGATTATGAGTATCGAATAAATCAATTTGCGGATGACACAGCAATATTAACATAAACATTATTTCAGTTTTTTCTAGACCATCAGGACTATGTTTAAATAAAAAAGATGCGAACTCTTTCCCTTGATTTATGTGATGAAGAAATTATATCAATTTCTGTTAAATCTGAAGTGAAATACATAGGCGTTATATTGTCGAAGGAATAGGTACGAGAGAACAAGTAAACATTGAAGTGAAAATGGACAGTAGGAAAAAATCTTTAAATCATTGGCTTATGAGAGATTTGTCTATAGGCAGAATTCTCTTGACTAAAGCAGAAGGCCTATCTAAAATAATTTACCCATGCTACTCCCTTAATGTTTCTCCTCAACTGATAAAAAAGGTAAACTCTATTATGTTTAGTTCTATATGGAAAAACAAAACCTCTGAAAAGAAAGCCTCTGAATTAACGGTTGGAGTACTTTAACTGATATGGATCAAAACCTATTTAACAGTTAAATTCAATGTGGTTTCATATACCAAGATGTGTATTCAAAAAAGTCGGAAGGTTAGGGGCAGCTGAAATTTTACAGCTGAAACTTTGGGTAAACATTCTGGGCAAAACTGGATGATGCCTGGCCTGGGTAACTTGTTTGTAGCGGCGTCATTTCTCTTTCCTAAATGATGGAATCACCCGTGTTTTTCGTTTTCCGGAAGCCCGATCAGTCTAAGATCCCATCTCCTCTTGTACCTGGCATGCTTCAAACGCTGTTATCTGAGATGTTCTCTTTTCTCAAGTCCACTATTTCTTTCTTTACTTTCTTCGATTTAACCGTGTTTGCATTCTCCTCCATTGTCTTTTCAATTATTTTCAGGCGTTGATCTTGGTCATCAAATCTTTTAATTAGAGTTTGAATTTCATGGAAGATCTCTTAATTTGTTCTTTTGCCTGGTTGCCTTAGTCCTTAGTTTGTTCGTACTTTCTTGGGATTCGGGCTGGGCAATGGTGTATGGTCATATCTTGTTTTAGCAGTTTCCATCATCATAGCTTCAATTTCATCACATGCCCCTGTTAGAGTCATGATGATCCACTTGGCCGGTAGCGTTATCTGCTTGATTGGAGTTTGGAGTGCCATCACGGAAAAGGAGAATATATGTTTAGGCAGCGTTACAAACGTGAAACAAACGAACTTAAGTAGTTGTCTTTTAAATACTACTGGTTAAATACTATTTTCTTTAGAGCCTGCATAAACTCGACCACTCACTTCCCCATCTTGGAAATCCCCACACGCACCGATTTGAGCTTGAACATACCCCAGGTTTACTAGAAACGGCGTGCAACGGTGTGCATCAGGGTTTGAATAATTGTTTTCTTCTTTGGTGGGTGTGTCAAGAATATCAGCCCAATCAGCAGCAACTTGTATTTAACCCAGGGTATTAAAGAGACAGCTGGTACAAGTAAAGTCGTTTAGATATTTGTCCGCTGCAACTCGGTATACAAAAAGTGAAGATATAAGAAACCATAAAAGAAGACAAGTTGTTGTTATTCAAGCAATTAACGTGGTTATCCAGTATTCTGCTGTACTTCCTTAAATAAAAGTTTAGAGAAATGTGTTGTGTGTTATTCTAGGCACTTCTGATCTTTCTCTGTATGTTTTTAAAACTGCTCCAAAATTCAGAGTGTGAGTGTGTACCAGGTGAAACCTGCGGTATGGGGACAAAATGTCCTCTAAAAACATGGAATATCCAAATCAGTTGTTCGTGTGGGGACATTTTTTGAGGAAACAAGCCTATAAATCATACAGAATGATCTTTTTAATAAATGTAAATGGGCAGAAGGTTTTCTGTGATTATTGGGTTTAGGGGAGAATATACAGTTTTGTTAGTTCCATTATTAAAGACTCACCCCAACACAAACCGTTTAAATCTCTGCCCTCTGACAAGAGAAGTGCGAACTGAAGGACATTGGGACTGTTAAATGGGTTAAACAAGAACTGAAACTATAGCATATCATGTTAATCTCACTTAATTGAATACACTCATGCTAGTTTTAAAATAATAATTTAACTGTACAGGCAATTACACATATAACAATAAATGCATTGAACTTCAACTGCAGTTTTCATGTGAGGATTCATCAGAATTGATTCCTTTACAAAAAATGTATAGTTTAAAATCTTTTATTCTTATCAGTGTAAAAAAAGAAACAGTACATTACAGTTTTTCTCAGTCCAAATTGCTTAACTACTTTAACTATAGTTTAACCATGGTAATTTGTATTTTACAAAATGTAATCAATCCACTAAAATGAAAATATTACCACACTTTTACTATAATAAAATACGGTTTAAACAAGATACAATTTTAACTTTATTAAGAAGAGCTATAGAAACATAGAATAAAGATTAATCAAATTGTTTAATTACACAGTGCCTCACAAATAAAAAGCAGGAACAAAAGTGTTATTTTATGAAGCGCTGATTTGAATATAAACCTGTAAACAGATAAATATGCTGTGTTATGAGTTTACAGTCACAAACAAACAGTTGGCCGAACAACCTTGCTATATTTCTTTCATTAAAACCCTATAACACGTTCCTACGTGTGTTTACATGTTGTTAACACGTACCAATAGAGCCCGGTCGACAGAGCCGGTATTCTATCGTCTTAATTACGTGTTTTCAACCTGAAGAACACGTTTGTGTCTGCTTTGCCTTTATTTAACATCGTATGATTCAGTATCCTCCAGCTAATAATTTTTTCATTCATTTAATGTCTGGTTTAGACGTTTATATGATGTAGAATGCAGTGGTGTGCGGTGGACGTAAAAAATGAGGAGGCAGATTTCTACCCATGTAATTTTTGTTCATCTCTGCACTATTAACAAGTGCGATTGCCAGAAAACCAGTGTCATTTCAGTGTTTATGTGTGAAAAAATCATTTTAATTACTACAAGTTCATTTCAGTATGTACTTCAGATTTTTTTAGTTTCCCTGCTTTGGGAAAAGGTACATCAACACCACCTTCATCTTTTTCTGGAACATTTGGGATTTCCTATATAAGAATAACATCATTGCCAATACCATCAATTTAATTATTAGCAGTCCCAGAAATACTCAAAGCATTTAAGAGATCAAATCAAATAGATGTGACTTACTTTAGCCTTGCTGCTAGCCTGATCACAAGCAAAAGTTTTTGAACAAATCTGAACCACGTAATATTCTGTCAACAATCGATAACTCCTCTGCCTCCGCCATCTCCGACACGTTTTATTTTAGATGATTATGTTAATAAAAGTGGTAAATTTAGTAAAGCTTCTATGGACACTCGCATATTTAAGGACATTTTTTACCCCAAAACTTTAATTGACCCCATAATATACCTCCATGCCAATTTAGATTGTCTTACTTCACCCAAAACAATCAGTAATATTAAATACAAATCTGACGGTTTAATGATAGCATTACCACAGAACTGTGCCCTATTTTAAAGCTCAAAAAATCTGTATATCCATCAGAAAAGTAATCTATAAGACTCAATGTGGTTAATGTATAACTTCTAAAGTGAGAGACTTTTTGCGCGAGTAAAACAATTACAATATTTTCAAAAAGAATTAAAGATCTATCATTTTTATTTTAGGTTTATTTTAACTGATAGAGACAAAATCAGGGGAATTTTTTGATATAAAGGTTAATAATGTTTTTTGCATTTCAGTCATGGAAATAAGTATTTGATCCCGGAGCAAAACCTAACTTGGTGGAGAAACCCTTGTTGGCAAGCACAAAGTACATAAGTCAGACATTTCTGAAAGTTGGTCACCAGGTTTGCACATGTGTCGGGATACATTTTAGTTTTACATACACAATAAGCTGATTTAGGAGTACTTTAATAAAGTGACAGGACTAATCTGTGGTCCATATAGGGACAAAACCAATCTGCCAGAAGTCTTGCTGGTTGGTAGGGGATCAAAAACTTATCTCACTGACTTTAATGCAAATCAATTTATAAACTTCATATACATTCCCAGATTCTTTGGTTAATATTCGGTTTCATTCATTCATTCATTTTCTACCGCTTATCCGGGGCCGGGTCGCGGGGGCAGCAGTCTAAGCAGAGATGCCCAGACATCCCTCACCCTAGACACTTCCTCCAGCTCTTCCGGGGGGACACCGAGGCGTTCCCAGGCCAGCCGGGAGACATAGTCCCACCAGCGTGTCCTAGGTCTTCCCCGGGGTCTCCTCCCGGTCGGACGGGCCCGGAGCACCTTCCGGGGAAGGCGTCCAGTAGGCATCCGTAACAGATGCCCAACCCATCTCAGCTGACCCCTCTCGATGTGAAGGAGCAGCGGCTCTACTCCGAGCTCCTCCCGGGTGACCGAGCTTCTCACCCTATCTCTAAGGGATCGCCCAGCCACCCTGCGGAGGAAGCTCATTTCAGCCGCCTGTATCCGGGATCTTGTCCTTTCGGTCATGACCCAAAGCTCATGACCATAGTAATATTCGGTTTCTATCAGTTAAAATAAACCGACCATAAAAATTATAGACCCTTCTTTTCCTTGTAAGCAGGCAAAATTACAAAATCAGCAGGAAATCGGAAAATGATTTCCCTCACTGTATACACTCAGCTAAAGGATTATTAGGAACATCTGTTCAATTTCTCATTAATGCAATTATCTAATCAACCAATCACATGGCAGTTGTTTCAATGCATTTAGGGGTGTGGTCCTGGTCAAGACAATCTCCTGAACTCCAAACTGAATGTCAGAATGGGAAAGAAAGGTTATTTAAGCAATTTTGAGCGTGGCGTGGTTGTTGGTGCCAGACGGGCCGGTTTGAGTATTTCACAATCTGCTCAGTTACTGGGATTTTCACGCACAACCATTTCTAGGGTTTACAAAGAATGGTGTGAAAAAGGAAAAACATCCAGTGTCCACAAAAAAAGGGTAAAACACAGAACATGAATACTTTAACTTGTTATTAAAAAGACCTAGTAAATAATATCTAATGTCAGCAGTCTCCCGGTGGTTTATTTAGCATATTTTGCATTAAGTGAATGCTTGGCTGAAAAGATGCGTCTTTAATCTAGACTTAAATTGGGCGAGTGTGTCTGATCCTCGAATAGTGTCGGAAAGGCTATTCCAAAGTTTAGGTGCTACTTATGAGAAAGCTCGACCCCCTTTGGTGGATTTAGTTATTCTAGGTATTATCAAAAGTCCTGCGTTTTGAGATCTTAGAGAGCGTGATGGCTTGTAGTGTGATAGAAGCTCTGTTAGGTAGGTAGGGGCTAAACCCTTTAAGGCCTTATAGGTGATTAATAGAACTTTAAAGTCAATATACGAAACTTAATTTTGGGTTGATAAAATTGGGGTTATGTGATCGTATTTTTGATTAGAGGCTTAATGACGGCCATCTTAAAGGGTCCTGGGACATGGCCTAGATTTATTGACGAGTTGATAATGTTATAAATGGGCTCAATTGCAACAGGTAGTAACTCTTATAATAATTTAGTTGGTATGGGGTCTAATAAGCAAGTTGTAGGTTTAGATGTTGCAATAAGTTTCATTAAATCTTCCTGTTTTATAGGTGAAAAACGCTGTAGCCTTTCTTATGGAGCGATGGTTGGTGCTAATTCATAGGACAGATTTGGAGGTCGAGTTTTTACTATTTTGTCGCGAACAATTTTCTTTGTAAAAAATATCATGAATTCATTGCTACCGAGGTGCGGCGGAATAGCCAGGTCGGTTGATGTCTGTTTATTTGTTAATTTAGCAACGGTGCTAAATAAAAACATTGGATTGTTTTTGTTGGTTTTTATGTTGCAAAGTTACGAAATATTCAATGTGTTGCTGACGCGGAGAAGCTTATTCGTGCATTTATGACCTCAAGACTTGACTACTGTAATGCGCTACTTAGTGGTTGTCCTGCATCATCAATAAACAAACTACAGTTAGTACAGAACGCAGCTGCCAGACTTCTAACCAGGTCCAGAAAATACGATCACATAACTCCAATTTTATCAACCCTTCACTGGCTACCCATTAAGTATCGCATTGACTTTAAGGCTTTATAGGTGATTAAAAGAACTTTAAAGGGTTAAGCCCCTACCTACCTAACAGAGCTTCTATCACACTACAACCCCTCACCCTCTCAAGGATATCGTACAGTGGTGCAATTTTTTTCTCATGAATCTTTTTTTACTTCATAGGTGCGACAGCTTCTAATGTATTAGAGAAAATAGTTCCCAATTTCCTAGTCATGTCATCGAGCGATTCTTTGTTTATTAACTGCATTAACTCATCTACTGCACTGTAACTGTAATAACTGCATTAACTCATCTACTGCACTGTAACTGTAATAACTGCATTAACTCATCTACTGCACTGTAACTTTAATAACTGCATTAACTCATCTACTGCACTGTAACATATAATAACTGCATTAACTCATCTACTGCACTGTAACTGTAATAACTGCATTAACTCATCTACTGCACTGTAACTTTAATAACTGCATTAACTCATCTACTGCACTGTAACTGTAATAACTGCATTAACTCATCTACTGCACTGTAACTTTAATAACTGCATTAACTCATCTACTGCACTGTAACTTTAATAACTGCATTAACTCATCTACTGCACTGTAACTGTAATAACTTTATTAACTCATCTACTGCACTGTAACTGTAATAACTGCATTAACTCATCTACTGCACTGTAACTGTAATAACTGCATTAACTCATCTACTGCACTGTAACTGTAATAACTGCATTAACTCATCTACTGCACTGTAACTTTAATAACTGCATTAACTCATCTACTGCACTGTAACTGTAATAACTGCATTAACTCATCTACTGCACTGTAACTGTAATAACTGCATTAACTCATCTACTGCACTGTAACTTTAATAACTGCATTAACTCATCTACTGCACTGTAACTGTAATAACTGCATTAACTCATCTACTGCACTGTAACTGTAATAACTGCATTAACTCATCTACTGCACTGTAACTGTAATAACTGCATTAACTCATCTACTGCACTGTAACTTTAATAACTGCATTAACTCATCTACTGCACTGTAACTTTAATAACTGCATTAACTCATCTACTGCACTGTAACTGTAATAACTTTATTAACTCATCTACTGCACTGTAACTGTAATAACTGCATTAACTCATCTACTGCACTGTAACTGTAATAACTGCATTAACTCATCTACTGCACTGTAACTTTGATAACTTCATTAACTCATCTACTGCACTGTAACTGTAATAGTTGCATTAACTCATCTACTGCACTGTAACTGTAATAACTGCATTAACTCATCTACTGCACTGTAACTGCAATAACTGCATTAACTCATCTACTGCACTGTAACTGTAATAACTGCATTAACTCATCTACTGCACTGTAACTTTGATAACCTCATTAACTCATCCACTGCACTGTAACTGTAATAGTTGCATTAACTCATCTACTGCACTGTAACTGTAATAACTGCATTAACTCATCTACTGCACTGTAACTGTAATAACTGCATTAACTCATCTACTGCACTGTAACTGCAATAACTGCATTAACTCATCTACTGCACTGTAACTGCAATAACTGCATTAACTCATCTACTGCACTGTAACTTTAATAACTGCATTAACTCATCTACTGCACTGTAACTGTAATAACTGCATTAACTCATCTACTTCACTGTAACTTTAATAACTGCATTAACTCATCTACTGCACTGTAACTGTAATAACTTTATTAACTCATCTACTGCACTGTAACTGTAATAACTGCATTAACTAATCTACTGCACTGTAACTTTGATAACTGCATTAACTCATCTACTGCACTGTAACTTTGAGAACTTCATTAACTCATCTACTGCACTGTAACTGTAATAACTGCATTAACTCATCTACTGCACTGTAACTGTAATAGCTGCATTAACTCATCTACTGCACTGTAACTTTGATAACTGCATTAACTCATCTACTGCACTGTAACTGTAATAACTGCATTAACTCATCTACTGCACTGTAACTGTAATAACTGCATTAACTCATCTACTGCACTGTAACTGTAATAACTGCATTAACTCATCTACTGCACTGTAACTGTAATAACTGCATTAACTCATCTACTGCACTGTAACTGTAATAACTGCATTAACTCATCTACTGCACTGTACATTAACATTTGGGATTTGAAAAAGTACAAATATGACACACACACATACATATAGAAAAGTAATTACAGGGTCACATCTATCTCTGTTTAAAGGTCTGTGCTGATATATATATATATACATACATACATGCATACACATATAGCACAGATCTTTAAAGAAGGAGAAATGTGGCCCTAATAACAGCTTCCATGTCACCCAGCAGATGTAAAGCAGCCTGTATGTCTGACAGCACAGCTGAGCTAACATGAAGCTAATGGTAAAATAAAATCCATGATAAACCAGCCTTATTGCATAAGGAATGTTTTCCAGCTTCTAGTCATTTATTGTGCATGCTACCTTATATTTACCGGTTCTTATTTTACTTTAATAAAATTGAGATATTTCATGCATGGCATTGGTACAATAGGGTTTAACCAAAATATAAATGTAGATATCAGCAGCAACATTATTTTGCATTAAGCTAGCATACACTTGCCAGTCAATATTTATATTTGCAAGCCTCCAAGTTTAGTAGCAAATCTATTCATGATTCCACGGTCGGGTGCTCAGCAAGCTCGCTAGCTAACGTTAGTCTGTTAACATGAATATTGTATTTGCAAGAATAGACGTCACATTTTAAATCTAACCTGTTACCTTTCACCATCCACGTATTTAGCTGCTGTCGCATCCCTTGACAGGCCATATCCTTTTCCCATCTTTCTATTCTATTTTTAGCTCCCGAAGGCTTTTTTGGTTTATCCATCTTTTTCAAATTCAAATTTCAACGACAACTCACTGACGTTACTGCGTACTTAAATGTATATAACTTTTTATATATACAATAACTTATATAAATTTTATAAAAATGTATATAACTTATTATTTCACATTTTTTAAACCATCGCGTTGGCGTCCCCGATGGTGCGGCGCCCCTATGCGCCACATATAGCGCATACCCACTTTTTGCGCCACTGTGTAAACGCCACTGCTAATGCATCGTTAGCGCTATCTACGTGGATATTAAAATCTCAGACAATTAGTATTTTATCAACGTTAACCAATAGGTCCGATAGGAAGTCCGCAAACTCTTTCAGAAAATCAGTATAGGGACCAGGGGGTCTATACACCGTAGCCAATGTAAAAGAAAGCAATGTTTTTTTACTTTTGTTAGGAATAATTATGTTCAACGCAAGCACTTCAAATGATTTAAATTATGCTCTGTTCTCTGAGTTACAGTAAGAACGTTTCTAAATATTGTAGCGACGCCACCACCCCGCCCAACCGGACGTGGCTCATGCATATAACAGTAACTTGGTGGGGTACACTCATTTAGACCGAAATAATCATTTGGTTTAAGCCAGGTCTCGGTGAGACAGAGTATATCAAAACAGTTGTCCGTGATCATTTCTTTTACAATAAATGCCTTTGAATTTAGTGATCTAATATTAAGTAGGCCGAACTTTATGAATTGGTTTTGGTTGTTAATACATTGTCTTCAGGTTTAATCACGATCAGATTTTTTCTCTGACTTTTGCCAAAATATTTACTTTGTAGTATTATTCGGGGGACACATACGGCCTTTATATATTTGGAAACATTTTGGTCACATTTATAGCAGTTGAGGAGCACAGACTATGATTTTAACCTAAGTTTTAACTTACCTGAGGGAGACTTACCGGAGGGAGACATAGTCAACAAGTGCGTAGCACATTCGAGATGTTGAAGGACAGGAGAGATCCTCCGATGCTGCTGGGGTACAGGCCGTCGGGGCGGAAGAGCCTAGGTCGCTCCCAGAACAGATCAAAATTTCAACAAAGAGCAGCTACTGTTCAATACAAAATGACATCAACCGTTGATTAAGCGAAAAAAGTCTACTGAACTTTTCATTCCCTCTTAGGTAGGTAGACAGCGGTCCTGATACGATGATCCTCGCTGCGGGCGATGCGTTGCGTACCATCTCGATGTCCCTCTTCAGGATCTCCAACTGCCGCATCCTGACGTCGTTCAATCCCGCGTGCAGCACGACAGCTCTGATGTTAGCATCGTCCTTCGTAATCATGGTAGCAAACATGCAAGCTTGTCTTTGCTCTTGGTTGGTAATGGAAATCCGTGAGCTATCCGCAGGCTCTCACAGGAGAATGGCACGTGACTCACGTTCAGCTGGAGTGCAGAGGAGGAGGGCAGAAAGAGACTAATTAGCGTAGCTGCTATAAATATATTTTAAGCAGAAGATAATATAATGTAATATTACTTTATCTGTAAGATTGCATAACATGCATCATGCGAATGCTTAAAAGGTCTTTAATCTAGTAAGAAGGAAATTATTTGTCATCCATTGTGTTATATGTTGGATAGTTTAGAAACTTCATCTGGTTTTGAAATATACTGTACAGCTGGGTATAATCTGCATAGCAGTGGAAACTAATTTTGTGATTTCTAATAATGTAACTTGGTATATAGAGAATAGCAGAGGCCCTAAAACCAATCCTTCAGGTAATGATAATCCTTGCTGTGGGCAATGCATTGCATACCATCTCAATCAGAGTTCTGAAGTCTTCAGGATTTGGCAGTCGAAGATCCTGAAGATGATGTTCACCCACGCTGGCAGTACGACAGTTCCGATGTTCCTAACCTAGTAGAGGAACCACATACGTTTCGCACGATTGAGTCTACGATCACCACAGCATTGCATTCAGTCTCGCGGAGGGGGGTGAAGCAGTTTCTGATGGTGATCTCAAAGGCAGGAGGTGGCTTATGTCCTGGCTCGCACCTTTCGCCGCAGACTTGTCACGGAGATGCAAATGTAAGACCAGGATTGACAGGTTGGGACTGAAGAATCCTGGATCATTAGACTATAATCTCTGGGGCGGACGTGAAGAGGTCCGGGGGTCCTGAGGGCGGTCATCTGCATTATCTATATGTTTTATCTAGGAATCTGAAATAAAAAAGTATATTGTCTGAATATTTGACAAGGACTACAGGTTTGACCTCACATTTCACAATAGACAACCAAAAGAAAAAAAAATGCAGAATATGGAGCAACATAAAAACAAATCTTCTGCCCTTTAATGTTTTGAGGACATGTGTTCTTTCCCGCAGTTTTCTTAGTGGCTCATGCTTCAAAAATTGACTGGTGACTATATTTTTTCTGGGTGCGAGGAGTATAAACATCCGGAATTTTTTTAAATAAATAACCTAAGCACACCAAACCAAAAAAATCACTTTCAAATAAATCTTAGCTGGTCTTAGGCTCAGTACCTCAAACCATTTGTGGAAAAGAACGTCTTTCAAACTAAAGCGTTGGTTTGGATCCTCCTGCAGACATGACTGGATCAAGCTGCAGCATTCTGTGTAGGAAGATGGAAAAGACAGTTATTACCTGAAATGTACCTGACTGCTCATGTTATTCCCTAAATCTTTTATCAAACAGCTTGGCAACGTTTTAGTTTTTTCTGCTATGTGTCTTTTTACTGTTTCATACAATATGGAATTTCATTTGTCATGATGAAGATCTCACCTTTGGATAAGCCCCTTTTGGACCACTTATTATTTTTCATCTGGTCCAGGATGCGGAAGCCAGGATAGAACCCACACAGCATCGCAAACAACGACACCCCAAGTGACCACACTGTCGCTGGCTCTGCGTGGTACTGGAACTTCTCGTAATATTCAGGGCAGCAGTACTCCACAGCGCCTTAAGAAAACATATTTCATCTGATTTATAACTCTGCATTACCAAAGGATCGAATCTTAATCGGAATGGCGGTTCATAAAACTGTACGTGTGGCCTTCAGACATGTCTTAAGTGATAATACATACCTACGAACATATTGTATTCCGATGTCTTCAAAATGTCACCGCACCCAAAGTCGATGAGTTTGACATCTAGCGTGTCTGTGTTGATAAGTAAGTTATCCAGTTTTATGTCCCGGTGGAAAACGCCACGCTCGAAGCATACAGATGCAGCTATGGTTGCCTGCCACATGATAATCTGTGCCAAACCCTCTGTGACTGTTCCTCCTTTTCTGCGAACAAAGGTTTGCAAATCCTGGCATGGAGAAGGACATTCTAGGACCATGACATAGTGGTTAGATTTGTCCTCCCAGTCCAGAAGTTTGATGATTTCAGGAACTGGGCTTCCGTTAGTCGCGAGGATCAGAAGAGCGATCTCCCGTGGAAGAGGTTCAGGATGACAGGGCTAGAAGAAATTTTACAAAGTAATGCCAATAACTTTATAACTATATATGTCAATAAAACAACAAAAATTGTTTTTTAAACTATAAGTACAGCATACTTACAATGCTGATGTAATCTGTGGCCAATGACTTTTTGACAAATTTCACTGCCACCTAATCAAGAAAACAAAAAAAACAGAGAATTGAGTAGGACAGACTGAAAATGAATTCATGCATCGTTCAAAACATTAATCCTGAACAGACGTATGAAACATTTTAAATGATAGAAAAAGAATAAAAGCATAAGATATATTTAGAAGGATTGCAAAGGATAAAGTGAGATAATAAAAAGATAAGCACAAGGTGGAAAGATGTAAAAATCAAACCTTCAAGCCATCGCTCACACGGGTCCCTTTGTAGACAGTTCCATAACCTCCTTGCCCCAGCTTTCTGCCAATTTCATACTTGCAGGAGTTTACTTCCTCTACATCTGTTTAAAGATTGAATGTTTGAAAGACTATAATCAATATTTTATTTGAGAAAAAAAAACACAGAAATTAGAATATATTCTTAACATGAGCTGTGTAATTATATACATTCTTGTTAAAGTTAACCAGAATTCTGTTACATGTATTCATAAATGAAAAAGTCAATCCATCCAAGTGTTTAGTAAAGATTAATGTATGTCTGAGCAGGGGCAAATATCAGAGACTCAGTACATTGTCCCTTTAGTAAAACTTTTATATCAGGATAGGAAAGACAGTGTCCAGAAGACATTAAAACAGGGACACATTTGTGCAGATACTCTATGAAAAGTGTGTATGTGTGTTATGTTTTGTTGTGTTGGGATAACACTTGTAAACTCACTCTCAACAGCCACATTCAGGTCATCATCCTCGAACGACACCTCAGAACTGACGGAAGGTTGGGAGACATCCCTTGAGTCGGACCCCAACTGCACTGGAGTCTGGATGCTGTCAATCCTCGGGTCGGACACAGGTCGGACCAGGGACTGGGGGTTGCCGACAAGCAAGTCAGCCAGAGAAAGAATTGGTGTGTGGAAGCTATCCTCGCTCGAGTCCGACACAGACCGGAACGGAGACTGAGGGTGGCTGACAAGCAAGTCAGCCAGAGAAAGAGCTGGTGTGTGGAAGCTATCCTCACTCGAGTCCGACACAGACCGGAACGGAGACGGTAGGACCGCTACATGGACCTGCTGTACTAAAATCTCATCTGTAAAGGGCAAAGATATCCAATAATAAATTAAATCAACCTTATTATTATTTATAATAAATAATTACAACATAATTCCCATATTACGTATGTGAAATGTAATGGTTTTGATAAGTTTATTATAAAATATTAGGGAAAAAATATATTCCTAAGTGATCTGACCCTAAACTTTTACATACACTCATAACGTGATGTTATTTACCTTCGGTACTGTTGTCAGCGGGCACAACAGCTACTTCCGTAGCACTTTGAGGAGCTTTCCGGCCTTTCCTCCACTTCCAAAATCTCTTCTTCCTTTTCACTCCATCTCTGTTACTGCTTCCACCTCCATCAGGTTCACTGACAAGAGTTTCCTGCTGTACTGACCTCTCACCTGTAGAAGACATCAAACCCAAGTGATGAATGAAATCAAACAATATTCCAGAAATACTGAGAACTCACATAACTGGGCAAACCTATTGATTAAACACGTACAGTTGAGTTTTAAGGTGCAACTTTTACACAAATTTCACTCAGAGAATATAAGAACCCAACATAGATAGAATAACGATTATTATTCATTGTTAAACTTGGCTAGTCACAACATAACTCAACACAACTGAGATGTTAATAGTTTTGATGATTTATACTAAAATATTAGAGCTACATTTCTTTTAGAAGTGATCTGACCCCATATGTTTACATACACGCAAGGCGTCATGATGTTTACCTGCGGTACTGCTGTCAGCGGGCACAACAGCTACTTCACTGGCACTCTGACCTGCTTTTCGACCTTTCATCCACTTCCAAAATCTCCTTTTCTTCACTCCATCACTTTTAGCAGATCCGTGTCCATCCGATGAACCGCCTGGCGGAGGTAAACAATCTCGCGAATTCGCGGTCGATCGTGCAGGTGTACTTTGGGTCGCTTCGTACACGCTATCGTCTGCGCTGTCAGCTTTAACGCATCGACAAATATTCTGACCCATCTTAACTTCAAGTCAACAGAAGTTAGTCAACGGTAAACAAGTTAGTCAACAATAAGCGCGCGAGTTGTAGAAGGAGTAAAGCGAGACGAGTTCTGTTTGACTTAAGATCAGATATGACCGTTACGTAACAGTGGGACGCCAAATGGAGAAGCGTGATTGGCCAATTCCCACGAGAAGCACAACGCGCTCATTGGCCTGTTTGTTTTCGCGTTTTTAAAGCTCGCTTTATTTAAAAGCGTATTTTCTACATAAATAAACTTTCACCTGTATTGACTACAGGTAGGAACAATTGTATGTTTAGTCATGTTTGTCGTGTGTAAAAGTAATGTAAGTAGGTTCATGTTTTATCGAAACTGAATTTACCGAAAATGTTAAAGCTTTAAAAGTTATGAGTGTATTCATTTGAACACTCGGTATTTTAAAGAAGATAATATCTGTGTTCAGTAGATATACATTGAAAACGTCATCGTGTCCGCCATGTTGGGAGACTGGTTTTTCAGAATAAACAGCACAAAAACCTTACATTTCTCAAACGACACCTTCTGTTACTTATTCATGGACAGAAAAAAATGTGTTATGACTGGAAACGTTGATTTATGATTGATTTAGTTAAAAAGAAGAAATAATTTCACATAATCACGAATTGCAGGTAATTTATAGGCCTATCTACACACAGTCAAGTGACAAATTGTGTAGTGTCAAGATGTGATAATGTGAAAGTTTAATTTTTAAAGTGCTTAACAGGCTAATATAATACACACCTCTTACTATATTGGAATGATAAGCATTGCCACTTAAACTGATTTCTCCCGCCAAGTGTTTGCACAAAGACTTTCCTCAAAAAGTCATGTACACTGGTACATTGTAGGTGCTGATCTTTAAATGCCTACCAAAGATAATTGAAAATCTTAAGAATGGACAATCAGACATCACACTTCTGCTTAAACCAGTAAAGTTGTGTAACATTTCTGTTTTGATGGCTGATTCACTTCCTTTGACCACTAGTTTTTGGTTCCGTTTCAGTCCCTCGAAACAACAGGAGTTGCTTCTGCACATAAAACCTAGAACAACCATAAATGTAATTGTATGGCCGTAAGTGGAGTGGAATTATAATATGTTATATTTTAATGGGAATTGGTTAATAAAGTAGTCTCAATAATAGAGAATAACAACGAACAATAGCCAAACAATATGTATGCAATATAGTAAGCAGGATGTGAAGAAAAAAGATGTGACCATAAATTAACCCGTTAACCACCTGTTTATTTTTTATTTTTACATTTATGCATTTGGCAGACGCTTTTATCCAAAGCGATTTACATTGCATTATCCTATACATTTGTTTCTTAGTATGTGCAATCCCCTTGGGACGAACCCATGCTCTTACCACTGAGCTACAGGAAAGTGTTAATGTGTTTGTAATTATATATATAAAGATCAGACCAAAAACATAGATATCACATAAGAACAGGTTTATAGCTTGTAAACCTGCAACAAAAAGTCCAAGGTGATCTTAAAAGTAAAACGATCATCTTTAAATAAAAGAAAAATACTCTTATGCACATACAAAATGTGTTTGGCCAGCTCAGTCACAATAAGGTAGTGAGGAATAAAACTAGAATATGTTCCTGTTCCCAAACAGAAGATACATTTATGAAAAGGACAATATTGAAAAGTCTGTCAAAACCTTGTGAAGCTTTTATCAAGATTACAAATAACTTCAGTCTTACTTAAACAGATTGTGTGTCACATTTTAAGACCTGCACAATTTCACAGGATTTACAGCTTTAAAAGAAATGGTGCAATAAGTAATAAACATTGACTTTAGGGGAAATAATGAAACTGCATCTTCAATTTATTGTGGCTGTCAAACGATTGTGATTAACAGCATCCAGAATAAAAGTTTGTGTTTACATAATATACGTCTGAGCTTGTAAATTTTGTATTTATAAAAACATACCCATACATGCAAACATTAAATATATTATTTAAGAATGAATAAACATGTACGTATGGTTTAAATTAGTGAATGTAAATAAATACAAAGTGTACATATTTCTTAAATATATATACACATGTATTTATATGTGTTTATACATATAATTTATAAATAAATTAATATGCACATTACACAGACATATATTATTTAAACACAAACTTTTATTCAGGATGCGATTAATCACAATGAATCGTTTGACAGTCCTAATTTATAGATTCATAGTCTCCACATTAATGATTTACTTTTTTACTACTGTACATTAAGGCCAGAAATCATTTACATCTCCATTCAAATCTAAATCATTTAAACTTCTTGTGTCAGCATTTAGTTCCTAACTGTCTAGTATCAAACATAGATGTTTTATTCTTACTTTCTCTTTATACAAGCCTTGTTACTGTACATACAAATTCAATTCATAACTTTGAGAAATGACCATAACCTCATATTTCTACAAACATTTTAAAATTAAGATCTGACTTTATCATTCATCCATATGACAGAAGCACTCTGGTCCTTCTGTAAGTTGTACCAAACTAAGACTGGGTAACAGAATTTTGCCCAACACAAACCCGTTCAGGAGCTCGAGGCCATGGGAAGGACGAGTTTCTTTCTGAGGGTATATCGAGGTTCGGGCATCTGCTTATGGCCCTTTAACAACTTGACGCTGACTTCACAATTCACCTTTGTCATAATAGACAAGATGTCCTCTTTTCTGCAAGAAAAGCAGATGTTACATTAATAAGTGAATAACCTTTTTACTAGAATTCCGTAATGGTTCTAAATGAGAGTGACTAACAGTAATGGGCGATCAACAGCCAGCAGTAGCAAATAAATGGTACACAAAATATGCTGGTTATTGAATTATTCAGACATTGACTTCGCAACTTGACTTTGAAAGTCAAACTTTCAAGTGGAACATAAGTTTATAATAAGATCACAGACTTTGCATTGCACAAGATGGCACCACTCTGGAAACATCCCATTTTCAACTCACTTGGGGCAGAGATTCTCCAGCTGTCTACAGAGCTCCTGGATATAGATAGACCCTTCCTTGATGTGCCGGAAGGACTGATAATCCTCTACCGTGGCCATTCCAATAAGAAAATCAGCTTCTTTAGGAAGGCTGCTTCGCAGAACCATACTAGCATCCTCTTCATACCTTTCTTCTTCTGTACTGTCCTCCTGTCCATCTGGCACCCACACAGCCTCCTGACCCAGATTACCTTGGCAAGCCTGAATGAAAAACAGCTTGGGCTTGCTGGCCAAGGACTTGCATGTAGCAAAGGGCAGTGTGAGGTCACGGATCTCAAGCAGTTGGCCATCTACACCCATCACTCCACCTTTCTCTCCGTGGGAGAGGACACAGCAGGCGAAAACATCCATTTGAGTGTGATCCCTCTTGGCAAACTTCTTCACCACATCGAGCATGTCTGAAGCCTTCAAATCGTTGTGCACCTCGACCTCAAAATGCATTTTCTTAAAAACTCTTATAAGGTCCTCTAAAACAAAAATTATCATATTTTGAAGTTTTCTTCTGTAAGAAATACAGTTGTCATTAGTAAAGTTACAGAATTGTATTAATTACCCTCATCCTTCTCTGTGCCTCTCCTGTTGCCCAACTTCACATTTTGGCACCTTTCGAAGTTGAAGTTATTGACAATGAGACAGTATCCTACAGGCAGATGGCTTATGGCATAGTATTCCTTCAATATGAATACAAAAGAAAGTAATAATTTCAAAGAGAATATGTTAGAAAGAAATGTCTTATATAAATGTATATGTGTGTATAACAAATGAAATGTAATCTGTCTTTACATCTTCAAGTTTTTCTGGAGGCTGTGAATCAGAAACAAGATTTCCAGAAGAGTCTAATAGCAAAAAAAGAGATTCACAAAGTCAGTGTGCTGTTTTCTCGATATTCTTTTGAGTACTTATTTCTGAAAAAACAAGAATGTTCATTTGGTGAGCAAACGTTATGAAACATAATAGGAGAGTATAACTTACGTGCAGGTACCTCTGTCTCTATAGGCTGTGTTAAAATAATATAAAAGGCATTAAAGAACATACTGATCCCTTATAGATATGAAAAAATGCTCTTATGGACCTGATTAAACCTAAAAACATATGTTCCTGAACTAAAGATGTACAGAAATGGCAGTGCATCATCAGTTTTGGTGACCTGATTAAGCAATCTGACCTAAATTAAAAAGTTGCTAAATGTATTAACACACATCTGAATTTTACTGTAACATTAATGACCACCGTCACACTTCCATCTTACATTAGCAATATTTACTTTAGGATAGTCGGGTCTGGAGGGCTGGCGGTTAGAAACTTCCTGTAGAGGAGGTCTGCCCCCTACTGGACAAAAACATTTGCATTTTATATAATTTAAGAAACATCTCAAACACATTAAGATTTACATGATCATTGAAAACAGAAAACAATTTGATTTTTATTTGTACCTTGTCTTTTGTGAATTTTATTGAAATCTTGTATCATGTCGGCCAGTTGTTTGTCACACTTTTCCAGAATTCTTTGCAGATTATCTAGTTTGTCTTCTCCGAGGATCTGCTGCTTTTCCATCTCAATCAAAATGTCTAGTAATGACTGTATAATAAAAGGCACATAGAGTTACACAAAGTGAAACTTATAATTAATAATAAAACACCTGTTATTTACAAATAACATTATCAGCCTTACAGCTGAATTCAGAAAAGCTAAATTCAATATTCAAAAGGTCATTTTTACACAACTTACAGAAGATGTTGCTAGTTTTGATTTGGGAATCTCCTCAGAGAGAAGGAACTTCACGGTACTAAGGTTTTCATCAGTCATGCCTTCAGACAATTTATAAAGCATTTTTCTGTGATGAACAGAGAGACAAAAATGTAAGATCAAGAACTAACTATAGAAAAAACTGTAGCATTTCTGAAAATAACTATTTGACAGAGGATACAGCCCTTGAGAATTTACTTCTGCATGTGTAGTAAATAAAGATCTACTTTAAAATCTATTACATAATAAAATAGTGCTTTGAAAGATTGCTTAACAACCTAGAGTTCATTTTCTTCATACCTGTATGGTGAGACCCCCTTTCTTGTGTCACTTGTTTGCAGGTGCCTCTCCACCTCCTCTCTAGACATATCGAGGATGACGAGCAGGTCAAAGCGCCCAATTGTGATGAGAAGCTCAGGGATGAGCAGTCCATCATCGAGCAGTCCCTGCTCTTCCAGTCGTAAAAAAAGATCTTTGGCATCACGTACTGTCTCCAAACGCTTTTTCTGAAGCAGATCCGTGCCCGTGCAAAGAAACTTAAGCTCGTCCACTTCCTTACTTGTGAGGTCCTCATCAATCTCAAGCAGCTTTAGAGTATTCATGTTGTGCTTAAAAATAAGAAGATACGTTAAAGGAATAAAGATTATAGGGAGAATGAAATATAAATGCACACATAAACTTTGTCAGATCATAAGCAAAAGTATGTATTCATGTATGTATGTAAAAATAGTATTATATGTATTTAATATTTTTATTAATTTAGCGCTTAGGCTATACATACTGTATGAATTACCGATATGACTACAATAAAAAAATCAATAAATGGAACAAAACTAAATAACTTTTTTATAATTGTGCTTCGATCACCAAATGCAGTTTTTCAGATACTTTTGTCTTAGTCCTGAAACGTCGTAAGCAAGGCTCATTTAGATATACATGAAGAAATTAAATAATCGTAGAAGAACTGTGACGTGATTGTGAACTGGGGACTTCACATTTTATTTTGAGGGTAATAGAAAAATCTAAAGATTTCTACTAAGGAACAGGACGTGTTCAACAGTGCGAGGCTACTCTATTTCCTTATTATTGCCTACTTTTGCTGCCTTTGGGATATTCCTTCACACATGACAGCTGTAGCAGCTGTAGTAGTGTAGTAGTGTAACAGCTGTAGTAGTGTCCTAATTCACCATTGACAGTCACTATAAGACAATCGAAAGCAGTCACTTCGTGATTCAGGCCACCTATCATCAGTGTCTGAGGGTGAGCACGTTGTTTTGTTTGAGTAATAAAAGAAAGCCAGTTGGAAGAGTACAACGTATCTCGTGTGTTATGTGAGTGCTGTGCTAACAAGAATTGCAAACGTTATGCTTTTAATGACGAAAAAGCGCAGCTCGCCCGTTTCCTTGCATTTGTTTACATGCTACTTTGCCATGACCAATATGGCGGCGCCGTTGACGTATCGCTTGTTATTTCTTCTGACTATGATTCTATTGGTTGCCCTGTCAACACGTGACCTGCATCAACGTAAGGTTAATTATTTAATGTTTTGTTTTTAGGCCCCAGCTTAATTCCCTTTTTTGATGTTGCTACAAATTCGGTTCAATTGTTAATATTTTAAACTTGAATCTGTATTAAGAATTTTGTGTTTATTTTTAATTTTGTGAACCCAGTATTGTCTATTATGAACAAGTACAGACATGTAACATACCAATGAGCTTTGTTTTTCCCCCAACATCAATACATGACGTTTCGTTTAGGCTAAGTTCCCTTGAGGTCATTAACACTGTTTTTAAAATACAGGATAAGAATATAAAAAAGTTTTAAAAAAGTAAATTAAACATCGCTTGTCACTACACAAGTGTAACGTTACACCGCTGTCACTTCTTAAACTTCCCGGCAAAAACCCTTAAACACTGAGCACATTGACAGCTAACGTTTTCTACTGCCAACATTCTACTAAAATGTCTAAAACTCATCTTACCTTTATAATTGTACAACAGCCAACTGAAACCAACGTAGAAATACGTAAAGTTAACGTACATAAATCAAGCAAGTCCGGCACATTTTACTACTCGATTGCTTTCGGTTTCAGACAAAACAGCAGCGTTTCCAGTTCGAAGCAGGAAGTAACAACATAACAATTGTGATTGGTGCTCATGTTTTTCGTCACCGTGGGAATCCCCATAAACATGACATTGAGTCAAGGAATCCTTACTCAATCGGGAACTTCATGCCCTCCCATACTCTTTCTAACCTTGGTAATATACATTTTCTTCTTAGTTGTAATTATAATATTGATAAAGTACCAGTGAAACTCTCAAAACTTTTTATCATGGTCATTGATTTTCAAGCATAACTTTTCACCACATACATTTTATATATGGAACAATAGGGATATATTATATAAGCGCAAATCGTTGTTTATGAAACAGTGGTTTGATAATGGCATCATTTGGTGGATCAGCTATATAACTCAAATGGTCTTCTTTTCACTTACAATGAGTTTTTGGCGCATTATAAGATTCCTGTAACACCAGGGGAATATGCAAAAGTTTTTGGTGCAATTTCTCCTGTAATCAGTATGCTGTTAAAACATCAAAAAAAGAATTAGTACTCAACAATTGTCCCCACTTAATATAGTAAGTACTTATGTAGCCAATATCTGTTTTTCCCTAAACACAAGGAACAGATCTATAAGAGAGTTCTGTGACTTTGCCTTATATTTACTCATATTAGAATATGAGTATTTAATTACAAACAAAGTTCAAACATTCAAATTAATACATACAATATACCATGTAAAACATTACTTTATAAAGTTTAAAAGTGATATTGATGTTAATTGCACCTTTTGTGACAGCTGTAAAACTGAACCCTGAAACTGTGGTTCACTTATTCTGGCACTGCCCATTTGTAAGACCATTTTGGCAAAATATATGTGATCTTATCACAAGAAACATTGATAAACACTTTATGTATCTATTTCTGTATTTGTTAATACATGAAAAAAATTATTTCTTCCGACAAAAACTTGCATCTAATTATTTAATCATTAGATTCTAATGCAACGACATGCATGCACCAAATACTTACTTAAATACAACATTACTGCAAAGGCAGCATGATTTAATTGGGGAACATTTTTATTTAAATTCTCTGGTACATAAATCGCTGGTTAGGGTTTGTTATCCAGCATCTCTGGAAACATTGGATTTTGTGATTCTTTACAGGGATTTCCGAGGACTTTGAGAAGCAAAGGGTGCAAAGAAGTCACGTGCAAATGAGAAGACATCTGATGGTTTCCTCAACAGCATGAATTGCAGGAAATCAGCCAATAAAGCTTTTAGTTCCGGGTGCTGTCTGATGTAGGAGGTGTAATCCGCTTTGAGCTCCTCCTGTGACGTAAATAAAAGCCAAAGGAAGAGCTCTATATTGCATAGTGTACAAATATTGTACGTATAAGGTGTAGATGTGAAAACACAATGTTTTTTGACGTGATTTTAAATGTGTAAAATATTTATGTGATCAGTGTGAATGGACATACACACCTTTCTGTCAAGAAACTTTGAGTAAAGCTCCATGTCTTCTTCCCAAATGAGTGGCTTCTTCTCAAACACAGGAATCTGGTCTTTGTCCACTGAAAAACAAATCTTATTTACTTACATATTTTTTTATATATATTTTTTTAATGATCAAGAGGAGCAGACTGCATAATAATTAAGTCTTCAAACCTCCATCTAGCAAGAGAGGCAAATGCAGTAGCTTCATCGTTGCAGGTGAACCCAACTGTACTCTGCTTACTAGATGCCTGGGTGTAAACATATTTTAGGAAAAGTTCATGTTTTAGGAAAAGTTCGAGTCGACATGAAATCAAAACCGACTATTTAATCTCATTGCAGAAACTGTTTCATTCAGATATAGTTCAACATTCTAAAGAAAATACTACCCCAATGTTTCATGATATTTAAGGAATGTTTTGAATTTAGTCAGAAGTTAGATGTACTTAAAAATGAAACCTGCTGTATTTCTTTAAGATAAGGGTGTCCTACCCATCAGGCAGAAACAAGCAATGCCAAGTTGAAGAGGTGTCTTTTGCAGAAAATAAAGTTCTTTCTATTCCAAATGTGTTGATCAGTTCTTCACCAATCTTCTGTTCCTTCCACCCGAAAGCTCTCTAAACCGAACAAAGTTCATCACTGTTAAAAAGACATCAAAGCCTGACAAATATGACAAAAACACTGCGGGGAGAATGAAATACAGGAAATACAAGCAAGCTCAGAGGACTTACATAGGTTGACTTTGATATCACCGTATCTGCATCAAATGATAGAAATGTCATGTTTTCTGGAACAATCTTTTGCCGAGACAGTATGCGCAGGATCAGAAAGTTGGAAGCCTCAGATACAAAGCCTATTAAAGAGCTCAATGGAAATGTGTGGGTTTGCGTCTTAATTCCCTAAAGATTCAGTTAAAAGAAAGGCGTTATTTCATATTGGCACAAACTATCAAAACAAGATAGTATAAATAAGTATAGATTTTTTATTTTTAATAAATTCATTGAAATCGTGCATTAATGGGTAAAAAGTAAAGCACTAAACACCAGTTTTAAGTGTGGATCAGAATCTCTATTTCAGATTCTCAAATCTTTTGCACAGAATTACTCAAAATGTTTAGAATGATACTTACCTCCTTCTCTGATATCATCTTGTTAACCACAAGTTGATCATCTTGTCGAACCATATGTACCTTCCGGTCCAGCATCTGATGTTCCAGCTGAAACAATAACAAACTGTGATATTACATTATACGTTACACTTAAACAAGGGTAAAAGCATAATAAATATGTCTATTGGGAAATGTTCTTGACAAGAAAAACATACCTTTACATATTCATGTTGATTCTCTTCCAATATCTCAAGCCTTTCAGATATATAAGCTGTCAACGATAAAAGAGAACATACATAAATCAACCAACCGAAAAAAACAATGACTGAAACAACATGTGCATCTTACATTATTAAATAAATTGTAAAGTGGAAGGTAATAAGAAAGTTTATCTCACCCACAATCGATGTGCCGCAAGGGACTTCATCAATCACCCCGTGACTGCTGGCATGAAGGAGAAAGCAGAGCTCTTCATTGTAGCTCGCCCTACTGACACTCACAGAGAAATCTCCCAGTTCTCTGCCCGAATCTGACACAATCACCAGTGAATCCGTAAACACACATTGGTCCACATCCCTGGGTGCTGACAGTGAAAGTACAAAGTGAATTCCTAACATATCGAATCATATATTGACCTCCCCTTTCTTGTCCTGCTCAGAAAAAACTAATATAAACATATGAAGAGTTTGTTTCGAAAATGAGATAAGTAGGCCTATATATTTTTTAATTTTTCATAAATCATGTTTTTATTGTGTTAGTTAGCTGTGTTTTTTAAATTATTATGGCTTAAATTAAAACAAACCGACTGTTGGATTGATATTAATTGGAATGCACAATAAAAAACGTTTTTGAAAATGTTTATAAACTGAGTTGTGTGATTATGGAAATAAACTCTTCATCTGCATACATATATCATACATCACACTATTAAACTCTGGAATAAGGCCCAGATATACACAGTACATAAATACATTTTGCAATGGTTATGATGGTACAATGTTTTTTATAATGAAGCTTTTAAAATTAGTAGGCCTATTGTTTCTCCTCAGCAGGGTAAAACAATTCACTGTAGAAGATTATCATATAGGATCTTGTTATAAAAGACACTAAACGTGACTGCACTTACTTACGGCTGTCACAATGCACTTTTTGAACGCAGCGCCTTTTGATGGCATTAACAGATGGTCCCGACCCTAATGTAGCATCTCAGACTCAGGCACACTAAAATTGTTTTATTTAGAAAAGTCATTTGCTTAATGCCACTCATGTGTGAAATTACTTACCGATGTTTTTAATAAACTCAATAGCATTAACCGAAGCTTCTTGCTCTTCGGTTTCACTCGGAGTTGTTTCGCTGTCCCCCATGTGTCTCGGAAAGTCCAGAAAAAACGATATATTTGAAGGTCGAATGAACTAAACACCCTTTACTTTTGAAGCGCAGAATGTCAGATCATACACAGAAGACACCTTGCTAATAACACTGTTTAACAGCAAAAAACGGAATCATTCAATAAATGTATAAAGCTTTTCAACCATTTTATTTATGCCCCGAATTTATTAGCATCTGTTGTTTCCACGGTAACGATGCTGTCATGTACCGTAAACCAACTAGACGCGGTGCACGAAAACGTGTTAAAGGGATAGTTCACCCAAAAATAAAGATTCTGGTATCATCTACTCACCTTCGAGTTGTTCTAAATCTGTTTACATTTCTGTTTTGAATTTTGATGAACAGAGAGAAAGATATTTGGAAGAATGCTTAAAACCAAACAGTTCTTGGGTGCCATACCGTAGTGGAAAAAATAGCTACTTTATCTTTTTTTGTTCTGTTGCACACAAAATAAGTTATTTTGAAGAATGTTGGACTGCAAACAGTTCTGGGGCACTTTTGTCTACCAAAGTATTTTTCCTACTATGGTTGTCAATGGGGTCCAATAACTGTGGGGTTGCAAGCATTTGCACAAATATCTTTCTCTGTGTTCAATGACTTTATACAGATTGGGAACAACTAGAGAGTGAGAAATTCAATTTTTGGGGGAACTATCTCTTTAAAGGCCGCCATGAAATCAACATTGTTTTGTCACTTTTAGTAGGTTAGATTTAAGGTTGTTTAGTTTGTTTCAAAACAAAGCATATTGTCAATTCGCATTTATAAGATTTAATTCTGCGGCTTCTCATGGCAACAAAATTTTGATTACAAAGAATGCATAAAATATGGTTTTAAGATAAACATAAAATTACTTGTTTGGTATATGTTTCCAATGTGATATAGAGCCTTTGTATTGGCGAATGCTTAAAAGCCACCTATTCTTCAATATAAATCAAAAGTGGCCCTTCTTGCATCAGGTCATTTAACAAAAAATACTGCATTGCATGCTGGGCCGGTGCCAACATCTTAGAAGGATTTCTTTATGCTAGTGTCATTGTTTTGGTACTTACCCGTTTGTTGTTTTGTTTGCGTAAAGCTCTGAAATTTTAATGGAGAAGATAAATTCAAAGCACAATAAATAATGATGCGTGTTCTAAGGCATTTCAGACAAGTATGAATGATTTATGAATTTAATATCACAAAACGATGATAAATATCAGTGCTTGCAGTACCACATGTATTACAAAAGTTGATAGTTCAAATGTGGTATTCACTGCACATTTTCAACACACCGGCTCAATCCCCCCACAAATTTTAACTAATTAATTAAATAAATATTTTGTTAAACCACGGTTACTACATATTTTATTTCACTAGAGTAACCATAGTTTAACCATGGCATTAGTTATTAAACAATGGTGATACAAACTGAAACGAATCCTTGAAAACAGTGTTACTACACTTAATGTAGGTAATAAAATACTGGCATGCTATCCTAACTATAGAAATGTAAAACTTCAGACAAGGGCAAATGTACCAAATCCTTTTAAATGTTTTTGTATAGAAAATAATGCCCAAATCTTCCTTACTATCAAACTCTTGCTATACACTTCATATTAATTTAATTTAAAGTGATGCACTTAAACATGGTGATTACCACATGTTTAGCTTGGAATGGTTACTCCTTTCAAATATCAGTAAATCAAAGTCTTATCGGCCCTTAAAAATGTCCTTGCGTCTGCGTAACTCCTCTAAAACACGGGCGCGGTATGAAGTCCAATCTTCATCTTGCTTCTGCTGCAGGCCCAGAGCCCGGTGGAGATCCTGGGCATGGCTTCGTAAGAAAGGATTGTACTGTTTCTCCTCTGCCAGAGTGGATGGACACTGCATGAAGAAATGGGAAAACGGCACAAGAGTTTAAACAGACATAGACAAGCAGTATATATATTTTCATACAAGTCACTTTTAAACTATATCACAACGGATACACCTGCTGACAATTTTTTTCACAGCAGACTTGGCCTTCTTACCGTGCAAAATCTCTGAACCCTCTGTTGCAGCACCCACTGTAACTTCTGCTCCCGCACAACATTACAGGGCTCCACCTCAGCAGCAAACAACAAATTATCTTCTGCATACTCGTGTCCTGCGTAAAAAAAGACTTGCATCAACAAACACAGTCATTTCAGAATTCACACCCTTGTTATAAAAGTGTCGACTGCTTTTTCTTACCAGGCCAAAGCAGAGTGTTATCATTTAGTGATCCCACTGTGTCCAGAGATGACAACATTGTTAAGGCATTACCCTCGAACATTCTCCCTACATGGCAATGGAAATGAGTCAGAGCTTAGAATAGAACTGGTGGGATTGAAGAATGCCACATTCCTGATTGATATACTTTGCTGTGCACCGATGTACTGAGAATGTCAAATGTTTTTAGCAGATAATTACTACAACTACAAATAATCTGAACAGAAACATTCATCTGCACTACTTTAAAGATAAATGCACTCACCACATCCAGAGAGGAACACCAGATCCCCTGAAAACAGGCTGCTGGGGCCACCGATGGCCCGGCCATCAAGCAGATAGATCATGTGACCCACTGTGTGCCCAGGAGTGAAAAAGGCCCGGAACTGTAGCTGAGTGCCGAAATCTATTGTGTCTTTGTCAGAGAGGGGACTGAATAATCCAGAAAAACATCAATCTAAATGATCTGCTGCACATTTAGCACGCTTTCTGTAAAATCATTATAATTCAAAGCACATAACATTAGAAGATATTAAGAGGGACTGACTGTGTAAGTCCTGGAATGTTGTCCATAGCATTCCCATACACTCGGCAGGAACTGTAGCGTCTCTTCAAAGCCCTGTTCCCTCCACTATGGTCCCTTATGAGGGAAAAGTAAATATACAAAATACATTCTGATTCAATTTGTGTGAAGTAAACACCTCATTTAGTCAATCCATTCATAGTTCTGCATTCGCAAAACTGATAAATGGCAAGGAGCAATATTTGCAGATTTTTTTTACCAGTGTTTGTGTGTGCAGAGAACAGCTTCCAACGTCACTCCCTCTTCTTCTAGGCATGCCTGTGTGGGTGTAAAATCACACCATTATACTAGAGGTGTGTTTCAATGTCACATTATAAGAAGTCTGTGAGATCGTGTCAAATATCTCTTTGTGTGATAAAACTTGACCATCATATTACTCATCCATTCATGAAAAACAACACACCTCACAATTACTAAACACTACTTTTGAGCCTTAAAGACACTGGATTGGAGATCTTTTTTATGATTATGACTGATTTCCAATGAAAATAACCAAATGAAAATGACTCCTCCTTTGGCGGTCTAGTAAACCAAAGGAAAAGGAAAGCATCACCACAAAACCACTTGTGGCTTGGCTATTTTACTTTGCTAGACTCGGAATTCATCCAAACTATTTCGGAAACCACAGCAAGGTTGCTTTAAACCAAACCTGAACAGGCTGGGGGTCAGCAGGGTCCACCACAACTGCCAGATTCGATGCCGTGTCAATGACCACATAGCTGTAGTTGTCTGATAGGATGGGTACTGGTATTATTTTGATCCCTGTCTAATACAAGAAACTACATTAGGTACAGCAAATCAATGGTGAAATGTTTGATAGAATAGGTATTTCTGCTCACCGTTTATTGTAGTGGGTTGAGTTCTGGAGTGGCCGGAGGGGTATTTCTCTCTTGCTTTCCTTATCTGCCTCTTATGGAACATATACCCGAGTTTGGTCCGTGTATAAAGAGAGTACCTGTGTGCATTTTAAAAGCAAACCTTATTCAACATAAAAGTCGACTATGAATTTATTATAGTAAAGCTTAGTGTAATAGCTTAAATGTAAGCAGAAGTTTTCAAACAGGCGGGGTGATAGTAAAGAGTTACTGAGTAAGTTATGCACATGTAAGTGACAACAGGGATGCATTATTTTTCATCCTTAATGGCGATAAATAACAAAACATGTGCATCATTTGCAGGTACTAAATGTAAAGGAGACAAACGTTCATGTTTCAATTCAAAGGTTAAACTGTTCGCATGAACCGCATAAAAACATCGAAAGAATGAATGTACTAAAAACAATATAAAGGATGCGAAAAATGTGCCACTTACGCGATCCAGAACAGTGGTTTCTCTGTGCGAGCCATTAGTTTAGCGATTCGAGTATTTTTCCATTGAGTTTTACTGACACATTTAAAAACACGACAAATGTAGACCCCCGCAAACACTGCAGCGACGCAAATCAAATACACCGTCCAGTCTGGAAGCGCCATTACAGTGGGCGTGTTGAAGATGACGACACTTAAACGGACAACAACGATTGGCCAGATGTAACACTCACCGTAAAGACTCGTGTGGCTTCGAATCAGTTCCACTCAAACACGTCATAACAAAAATTCATGATCGTTGTATTAATAGTATCATTAGCGAACGCCGTGTATTTGTATATATTTGAAAATAATTTTATAGGTAAACAGACGGTGGTGCGCATTGATACCATTTAAACAATTAGAATCTGTATTTTGTTAAGCAGAAAGACGGTTCTATTTCGTCATATGCATAGTTTTATGCGTAATGAAAGAACTATCTTTCAAGGATGGCCAAGTAAAAAGACTGCAACTTCTTCCGCCACCTAGTGGAATATAACGAAAGCGACCGCACACACTTCCCGCTTGTTATATGATGTTGGGTGGGTCTAGTTACCACACACCCTAACATTTCCAGGGAAGCGATTCACAAAGAGAGGAAGTTGGTAGGAATATTGTTTATTATTTGTATTTTAGAAACTTGATAAACGCAGTAATGTTCTTATCATTTAGGCTATTTTAAAGCCACCTGCTGGTTACTGTGTACAAGCATGTCGACTACGTCATACGTCATCGCCTGACTGCTAGCTTACATTGGTTGGGCAGGAATTGAAGAACAGAAGGTGGAACAGGGTGTCGACGATCGTGTTTTTATTAAAACAAACTCAGTCTGAAGGACATTAATCTCGAACGTTTCTTTCTTCAAGATCCGACATCGTCATACACAGTTTCAGGATTTTAGACACCGCGTGGTAAGAGCACTTTTGTTTTATTATAACATAATCGTTACATTGCCCTCGTTTGGCATAGCACAGCACAACATTTCTTTGTGACCATGGTAATGACAGTTCTCATTCAAACACTTATAATGCCAAAATGTTCGAGTCCAACATTTTCACTACTATGGTAAACAGCTGTAACTTGGTTGGTTCGTAGCGTCGTAAATAAATAAAATGCAATGCTAAAAGATACACATGGAGAAGCTGTTTAGCAGCATTTTGTATGGGGGAGTGACGACGATCGACAGGACAAAACGTAGGAAATGTGTCAGTTTAGCATAGCATGACGTCTATAGCCTATTCTTTATTAATAAACTTTCAACTTAAGTCAAGAAATAACAGTCAAATTTAAAAACAAATTACCTTGTAATGTAAAAGTATAGGAGTGGGAATTTCGTAAAGTGCTCCTCGGATGAGACGAGAATTTGTGGCCGTGGCCCAAGTGTTTGTGATGCCAAAAATTATAGTTAATCCAGACAATTCGCATTATAAATTCAATATTCAACATTGTTGATTCGCTGTGTCTGATTTATGGCACAGTGGTCAAAGCTTTTAGCCTAAACATGGTTCATTGCGTAACATTTTGGCCACGTTTCTCACGCATCACGGTGCACTAGGCAGGGTGGGGAAAAAGTGTCATTTGTTTTAAGGTTGCTTAGCAAAGTACATAATGATATAACAGTGTGCGCCAGGCTTGTTTGACTCATGTTGTCCGTTTTAAACCCGAATTGGACATTATTTTCCATTCCGTCTTGCATTACACAGCTGATTCTCTGCACATGTTTTTGTTAGCATGTGAAGAGACGATTGACATCTGATCGTTATCCATCCACGTACTAACAAAAACAGGGAGGGACAGCTAAACATGGAAACTCTTCAATATGTCGTTTTTCTGCATTGCAAATACGAAGTGAAAGTAAATGTGACTTTGTGCTGTTTGTCACATGACCTGCAGTATTGTCTGTTTAGTCTATGACTCCGTTTAGTTGCTCTGTGAATTTGTCACTCTTATGTAATCTAGAAAAAACACCTTTATCCAAGAAACTTTCTTAATATGTTAGGGCGGTTATGAGTCATTTGTTAATGCTGACCTTACATTGTGTCTGTGTGTGTGTGTGTTTGTGTGTTTGACAGCAGGAAGTACCGATTCCTTCCTACAGATATGTGGATAACTTGTTTAAAACTTCTAAATCTGTCTTTCTAAGATAAGCATAGGAAAACTTGGTCGATGAGGGAATACTAGTTGCATTCACATTACTCACTGTAAAGCCTTTCATAGGTTGTGCCTGCGTAACTGTTTCCAGGAAGACTACGTGTGGTTGGACGTTTTTGCATTGCTTACTATTTGAGAGCGAGGTCACACAGTGGCGAAAGTGAGAGCCATTAAATGTTTGTCGCAAAGTCTTGGTAAGGCAAGTCAGTTTAGTGGCAATACCCTAGGGAAAGATATTTCCAATCGGACCTTATTATGAAAATTCAATCATTATTGCATGACCTCTTGCCATTTCAAACCTGTATGACTTTCTTTCGGCAGAACACAAGAGGTATTTTGAAAAATGTTGGTAAAAGAAAACCGTTGGTCCCCATTGACTTGCATTGATTTGTGGCCATACAATAGAAGTCGATGGGGACCCACGTTTTGTTTTTGGTTACCAACATCTTTCAAAATAGCTTATTTTTTGTTTTGCAGAAGAAAGAGAATCACACAGGTTTAAAATGACCGCAGAGTAAGTAAACCATGACAGATTTTTCATTTTGAAATGAAAAAGGTGGGATGTTGTACTACACATCATTTCTTACTAGGGTAGTATGGATGAGCTCACTGAGTTCAGGATCGCAAGTTAGCATCACAATGTTTTGAACAAAAAACATAATTCTCTGAGAATGTATTGTTACCCATTATTGAACAATCCGTTTTTTTACTAATATGTTGATAAAGTCAGAAAAATATCAGAATTTCTGTTAATTAAAATGCACACATTTCGTTGGAAAATATCCAACAAGTGAAGACGAGATGGCTCATAGGACATAAAATAATATTTGCCCAATTTTCGGTGGGAATATTGACTGTAATGGAAGTGACAATTCTGAAAGCAACACTTACCGACCTGACTATGAAAAATCATGCTTAATAAATAAAGAATCTGTAAAAAAGACATGGCTATTTAAATCCCCAAACGTTACGGGGGTTTCTTGCATTCTGACTTCTTAAAAATGTTAAATGTGCTTCTCATGCTTAACTTGTCAAAAAACAAGTTGGACGTACTATGTAGTATTTCTGTGCTCGATACACTCCCCCAAGGTTCGTATAGGTTTTTCTGAAAGATTTTTTCTGTCGAGGTAAAGTGATGGCAAACACTTCCACGCCCTCTATTGGGAAACCTTTCCGTAACGCACGCCCACGGCAAGGCGAAATCTATTTCTTCACGCGTCAACCGACGACGAGCAATAGGAAGACAGGAAGTGTGCCGTTTTCTGTCCACTCGTCACTTGTTTAAATCCTGAACCGGTCAAACCCTCGCATAGTGGGTTTCTATTGATAATGCTGAAGTTTTGGTGGGAACAGATGTTTGACATGAATCAGAAAAGGGGGATCTATGAGAGTATACCAGAGGCAGTTAAAGACAATTTTATTCATGTGTTGTCAAATAGTGTACATATTTTTAACACTGTACAATATTTTGCTTAAAAGTTACGGTTGAGCCCACATACAAGCAGAGCTCGCAGAACTTTGCAGATATGAACACATGTCATTCTTTAAGTTATAAACACTCCCCTGCTTTTACACAATTATGCTATGATCTGTCCAAAGAATTTAGCACTTCCAGTTCTGAAGTTGGAATCCATTAGCCAAACCACCAGCGCAATAAAAATGAGAACAGTCTTCAGACCTCTTCCAGGCCTGTTTATAGTACTTAGTAATTGACAGAATGCATCAAAGTGTAATTCCAGGCGAAGTATTAGAATGTGTTTGAAAAGAGACTCTAGCTTCGATTTTAGAGTCATTACGGTATTATTTTGGACTGGATAGAAGAGTTTGCTTGTTGTTTGGAACTGGTATCATGTGTCACTGGTATAAAATAGCATTTACTTATGTTTAAAAAAAACATATTGTACAGTACATTTTTGGTGTGGTGCAAACCTTAACTCTGGTATGTAGTTGCACAAATGATCCGAATGTCTTTGTCTTCTCTACCAGGATTTATCGAGGCAGCATGTCAAGGTCTGATTTTCCTCCGGGTTATGATGAATCCCGTCTACTCTCCCACCCTGATCCTCAGAGTGGTTATGGCTTCGGCTCATATGGGGGACCACCACCTTATCCGCAGCCCAACACATACCCCGGACAACCTGGAGGATACCCCCCGCAGCCCAATAACGCTTACCCTGGACAACCTGGAGGATACCCCCCGCAGCCCAATAACGCTTACCCAGGACAACCTGGAGGATTCCCCCCGCAGCCCAATAACGCTTACCCAGGACAACCTGGAGGATTCCCCCCACCAGTTATCTGTCCCATGCCAATCCCTGTTGTTCTCAGCGATTCAGGTATGATAACTACTGATTCTAGTATATACAAACTGGAATCTCACACTGGAATCAAACCCTAACTTGCCACATTAAATATCGCCACAAGTTTTAGTTATTTAGTCACTATTATACGAATATCCTTAACTACAGTGAAAATGTAAATATGTGAATATTGGATGTATCGCTTGGCTGAACAGTATGTTATGAGAGTCTGTCAAACTCATAAATATGTCTGTTCAGAATGCCTTTAGTCTTGACTAAAAGATGTTACACTGTTACAGGTGACAACGAAGGATTTACCACAGCAGATGGATGGGACAGTACTCATATCCGACACACTTTTATACGGAAAGTAAGTAACATTTCCTTACATTAGAATAAATAACATTAAGTTCTACATTTTTGGTTTCAGCAGCAACAACATAAACAAATCCAGTCGACAAAGACTCAATAACTTTTGAGTTTTAATTTGAATAATTCATATACAAAAGAAATGTAAATATAGATTTCAGATTTGCTTAATAGGACAGGGTGTTATAATCCCAGTATTTCAGCACCGTTGAATGGCCCTATAGAATATTATCAATATAAATTCCATATAAAATAAATTGTTATATTATAACATTAGATTTAGTCATTAAGCAGACGCTTTTATCCAAAGCGACTTGCAAAGAATTCAGGGAGCAATAAGCGATATATTTTGTTATAACAAAACACAGGCCGGAAGTTAACATTCAGGCCAGCTCGTGCATCTGATGAAACCTCCTATAAGAATGTAGTATCAATGTACCGTTGTATGATTCCGAATGGATGTGTCTTACAGGTTTACCTGATCCTCGCCGTACAGCTTCTCATCACATTCGGCATTGTGGCTATTTTCACGTTCGTGTAAGTCTCTGTGTTCTGACTTTTATTACTTCGTCTTGTTTGTTGTCACAGAAAAACGAATTATGCAGGTAGACTCTAATCAGATAATTTTGTTTTGTTCATACAGGGAATCTGTAGCAGGGTTTGTGAGAAGAAACCCAGCAATTTACTGGAGTTCATAGTAAGAACAAGGCATTTATGTAAAATACACATTTTGACAATATTGAATAGTGGTCCTGTTAGTCAGAATAATAAAAACAACGAAAAAATAGCATGAAGCGGAAATATAATATGGCACCTGCAACAGTGTAATTGACTGGTGAAATGTTTTTCAGCGCTGTCTACTTTGTCACACATATGATGTTGGTTTGCTGTCAGGGACCCAGGTGAGATTTTTCCTTTTTCTGAACCAGCTTCATAGCAGCTCTAGTAAAAATAACAGGTGGTGATATTTTGTACCATGTGCTTTCACTTATGTGAATTGCTACACAAGTCTATTTACACACAAACACATCAAAGTTGAACCAAAACCAAGGTAAAGCTTAAGCTGGCATGAAATGAGCCGTAACACAAACATGCGATTTTAATGTAAACAATTTGGCTTTAACATTTGTTCTGCTCTACTTTTTGTTTAGGAGACGTTTTCCATGGAACATGATCCTGTTGACAATTTTTGTGAGTCAGATACTCAGTCACTGTGACTAATGGTGTAATGAAAATGCTTATTGAATTTTGTATTCTTCTTTTAGACATTGGCATTGTCATACATGACTGGGACAATATCAAGGTAAGGCAGCTGTTTTAGATTGTGTCTGTTTACCTTAAAGCTGCGTTGTAACAAGAAGAGTGAAATAGCTTAAGATTTTAAAAGTAATGTACGTAACATTTACATATATTTTATGATTTTTAAAACTCTAGTTACTATAGTACTAAAGCGGTATTCCTGGCCCTGGGGATCACTGCTGTCGTGTGCATTGCTGTGACCGTGTTCTGCTTCCAGACTAAGGTAGAGTCACATTTACTATGTTTACCAGTGCCACGACTTTAGCCTGTACCTCAAGACCTAGTATCATGCTTTTCCATCATTCTAATAGGTGGATTTTACCAAATGTGCTGGACTCTTCAGCGTGCTTGGAATCGTGGTTTTTGTGACCGGCATCATCACAGTTATCGTGCTGTCATTCAAATATGTGAGCAGAACTTTTATATCAAGCTACTTTTATTTATTTTTACATTTTTTAAATATTTATAAACTTTGCTTATAGTATTTCAAAGTATGTCAATAGGATAGTTTACCCAAAAATGAAAATGATGTCATCATTTACTCACCTTCGAGTGTCCAAAACTGTATAAAAATCTTTATTCTGTTGAATACAAAAGATATTTTAAAGACTGGACTAAATAGTTCTGGGGCACTATTGACTACAATAGTAGTTTTATTCCCTACTATGGAAGTCTATAGTGCCCGAGATCTATTTGGTTACAATCATTCTTCTGCATATCCTTCTTCGTGTTCAGCAGAACATAGAAATTTCGACTGGTTTGGAACAACTTGAGGGTGAGGAAAAGATGACAGAATTTAATTTTTTTTCCTCTTTAATGCCTTAAACCCATAGTTTGCATGCAAAAGGGGACTGGCAAGAAAGTAGTAGGGAAGGGAACTGTATTCACAGATGTTTACAGTAACCATTATAACCTTATGCTATTTCAGATCCCATGGCTTCACATGTTGTATGCAGGTATAGGGGCCATTGCATTTACTCTGGTACGTGTATCAATCAAACATAAGCTCCAATTTGTCTTACATTTTTTTAAAGTATCTGTTCAAGCACTTTGTCGCTCATCTCTTTATGTGTTTCTTTTAACTAGTTTCTGGCCTATCACACTCAGCTCCTCATTGGCAACAGGAAACACTCTATCGAACCCGAGGAATATGTTTTTGCTGCTCTCTCTCTTTATGTTGACATTATCCAGATCTTCCTTTTCCTCCTGCAAATCATCGGATTTGCAGAGAGATAGAAGCTTTAAGCTGGTCGGCCGGCCTGCATTGTCATAATGGCTTTGTTTTTATGCACTATGCAACGTCTTCTCAGTCCAGTTATGTGTACTCAAATAATTAAACTACTGATCTTAGAACATGATTCTGATCATTTGCTATTGGCTGTTAAGGGATGAATACAGTGCTTATATTCTCATCAAATGAGGGATTTGTATGTGATGTGTTCCATAATTTTGTATCAAGTCACAATATGCCGTTATTGAAGAAACATTATATGTAGCATCATATGGATGTACAGTGTTCAGTGTAGTATGAGATCACTCATACTGCCTATTCGATTCAAACACCCTCCTCCACTTAAACCTCCAAGTTTTAACAGGAAAACATGAATTGGTTTAGAGGGGGACTAAAAATGATGGAGAATTATACAAATAATTGTATCTGTATTATGTAAACCTCTACTGTATAGTTACGTTATAGCTTTTCTGCTGTGTACATAGATCTATCATTTCATTTATAACTTTTAAATACACCTTTATCTCGCAGACATCTCTATATTTATATAAATGTATATCTATTAAATTTTAACACCAGATCACAGTGCTTACAAATTTTATTTTCTTGATTAATTTGATACTCCTATGTGGTGCCTCCTTTGTTTGTTTAGTGTTAAATATACACCGTAAATACAATAATAAAATATAGTATTAACAACATAGATGGAATATCACATTATGCAGTTTTTTTTCCGAGTGCCTTTGTCATATTGTTGAAGAATTGCTTAAGTTTCAGATGTATCATTGTTATTTTGGGAATGGTCTTATTAAACACTGTTAAAACTCATATTTGGTGGACTTGAATATTTAACGTTGGTTGCACATCAGTTTTTATTATGTTAATGTTCAACCATACTTCAAACATGGTACCATGACAAGCTGCAATTACACCAGTCTCATTTTCAGACAAACAGATTTTATCTAACAAAGAAAAAGTTTTGTTCCAACTCCTGATCAAAGGTCTATCATCATCATACAAACTATGCTTCAAAGTCTTTGTTATATAATGTTTCCATCGCAACCCAAGCAGAAGTCCTCAATGAAGACATCTTCCAGCACGGAGTAATTTGTTAGCGATGCTTTCACTGCGTCCTGGTGGCCGGTTTATATCGCTCACTGTCGTAATCTCCCTCATTAGAGTTTTTCATTCTCTGTCTGACTTTCAGCTGCTTCAGTCGGTTCTTGTCCACCTGTCTCTTTGCCAGAATAAAGCCAATAACTCCAGTGGGAAGGCCAATCATCCTATGAGAAAACATTTTAGTATAGTAACTTCTTGATATTTATACACTAAAATAAATTCAATCGTTCCATTGCAGGCAAGGCTTACCACGCATATCCAATCTTCATCATTGGATTTTTGGCCTTTCTTTTTGGAATGTACTCAGGCCTGTTATCGTCTTCATCTTCTTCTTCTTCATTCTCGTCTTCTTTCCTTTGTTGCTCTGTCTTATATTCATGTTCCTTTGGTTTCTGTGTGCCTGTTATTTCTTGTGTCTTGCTGGTGGTTTGTAAGGAGTAATGCCTGCAGTGTGGAGCTCTGCTGTGTAAAACATTCGGCAATCCGAGATGGGAAGTCCTACTCTTAAAGGGATATCCTATCCACAATGTCCTCATCGACAGCTGATGCAATCCTGTCCAAAAATTATTATGTTTATACCTTGAATGTGAAATACATACATACATGCATGTACGATGTTGTTTAAAAACAACAACAACGTTGTTTTGTTAAAAACAATATTTTCATTTGAGAGAAATGTTGCCACTAGTTCACAGAATGAAAATATCTAGTAGTGTTTTTTTTATTTTAACAAATTTAAACAAACATGTAGCCACACAAACTGCTGATCAAACTATAACTTTAAACGAAAAATATATTTGTCCATGTTTATACTGACATAACAGCATGTGAATTGTGCCTTACAATGTAATACTTGGCATTATATTATGAATTGATGAATATGTCCTCAACAAACTGAAATGTCGCTTGCCTGTAAAGCTGTAAATGTTATTGCACGACCACAGTATTTTTAATTAGTAGCGGTGTTTAAAAAGATAATTAATTAGAAATATAATAATCTCTAAACCGTTTTGTTGATACATATCGCTATATGCGAAACTAAAGTGTCGCAAACTGTTCTAGAATACCTTGAAAAGCCGTCATCAGATTTCTACAGGGCGCAGCCATCTTTGTTGTGTAAAGAAGCGAGCGCGCGTCATCAACGTGTCACTTTGCATAGATGCCCCGCCATCTGCCTGACAGGTTTATTACTCCGCGAAAAATATTATTAAAAAATAACATTTAAATATTTGTTACAATCCTTTGTTGTTTTCTCTTTAACCATTCTTAAACTTAGACAATCAGTACATGCACATTGCATAATCAGAATACATTAAATGAATAGTATTTTAGGATAAACAATTCTTTTAGGTTTAACTATTACTTTGCATACAATATTTCCTTCTTGTTGTTTATTTTACATGGTGTCGATATTACAAGTCGAGATTGTACTGCTTAAATGCATCATTAGTTACAGAGCTTCGCGAACCAGGTAAACATCAGTATTTACTTTATTGCATCATGAACTTTTCTGACACTATCTTTTGACAGCTCTTATGACTAAACATTTTATTCCTTTTAAAATATACTAAAACATGAAAACACGAAATACATTATTTACAAAATTCATATTTTTGAAAAGGTCACAACCTGAAAAGTAAGATCAAATGAATTTGAAAAAATTAAAATGAAGAATTAACCAATTTACAGTAATAACCAGACCAGTTTTTACATCTCATCCGACATAAAAATGTACGCTTTGTATTAAACTGTATGTACAGCATCAAAAAAAGATCTAGTCGTCAAACGTGTAATTGGGGTTGACCACAAGAGTAACATCCTCCTGAGATTCTGGTCCACTGGACTCAACAGAACCCTTCAATCCAGACTGTGTGAGCTCAATCAGAATATAATCCTGATGAAGACAAAAACGTTTTTGTTAAAACACTTTATGTAGTCTCCATACCTTTAAACTCCAACATTCAAAAATATTCATTTATCACATTAAACAAAGATTTCCTTACACAATGAACCAGTCTGTGGATGACTTTGTCTATCACTGCCTTCTTATTCATGAGTTCCATTTCTGAATCAATCTCTGATTCAATTTCCTTCAGGTACCAGTTCACTACTGCACTCTTCTGAAGGGCGGCCTCGTCTTCATCTGAGAGAAACCACACGACACAAATCATTGAGTTTGTTTATAATAACTTGCGATATAAACATTATTTCGTATTACTATATGTAAGTTTCACTTAAAATTGATCTATTTATAAATGTAATATTTATAAAATATGATTTTTTTTACTTTTTTAGGTTTACATTTACACTCAAAATGACTCGATTTTAAAAAAGGGGCTCTAAACACTTACCTTCCTCAGATCGGCGTAGGTGTAGCACCAACAGGTTGGAAATCCGCTTGTACTCGGCAAACGATATGCGCAGTGAAGGTTTACCGGTTTCTCCATTGACTGCGTGACCGTTAATACCGTTTGTGTGCTCGTGACCGTTAACTTCTCCGTTTACGCCATTAGGAACATCATGTCCTGAAAACCACGACACGTGTGTTTACAAACATACTAAACCGGTGTCAAAATGTAAAGCAAACGTTTTGATTTCCGATTTTTTTAAATTTACAATATAAAAATGTAATAATCTGTCAAATACGTACTTCAGAAAAAACAACTCAGAAAACTCTGAAAAATAAAGGATGACTCTACCATTAATCTGTTCATCTTCCTCTTCCATGGCCTCCACTTCCTCCTGATCCAGATTAATGTCAGGGGTCTCGACCCGAATGATGGATTTATTCAGAAGTCTGAAAGCTTCCTTTACATGCTTTGGTTGAACCTGAAAGAGAAAGAATACAGATTTATATCACATTGGATTATACGTATGTTTCGTTCTTGAGGATTATCGGCAATCGTGATGATGCTCTCTCATACACACCTCATCACAGCAGTGCATCCTGGCCATGCTCTCAGAGAGCCGGATCAAGCTCTCCAGCTGGCGGACAGTGATCCTCCAGGCTGATTTAGTAACTCCAGAACCATCTCTCTGTCTCAGACGCTTATACTGCTCAACGATGAATTCCTCAGACTCCTTTGAGATCTGATACCACAAAGCAAGGCACAGGTAATGGAATGTTTAATGTACTAATAGATTTTCTAAAAACCTTTAACTGTGCCTTAAAAACTCTATTTCAGGCAGAATTGAAGGATGGGCTGATATTGTTGTCATTCACCTTTGGTTTGAACTGCCGGGCGAAGAGAAGATATCTGCGGATCTCATCCAGAGTGTAAACACGCTCCACAGAATTCTCGATCCTGGAGTGTAGGTCAACAATACGTCTGGCTATGGCATAATCGGTGACCTGGATGAAAGACATAAGCATTTATTATCAATCTATCAAAATGCTATTAAAGTGATTGTTCAATCGATCAAGTAAACGATGACAGAGTTAAAATTTTGGGTGATCTATCCAATGCAATGGAACTAAGTTCAAACTCATCCTAATATATTGTTGTACTTGTGGCTCTGAAACATCTAGTAAAAACACGCTACCTCATTACAATCGTCCACCAGGATGAAGAAGAGATCGAAGCGGGACATGATGGGTGCTGACAGGTTGATGTTCTGTTTGAGAGATTTGGTGCGGTCGTAGCGCCCGCTCACCGGATTCGCTGCAGCCAAGATGGATGTGCGAGCATTCAGAGTGGCCTGAAATGATCGAACGTTCAATGAACTACTTAATGACCAGCTCCTACATCTATACATAATAAATCTGGTGGTGGAAACGTTTCAGAAATGTTACTATTCTTTTAACTGGTGTTACGTTAACATTTTGGCCTCTTACCTTGACTCCAGCTTTGGTGATGGAGATGGTCTGCTGCTCCATGGCCTCATGGATGGCCACCTGGTCTCTGGTTTCCATCTTATCAAACTCATCAATGCAGCAAACACCCTGAGGAAAAGAGTATATTTTTACATTTGGAAGCCATTTTTAATAAACTCCTCCTGCAATTGTGGGTTCACGGTTAAAGCTGAACTCTGGACGCTCTTGATCGGAATTTATTTATTTTTATTAATTTATGCATTCAAATTATTGGTTCAAGAACAGGAAGATCTAAATAAAAGAAAAATATCAGGTACCACCGCAAAACACACAGCCCCTCTAAATATGTTTATGTTGCTGTGTATTTATAAGACTGATCACATTGTGTTTTAAACTCACATTGTCGGCCAACATGAGGGCTCCGGCCTCAATGACAAACTCGTGTGACTCCTCGTCTCTCACCACAGCAGCTGTGAGACCGGCCGCACTGGAAGCTTTACCGCTGGTGTACACTGCTCGTGGACTGAACTCCTCCACATGCCTGAAATAACACCCAAACCATTATAATGAGAGTTTTCAAACTAAAACAGGGTCTGCTGCGTTTCCAAAAGTCTCCAGAGTAGTGTAAACGCCAGGCTTAACCGTAGCAAGAATGATGTGTTTTTAAAGGAAAGGAAAGTTAAGAACTACTTGAGGATGAGTAATTCATGACAGAATACAAATTTTGGGTGAATTATCCCTTTAAAAACTACATATCCCTTCACTACTTCTATTTTGGATTAACCCTTTAAAATAACAGAAAAATGTCGACAGCTCTGTAATAATGCCACTCGTTCTTTAGAACCGGAACTCACTTTAGAAACTGGCTCTTGGCTGTGCTGGGGTCTCCAACGATGCAGACATTGATGTCCCCTCTCAGAGATGTGCCCTCCATGGTGGTTTTAGGTACACCCCCGAACAGCATGAGCAGAATTCCTCGCTTAACTTCATCATTGCCTGAGAAAGTAAGTCTTGTTAGACTTTAATGATATACTCTATACTAATAGAAATATACTAACGGTCAGAAAATAAAACAGATTGTTGTTTGATGCAACTGACCATGAATGGTAGGGAAGAGGCTGGTGCAGAGGTTGTGGTAGAGATTCTTGTCTTGGCTCATCTCGAACACCTTCTCCCACTCCAGCACTGACATCTGGTTCTTGATGCTTTCTGCAGTCTGATCCTCATCTCGAAGCTCCTTACCGCCAAACTACAAACAGACATGTTCGGTTTTAAATCAATGAACGTGTGACTGAACGCATCATAAACTTTGTACTGACAGGATGGGCTCAGATTCTTACTCTCGGATTGGTTGGGGCTACGTGGCATGCCAAGAAGGCCAGTCGGTAACCGAGTTCTCTGACGCCCAGCGCTTTCAGTCCACGTATGCCTTCGTTCTCATAACCTTGTGCTCCAGCAGTCCTGGAGCTGGTCTCAGCACGCACCCCTGGAACAAACACATGTCTTCATTTTTACTTTTGTTTGATAGTTGAGGGCGAGAGGAAGTAAACATATCGGTGAAGGTGCAGAGATGCTTCACAAGAGGAGTGTACCTGGTGTGGCCATCTGGGATACATCAGGCACAACGATGAGAGAGCCAATGAAGTCACATTTATCACCGGCCTGTGCTGACTCCACAGCCTCTGCTCGCAGAATCACCTCCAAACTGCGCGGTATAGACCCTCGGGGAAGTTCTGCCTGCGTCTCCTGAACCCGCACCTGGAGTTAGAATATGATAAATGTGTTATAGAAAAACCATAATTTAACACATGCACTATATAAATTGATGACATATAAGGGAATATTAACATAGGACATAAAATTGTCTTTTAAAAAGTATCTGCAATACCTTCTGAAAATCAATGAACTTGGATTTGTTCGTATCAAGGAGAAAGCGTCTGCGGTTGTTGCACACCGGGTTGCGGCAGATGCTCGGTTGCGTGTATTTAAACTGTTGCTCCACGTCTTTTATCATTCCCTGACAGTCCAGACACAAGAAGGTCCCGCTTACCAGCTCAGGGTGAACAGGGTGAGTACGGACGACCTGACCGCTGATCCGCACCAGCGAGCCGACCTTCAGCGCAGTCAACTCACGGATCCTGCAAAGACCCAGAATAAACATAACATGAGATGTTTGCGTTAAAAATGTTTTAGCTTGAAATGATTAATGTACATAATAAACTAAATGTTTTATCATTGTTACACATTTTTTTTTTCTTACTTGTGTCTAGTTGGTAGATCCTGGAAGGCAACATAGAATTCTTTTGAAACAGGAACCTTGCCATGATCTCGAGCAAAGCTACGGACAGCTCGGCACAGGAAGGGGTAAAGTCTAAGAAAAAAGATATTTTAGTATCTTCAAAAACATTTATTTCTATTACAAGTGCAATACGTATCCATTTTATTTAAACTGCTCAAAATCCATATGTTTCTACTCATTCCAAAAGAGCAGTAACAGTAAAATATAAGACACTTTCAAACAAACAAAATCACATTAACTACACAGTGTTTTCAGTGATACAAGTCACATGTATGCTAAAACTAAAAACAACTATTCTGTCATCATTTGCTCATCATTTCTAACCTATGACTTTCTTCCGCAGAACGCACAGGACTATATTTTGAAGAAAGTTGGTAACCAGCACTGGCCCCCATTCACTTATATTCTATAGACACAAAACCAATGCAACTGAATGGGGGTCCAGTTAACACGTTCTTCAAAATATCTTCTTTTACGCCCTGCGGAAGAAAGTAATACAGTTTGATATGACAAGACTGTGAGTAAATTATGACAGAACTTTTATTTTTGGGTGAACTATCACTTTAAGTGCATCCTTATTCGTCAGTTATGCTGAGTACAACATGAAATGCAAATAAATATCATGCATTAAAAGCAATGATGAGGTTTTGGTTTGTATTCATTCACACCTGTAGAATTCCTCCTGGATTGCGGTGGCAAGTTCTTGATTAAATCCCTCAAGATCTGTAAAGCTGACCAGGAGTGTATTCCTCTCGGGCCGAATCAACTCTTCTGCGTCCCGCAGGTATTTCACCTCCCCATCGCTATTATGAAACCTGATATAAAGACGATGATAATGTAAAATAAATCAACTAAAATAAATACACAAATATTAAATACGCAAAATATAACATCTGGATATTACAGTAAAGTTGTGACTAAATGTGTGTAATTTTATATTCAAGTGAAATCATCATATGAATGTTCATAACATTATAGGTTATATTTGATATATCTGTAGTTAGATTTGAAAGGTTATCGTGTTAACTAGGTTCAGTCGTAAAGAACAAGGTGCACCGCATTTACTCACTCTTCCAAGAAAGCCTGGAATAATTTCTGACATTTTTCCGCCAGTTCGTCTTTGATCATCTGACCAGCATGTTGATCCACTCCAGGTTCCATAAGATCCATTTTTAAAATCACTTGTTATTACAAAGTTATTACAATACCGTGTCGTCTGGAAGACAAAGCCCCACGAGTTCCTGCAGAAGTTTTCGCGCGGATTGCTGTACCATGTGATTATTTTCGCGCCACCGGGAACCAATCAAACGGTTGCATCTCGGTGCAGCGGCTACAATTGGTTCACAGTAACCAATCATATTTGAGCACCGTTTTAGGGGTGTGGCGTCATGTTGGTGGAAAGTTTAACTACATCAAATAACACATTATCATGAGATGTGTTTCTAAATAATAATAAATATTTGATGTCCAATAAATATTGTTGTTACACAGTAATAAGCGGTATATAATATAAAAATATAAGTTTGATTAAAACTGAACAAATAAATGTCATTTCATTACGTAGGATGTCTTTGAGGGAAGAATAAAAAAAGCAAATAAGAGCCCAACACAGAAACTCATTCAAGAGAAAATTATTGCAAATACTAGAAAATGGTAAATATGCTATAGTTTTTAATGTAACTTTTGATTCAATTTAGAAAGATATGGTATAGTAATAAAGTTTATATTTATTTAACATTTTTAGTCAATTCATATTTTTTCTCATTTAACATAAATTCCAAAGTTATTCTCATCGTTTCGATGAGTTTATGTGATTATAAATGTGGTCAAAAAAACAATGAGCAATGAATAAAACCTAAGCCTTTGAACTGTAGCGTGTGTTTCTGAAAACTTTTGCACATACATTTTTTAATATATTTTACTATATTTAATAATGCCATGGATTATTAGTGTGTCAAATGCATTATTAATGTGTCAAATGCATATTTGTACTTTTAACACCAGATGACGCTGCTTGCATATTGTATGTAAAGCGCGAGCTCTTAATGTAGACTGCAGAGGGCGGCAGGGAGCGCAACAATGTCACAATGTCCTATGAAAAATGTCCTATGAGCAACATTTTCTTACACCTGATCTTTGCACCGAAGTTGTATCTTAATTTTTTTTAGCATATGGGATTTAATTTTTTTATCACACATCTCCCAGGATCTGGTTAAATCTAGCTGCCCTTTATCAAATCTAGCTGTGTCATAAATAATCAATTAACAAATGATATACACATTGTAGAATTATGCAGGTTTACATATCCTTAGTGCTACTGATAAAATCTATTACACTAAAATCATTTGCTGTTGTTGTGCAAAGATTGGCAAAAGGTCATTCTGTCACTCTTTTTTTTATTAATTCATTTTTATTTCATTGTAACAGCATTGTTGGCAAGTTTGAGGTTTCACATGTGTGGCTTGAGTACATTTAGGAAAGTGGCCAGTATTTATACCTGGTCAAAATCTAAAAGAAGCTGGTTACAAGAAAAACCACACTTGCTGAATGCCTATGGTAAGTACGTGCACCTTACGTGGTCCATGCACGGTGTAAGTATAGCGTCTGTAGGGCGTAAGCTGAGTTGTGGTCTCAGTAAGCAGACGTCTTGCTTTGCGGTTCCCCTCATGGCGGTTGATTTCACTCAGTGGGTTCACATGAGTTTTGCAATCACTTTAAATCACTCCTGTAACTCTGTTAAAGTAATAAACATACACTACTGGCTCAAACCCTACACACACCTGAACAAGGTAGATTGTTGTGGCAAACAGCGCCGTCTAGACAGCTTTGTCTGCAGGGCGTCAACAAATCATCACGTTTCGTAACATTTGGCACAGCAGTACGTACCAGTGCCGTCTTGCATATTTACGACGAATAGTATGAACAGAAGATATTACATTAGTCAGGAGATGTAATATCTTCACAATCACCATGACGCCCTCACACGACTTCATAGCTGCCAAAAACGGATACTGTCTTTCTGGAGTAAACATGTATTTGTCAAGGTTTTTAATGCTTGAAAAATATATAATAAACCGATATAATTCTGAATGTCAAAGCCGAAGAGAGTTTAAAGTTTAAGAATCATGTGAGGATGTTGTTGAGGGCTGGTACAGCATTGATCCGGTGTAGGCACCTCCTGATGTCAGCTATAAGAAAGTAGCTTGTTTTCTAGGGTCACTATAGAGCTCTTGTGACTGCGTTTTAGAGTTCAGTGTTTTTATCATCATAGTGGTATTTCCTGATTTCCTGAAATGAAATGTACACCTAATCCTCAAACAAAACAGTTAAAAGTATAGTTCACACAAAAATATAAGTCCTGTCATAATTTTTTCCCCCTCATGTTGTTCAAAAACTGTTTATCATTCTTGTCTTTGTGAAACACAACTCAATATGGCAAGCCGAATTAGCATTTAATCATTCTCAGGATATACCTTTTTGATATCAACAATTACATTTTTACCAGTGAAAACTATATCACTTGTAAAAATGTGAATTCTTTATATCAACAATCATGCAATCACTTGGAGAAATGTGTATTCTTGGTATCAAAAATGTAATTTCAAATAGTAAATAACGTAATACTTGATATCTTTAATTGCATTTTACTATTTAAATATCACAGGAGACTGCCATTCAAATTCAATTTCAGATATTATTTATTTCATGTTAAAAGTCTTACTCCAGATATCAGAAATGCAATTCCAACTAGTAAAAAACATAATTTTTGATATCAACAATGGTGTGGTCACTAGTGATAATGTATATTCTTGATATCAAGAATTTAATTACTACATGTAAAATTGCCAATTTTTGATATCAATAACACAATTTTCACTATTGACAATGTTAATCCTTGATATCAATAATGTGATTGTTACTAGTAAGAAAGCCATTTTAAATATCTACAATTACTCTCAGATTTATTGATATCTGAAATCTATTTCCTGATATCAGAAATACCAAATGCAACATGTTAAAATTCATTTACAAATATCAAGAATGAGAAATTCAACTAGTGAAAATGTAATTATTGATATCAGGAATGAACATTTTTACTAGTAACAAGTTAATTGTTGATATAAAAAATTATGTTTTTCTAGTAAGAATTGCATTTCTGATATCTGAAATAAGATTTTTAACATGTAAGAGATGAATTATTGATATCTGAAATTGAATTCAAATGGCAGTCTATTGTGATATTTAACAAGTAAAAATGCAATTGCAGATATAAAAAAATGTTTTTTACTATAGTTGAAATTAAATTTTTGATATCAAGAATTCACATTACTGCGAGTGAAGACGTAATTCAGGTCCGTAGCCGGCCTATTGAAAGGGGAGGTTCTTTTTTTCAAAAAGTGGACCTTTTTGCAGTTTTTCTCCTCCTTTTGTATTTAATTATGAGGTTCAATTACTTCATTTTGGTGACCTTTTATGCACTAACTTGCTGGATTAGCTTGTCTGCTGGTATCTTAACAAGCACGCTTTTTGATGCACCTAAAATATTTATTGCATTGTTGTCAAATTGCTTCCTCGTGTAAAACTTTTGTCAGTCCATACACAGTTCATAAGTTTAAAGACCACACAGAATAGATTTAATGAACTTTACTGAAATATTAATAATAATTCTTCTCATCATCATTTCTTGACACTCTATCAATACCTCTTTGCTATGTTTTATTATTATATTTACACCATGTTTATATGGCTATTATATTGTAGACCAGGGGTCCCCAAACTTTTTTCTGCAAGGGCCACATAATTCTCCCTGTCTTTAATGGGGGGCCGGGTCGGTTTGTAACAGAAAATTACATGGGCCGGAGGTACTACTTGAATTATTGTGGAGATTTAATTATGATTTGAAATGTATTTATTATGCCTCCTAATGTAGTTTATTAATAGTTAATAGTTTAGTGCTACTCAAATTCAAAACATTTTCTTATGCATATTAATTAACCTTTCTCTTTCCCAACCGCTTGGCCATTTTGTCGTCTCTTTGAAATTTTCCGATGGTTCGCGCTTCAGTTCTATCGCAATGGTACGTTATGAATTTAAGAAATAATTAGGCTATGTGAGTAACTTAGAGAAATTTGGGTCTGAAAGCCAATATTTATTATCAAATATAGACATGATATAAGTGAAACTGTAGGCCTATATTTAATTTTTTTTTAAAATGTCTCATAGAGTGTTCACACCAAACGCGGTAAATCGCGCTATTCTCATGTAGTTGGACGTTTGAACATTTTGAGTTTACTCGCATCGCATCGTTCGCACGTGAAATTCGCTTCATTACAGATGCGAATTCGCGTCATAGAAGGGGCTTCTGACGCTCGCTCACGGCTCCTGATTGGTTAATGCTACACGAATTTTCGCCAAAGTTCAGATTTTCAACTCGCACGAATCACACAAACGCTCAATTCGCGCCGCAAGTGGGTCATCACGTCTTTGCATTGACTTAACATGTAATCACTCGCGCTTAACGCTTCATTCGCGTTTGGTGTGAACACACTATAAGGCATTGTTCAGCGGGCCGGTCCAAATCTGTGGGCGACCCCTGTTGTAGACTATTGAGTGGATAAATCCTTTTAATTTAAAAAAATACATATATATATAACCCCTCCCCCGCATCATTCAGAGGCGATGCTTCTTAACTTTGTTTTGAAATGTGTATTGCGAGAACTCTCTCTGTCTGCACGTGCAGCGCACACGCGCACACACATGCGTCCTGCAACAATAATCATATTAATTTGAAACAGCAACCCAGAAATTTGTCAAAAGCATTGATTAAAACAATGATGAGAATAATCGCATGAAAAAAACGACTTAAATTCTGGACCTTTGGCAGTGAGGGGGGGTTCCTTCGAACCACCCGAACCCCCCCCCCGCCTACAGGCTTGTCATTGTTGATATCAAGAATTCACATTTTTACAAGTGAAAATGTAATTACTGATATCACAAATAGCAAGTGTTACTAGTAGAAATTCCATTCTTGATATCAAGAATTATAGTTTTCACTAGTAAAAATGTAATTGTTGATATCAAAAATTAATATCCTGAGAATGATTAAAAGCACATTCGGCTTGCCATAACTCAAAGAATCTTTTGAGAAATGTCACAAAAGGTGGTTTTGTGTGCATACAATGTAAGTCAATTGGGTGCAATGATGTTTAGGGACCAGAATTCTTCAAAATATCTTCTTTTGTGTTTTTCAGATATAAGAAAGTCATGCAGGGTTGAAATGACTCGAGGATGAGTTCATTTTGTGGTGAACTATCCCTTAAACCTCAATAGAGTTAAACCAAAACCTGTTTAAATCGGGATTAATAGCATCAGTCAGAACCACATTTCAGTTTTATACGTTTACACACTAGAAGATATTCAAACACGTCGGTCCCCAGAATTGTAGCTAAACCTGTAGACAGACACGGCACAGCCTTAAGCTCCCTTCATCAAAAGAGAGAGGGAGCAGAAAGAGAGCGGGGTACAGATGTCAGAGGTGAAAGATCAGCAAGGGAAGGTCACAGGAGCACTAAGAGCTCCTAAAGCCATCAGAGGTCACACTAAACCTTTCGGTTAGAGTTTCCAAATCCAGTGAGGATTTAGTGGGGTTGGTTGCAAGAGTGAAAATCCCCTAAATCCAGATTTTCAGGTGTGTTTTTTAACAGGCTCCCATAATAACACCCACAATAAATACAAGTAGGGACTTGTGTGCTGCTGAATACGTATGCCTTGCATGTTGGTGCAAAAGTGCACATTATTCACACTTTTATCAAGGAAATATGTGTTTTTAAGCCCAGGCCTAAAATGACATCTGTTTGTGTGTGCATCTGTATGTCTCTCTCTCTCTTTCTCACACCCTCCCCTTTGAATGTTTTGTGTTTGTTTAGGACTGATTGTGGGAATCTTTGAGCGAGCTGCTCTCTTATTAGCACACAGTGAGAAAAAGAGTGTTTGGAGGAAGATCATTGTGTCTAACAGCAGGTGTGTGTTTGGATGAGCATTTCACACAACGTGGGATGATTCGTGCAATCTCAGTGCAGGCAGGGAGCCCAATTACCATCAACTCATGCTGTTCTCTGTTTCGCTCATGGACAAGCACATGCATGTTCTTTACTCTTAACTAAACGATAGAAGTCATTGGAGTAATTTAGTAAAACAAACATTTGCGGCAACTTTTGCCTCAGTGGAAACATGCATAGTGTCTCATAAAGGTTTTGTCTTCAAACACCCATGTCTTAAAGGGATAGTTCACCCATAAATGAAAATTCTGTCATGAGTTATTACTCACTAGTTGTTCCAAACAAAACAGTTCTTGGACCCCATTGACTACCATGGTAAAAAAATTCCCAAATGGTACTCAAAAGTGCCCCAGAACTGTTTGCTGTCCTACATTCTTCAAAATACAAACAGAACAAAAAGAGCCAGTAATTTTTCCTTCTACGGCAGTCAATGGGGTCTAAGAACTGTTTGGTTACAAGCGTTCTTCCAAATATCTTTCTCTGTGTACATTAAAACAACGAAATGAATTTGGAACAACTCAAACCTTTATTTTTGGGTGAACCCCCCCTTTAAGATTCTGTACTTTCACATTATTGCTTACCATTTTGTTTTTGTTGACATGCATCTGATTTATTTCTGTTAGATTTATTGGTCCTTGTCAGGTGCATCGGGGGCACACCGACGTGTGAAAATAGGTCCAGACTATGAAGGACCCTTTTTCCCACCATTGTTACACTTGACTCACAGGAAAGCTGGTTCTTCACAGCTAGGAAGCGTCGACTCTTGCTCACGTACCATTGAGCTTGACCATGAGACCACAGCTGAAAGTGCTTCATTCACAAATAATAAAACACACCTCATATCACATTTTCCGCCGTTCATAACATTTGGCTTCTAAAATGATGCGTCAAAGATGTGAGACTGTTGCGTTGACTGACTGTATAAGAGGAGAAAGACAAACAGAGCGATAAAGAGAACATTTTCAATGAAAGAACTTCCTTTGAAAGTCTTTGAAAATCAAAGCGCTTGCTCCCTCATTTAAAAAACACGCGCTTTTCTCTCAGCTGTCTATCAGGATGTTGTTGGACTTTTGAGGACATCCTCCACACAGCTGAGATCGTGAGAAAATGAGCGATTGAATGAATGAATGGAGCCTTTACTACAGTAGATCAGGGGCCGAAAGCAAAAAGATGAGAGCACTTGACCTGGAAGGAAGCTATTATACAGAATAATCATATTGTGTGTGACCTATTGTTAGATATTTCGCATCCTGCAAACAAGTAGCATGTGCGTGAGGTATTGTGTGTCTGGCTTCCAAAACCGACTTGTATGGCACAGATGTGTGAGCTTGCATTTGTTGTTGTTTGTTTGCGTGCGTCAGTGTGTTTTGAAGTGTGTCAACAGAAGTATCTGTATCATGCGCTGTATCACAACAACATGTGTGTTGTCTGTAAGACGTTGCAACTTTCCTGAAACGAAGCGGAAAAAGGTTGTTCCTGTTGTGTTGCAGACGGAATAACAGTAGGTGTTTTATAAATAGAGGATGTTGTTTGTACTGTATCTGTATGGATTTGGTCATGTGGTAAATCCTGGCTGACACATATTTGAATACGGGACTATTTGAATATTTATTTGGGTTGTAATGTATTAAGATGCTACACATTGCAACAAAGCCAGAATGCATTGCAATGAACAAACATACCTCGCCTCAGAAATCGAATAATTTTTGGTCTATTTGTTTTGACTATGTGTGGCGTCTATGGCGGCGCCAGAACATCTTTGTATTCCTCCAAGCCTGGTGTAATTTGCTGACGGAGGTGTCAGACAAAAGAGATTCATGCATAACATCATTTGATCTCTGGGACTTGATGACCTTTTGACACCTCACCTGTCCTCAGGTGAAGGAGGGAGAAATGCATCAAAGATCTCACTTGTACACACACCGTGACATGCTTACGACCACCTACACACACTTTCAACAGGATTCCATTAACACAAGCTGTAAAAAGTGTCCTGACAGGTCTCTCCCAGTCGGTGCAGGTGTGATGGAATGCATTTCGAATTTGACCGTTTGATGAGTTATGATGTGTTTGTATTTGTTTACATCATGTCTTACAGACTTCTTTTGACTATCGGTGGAGCTAAGAGATGCAGTCAGACAGACAGACGACGACATAAGGAGACGTGTCATGGAGCGAATACCAACACGTAGAAAAAATCTTCAATCTCTTTATAAAGGCATGTTGCATGAAAGATAAACAACATTCTCACACCATCTAGGCTGATTCGTTGTACGTGATTCATTGATATTTATACAAGATGATGTGCGACAAACCGACAACAGATCAGGTTACTGAACTTCATTGTGATTCATTCTATGTCCTTAATCGGTCATGACTTATTGATATTATATAACATGTTTGTGTATTTTATTCATTTATTATACGTAAGGTCGATAACATAAATGAAACATATTGTAAATCCCTGATGTTTTGGAACATATTGTATCCAAAACGAGGAAACTAAATAACCCGTTTGACAACACCATATCTCTACAGTTAGGTCACGAGATCTGATCTTTGCAGACTGTCTGTACACTTCAGTTACAAGTGCGTACATTTATCAAGTCATCGATCTCTGTAGCTGACGCCTAAAGATTGTTTATAAGGAAATGAAAATAAAAAACGTGTTTAGGAGTGTTTTGATTAAGTGGAGGATTAGATACAATGCCTTTTTCTCGTTGATGTGATGAAATTCTGCTGGCCTGATGTCTGGAGCTGAAATGAGATTGTGAATTGTTTCTCTAAACTATGAATGGAATGGAAAAATCAAACACATTATTTAAATAGTTTGAAATTTGTACTGGAAAACAAGACAAAAATACCAAGTAAGACATTTTTTTTGCAGTGTAATATTTGAATAAATACAGATGTTAAAGTTAACATACTAACAGTTTAGATTTAAAAACAAAGTTTCTTAATCAATTTTAAGGACACCTGTAGGTTCCTGTAGCTCATCTGATGGTGGTTGTAATGCTATGGATCATTCGATTCCCAGAGATTGCATGGGCTTATAAAATGTATACCCTAAATATAAATATGCACTCATAATGGTTCAAAAAAGTCCTGGAGAAAATATTGCCTTATAATAAATAAGTTCACTTTTGACACTGGCAGCTATAGTGCTTGTTGCGTGCCTGTAAACCTGCAACACAATGCCTCGCTGATATCCCTTTCTGTAGAATAGGCCTTTGTTTGAGCGTCGCAAACCGAACCGTAAACACAGGAATTACGAAACAATAAGCATCCTCTAACTGTAACCTTCTCCTGCCTGCTGTCGTGCCACCTTTCCATTTAGACAGCTGGCTTGAGGAGCTGAGCAGGGGGAGACCTCCATCTTTCAACCCTCTCCTCCGTTTACCATAGCACTATCCTTCCTTCTTCTCTTTCTTCTGCTAAGCCCTCTCTTCCACGTCGCTCAGCCCGTTTGGGTGGACAAAAACAGGAAGCCCGAAAAAAAAACAAGCCTCAAAAAAATCTCTGAGTAAACTTCCAGGTTCTATTTCTCCTTCTTCCTGATGGGAAGTCTTTTCTGAAGCAGTGGGAAAATGCTTTTTAAACCTTCACTCAGCATCTCAATGGACAAATTCCTCTCAAGCTCGGCCCGCAAAACCATTGTGTTACACTGACGAAAGGGGAAATCGGGGGATGCATTTAAATACGATATTCCTTTCGATTCACATTTGGGCTACGGTTATGCACAGACGTTTATCACCGGGGTGGTTAGGAGTCGAATGTGCAGAGATGATGCATTCTTCACGGTTGAATGACCTCGACGGTTTATCATTTTGTTGTCATGGCATGCATACGTTTTGTGTGCGAGCTCCAGGCATTTCTCAAAGGGAAGGTCAGATTTACAGCACAAATTGGATTTATGAGTGTTACAAGTTGAAGGCACTCCAACACGTCAGGCTAATTTGACACAGCATCTGAGATAAGTGCTGCGGTGGGCAGCACAGATGTCACAAGGTTAATGACCTTCGTGTGAAAGCACGCCAAAAGAAGTGTTTGCTTTGTCCATCTGCGCTATTGAAGTTTTATACATGTTAAGGTTGGTTTGATGTTGGATCTTCCAGACATGTTTTGATTCGGTCCAGTGAACTTTGAACCTCTGATGAGTCAGAGTGTGTTCTGTTAGTGAGGTTTGTGGTTATTTTAATATTAATGTTATCATGTGAATATGCTTCTGATTCACTCTAAAAATAATGGAAAAAAAACCAACCGTTGGGTTATAAATCAACCTATGATGGCTTGTTTCAACCCACGGTTGAGTCAAATATGGATATATTTTTATATTTAACCCACGGTTGGGTTTGTCCCTTTTTAACGCAACCATGGATTAATAACAACCCAGAATTTTTAGAGTGTTGGTTGGTCATGCTTGACCGACAGTAGCTGCGTTTCCATTAGTCGGCAAATTGCACAAATTGAAAATGCGCCAAATTGAAACACTTCAATTTTGCAAAAGTTCCAGTAAAGTTTGAACGCTCACAAGTGTTTTGTCAGGCAATTTGATATAGAGTATTTTTGTAACACTGCAGTGTTTTTGACGCATTTACAGGTCACATGGCATAAGAAAGTTACATTATCATGTTCTAAAGATGGCGCGTTATTGTTGTGCTAGATGTCTCTTTACACTTCATCGCAATAGGTGGTAGTGAAACACCTCTAAAGTTGGTTCGCAACCCAAATGCTAATGCTACAAATGAAGTAAGAAAAGAAGTTTGAACTGAATGACTTGAAGAAGAACAAGAAGAAATGCTATTTCAGTCGCATAACACTGTTGAATGAAAATGTCATCGTTTCGCAATATTTTTAATCGTCTAATAATTTTGCGCAAATCTGCAGCGGAAACTCGGCTAATGTTTGAGAAAACTAGTCTGATCTCATGGTATAAGGTGGTTAATTCATATAAATACGTATGATGTGAATTGTACGAATTCTTTTTATTTAGAGATGCACTGATACTACATTTTCCCAACGATACAGATTGCCGATTATTCAGAGTGATATTTGCAAATGCTGATTCTGACGGTGATTGTTATTAATTCATATAATGACTATTAATAATGAACATCAAACTGGTAATGTTTCTTAACATTTTCTATACACAAACACAAATACATTGCGTTTTCCTGTCCTGATCATCGGCTGTTTTTAAACTATCGGCAGGTAGCTGATAACGTGATCTATCGGTGAATCTCTGATTAAACTATAAATCTAACAATCCCTGGGGCAAAAGCAGATCACATATGCAATGAGCGCGTGCAAATTCACATAAATTAGCCAGCGGGTAAAACATTTACGAATTGCTAAGACCCTGTTGAGAAAACAAATGGCGTGAGTGACCTTAAAATATCCATTAAGCAGGGGTCGCATGCACATTGTGTTATATCCATAGATATCACATACCATTAAATCAAACTTGTTTTATAGCCATATATCTCGTTTCCTAAAAGTGACCATAAATCAACTTTGCTTTGACAGATGTATGTCTGTATGTCTAAAGGGGGTGTTTAAATTAAGCAGCCAATAACATATGTGTGTAGACCCATAAGAGGAAGTGCGCATGTCTGCGTGTTTGTGGCTATTCCCACAAGACATGCCTGTAATGTTAGAGAGACTGCAGGTGGAGGAAGCGACGAATGTAAGCGAGCCCGATGTTGTGGCAACAGGTGCCCAAGCACCTGCCCGTCTGTCACTACTCCGAGTGTGTGCACGTGTACGTATGTGTGTCTGTTCGCGTGTGTGAATACAAGAGTGTTAGCCCTCTCACTTCAATACAAGTTTCTCCTTAACATCTTGACAGAAATTCTCTTCAGATCGTTTTAAAAAGCGTATAATATTTCTCAATACAATATGAGGTGAGACCCTGAGAATAAAGTTTAGATCACCACAGTGTTAGACTTGAATTATTTATGAAGGAATGAATTCAAGCTCTAAAGTGGAAGTAACTTTTTCAAGGTCGGTTGTCATGTCAAATGTAATATGTCACGGGTTTTAAACTTGAACGCAAACAAACACGCATGCACATCCATGTTCACCAGGTCTTATCCCATCATTCATCCACAGCCTTTGATAGGGGCAGCTGCCCTCCTTCAAAGCTCACCAACACCCCCCCCCCCCCAAGATCATATTTCCAACCATAGCCCCGGGTGAGAGTCTGGGGCTCATGTTCATCTAGAAATAAAGATTTTGATGCATAAGTACATAGTTTGATCCTGCAGAAATACTACAGATGCTTTCAAAGAACAAGGCTTATTTTTCGCTTTTTTATCTTCGACACAAACGAGAGTTAATCAAACCCAATCAGCATTCCAGTGTAAAGAAAAGGAAATTTGCCTACTGATCTTGCGCCAACACAAATGGGTTGGGTGTGACAGCCTTTTAAAAAGATAACACTGATTGTCTCTATTGGCCACTGAAAACATTATTACGGTAAAAGCTTTATTTTCCGGGGCTTTAGGTTACACAGTATTTGCTATTTAGTTTTTTGTTGTTTGTGACTGACTCGCCTTCAAGATGCAAACAGCATAATCGTTCAACGACAAACATATGTCTGTCGGCAACCACACAATCGAACAAAAACATCTCCTTTGCCATAGGAAAAGATATATCAAAATATAGTGTACACAAACACACCTTCAAAGGTAAACAGAAGGAAAGAAAATATGATAATCGCATATTTAGTTACATATATTGACGGTTTCATTAAACGCACCCGCCTGACCCAGTTAACTTCCGGTATGTGTTTTTTTATATTTTAATAATTGAACTTAGATTAATATGACTTTTCATCAATATCCTATTGTATATTAATTGTATTAAATTAAATTCAAACTACTCAACCGTTGCTGATTCTTTGCGAAAGTATTTCGGAAGTAAAGTTTGGGTGACATAACATTTGTTTATGTTAACATTTAACCATTTATAGATAGTTAAATGTATTTTTATTTATTAAATGAAAAACAATCTGACATTTATTCACCCTCATGTGATTCAAAATTTGTGTATATCACACTTTTTTATGTGGAACACAAATGAAGATATTTTGAAAATGTCTCTGTGATTTTGTGTCTGTGCAATGAAAGTCAATGGGGCCAAAGCCAATGTTGTTCGATTACCAACCTTCTAAAAAATCTTCTTTTAGTTCCTCCAAAGATAGAAACTCATGAAGGTTTGGAAATGACATAAGAATGAGTAAATGATGACGTGATTAAGATTTTTAATTTTTGGGGGAACTTCCAATGCACGACCACCAAATATATCTTCATATTAACCATACATTTGATATATGTTATACGTTTCTATTGGCTCAATATGGAAAAGTGAACGATGCTGTCGCTAATCAGCTATTATCTGTTTGTGTGGTATTGTTGTTATAGAGTGAAAAATGTGAAATGGGTTAAAGTCAGTTTCCACTAAGTATTTTCACAGCGGGAGCTGATGTCCCTGTGGGTTTGCAGCAGGAAACTGCCTTCCAAACAGCCACTTCCCCTAAAATAACACACACATTTATCCGTTTATCACACAACAGACTCTTGGGTGGTGGAATGGGAAAGTGTTGCAATGTGTGCGAGTGTGCGTATTGGTAGAAGGTTTATGTGTGTAATTCGATAATTTAATATCATAAATGTTTGTGATAACAGTGTGTCCATGTGTGAGAATTAGCCGTTTGGAACTATCCGTCCAACATGTGTTAAACCGCTTATAGATACAGTAGCATTTGTTTGCTCATTGTCCAGGCCCCAGGAACTGTGATTCATTTGTAAATGATCTTGGTTTTACTGACCTCCGTGGCTCCAGTCCTTTTGGGTAAACATGCTAAGGTTTTGGGGGTCACCTGGGTCGTAAAGTGTCTATTTGCCCCGCTCGGGTCAATCCGGCAGGACCCGTGAGTGGCCGCTAATAGTCTCAGACATGATCTCCTTCCTGCGCTATGGATGTCAATAGCTTTACCCTCTAACCCTCGCCCTGATCTTAAGTGGAAAAACACATGCAGAGCTCTGAAACCCGGGGCGTAAAGTTTGGGGACATTTTTACTCACCCACATTTTGGGATTTAGGGAACAAGGTAAATAAATGTGCAGTTTTATCTCCATCCACATCTATACACAGAAATATAGATTGACCGCCAGGAGATTGGGTTTAACAGCAAAAAATGACCAGCTCTTAAGGAATGTTCACTGACCACTTTCCTTTCTTACGGCCCCCCCGGGGGAATAGATGCCTGGTGGGACACTTAACGCTCTCAGACATGCAAATGTTTCACACTCTACATTAGGGCCTGTTACTGGGGCTCAACGGGCTCTCCGGTCCCTGGTGTTATTCCGTATTGTCCTTGCGCGTGGATTTCGGTCGTCAATGGGTCGACCCTCACGCATTTCCACCTCTTAACGTGGGGGCCTGGCTAGCACCTTTTGCAATGCAGAGGTCACGGACTCCTGTTTCCTATAGCTCTGCGCTGCTGTGCATTGCTGTAGTTCATTCTCTCCTCCTTGTAAAGACCTCCCGTGGTGTTATTATGGCTCATCTTCATCCCATTTTAACTTATTGCTACTGTCTTGCATAACAAGTGATGCATGGATGTGTAAACATTGAAACGCAGAAGGGGTTAGCAGTAATCTTGTATCTACCATGATTTAGGTTAGTGTAGCTATTGTATGTTTGTGTGTGGGACACTATACAGTATGTAAAGCAGTGTACAATACATATAAGGGCCTTTTACTTTTTTAGCGGCATAGTTTGATTTTTGTTCACTCTGTGTGAAATGTTCACACAAATGGGGGTCTGCCCTTCCAAAAGCTGCCATTTACCATTAACTTTACACACACTTTTGCTTACTTAACTATCAAATAAGGAAATTCTATATGGGCTTCTATTGTTTTTATACAAAGCTAGTTGTAAACACTACCCACACTCTTATGCAATTATGTTGTTATAATTGCTTCCAATGTTTCCTCATCTGTAAGTCGCTTTGGATAAAAGCGTCTGCTAAATGACTAAATGTCTTACATTCAAAGTTTTTGTACATTTTGGGAAAAAAATATATATTTTGCATTTTTACAATTTTGAAAAAGCAACACAGTAATGTAACATAACAGAAAATAAATATGTGTATATATTTAGATTAACTGTATGTATTGGACACACACATTTATATTTTCTGTTATGTTACATAACTGCGTTGTTAGTTTCTCTGAATGTGAAATGATGACACGTCACACAATTTCTACAGAACTGCGTTTTACTGGAAATCAAGTATGTATCCTCTCAACTCAAACGTTAGGATTTTACCTAGACTTCCTTAAAAAGATAGTTCCCCAAAAATGTTTTTACTCGCCCTCACGTTATTCCAAACGTGTATGACTTTCTTTCTTTCTTCTGCAGAACACATAAGAAGATATTATGAAGAACGCTGGTAACCAATTGACTTGCTTTGTATAGACAAAACCACTAAGACATTTCTCAAAATATCTTACTTTAGGCTTGACAAAAGAAAAAGTCATAAACAGGATTTGAACAACATGATATTGAATAAATAATGCTTTTTTTTTGCTTGAACTATCCCTTTAAGATGTCACACTTAATCAATTTTCATGGTTTTATTTGTATCATGCAGAATGAGGTTGTGTGACTCATACGGGGTATGTTAAAGACCGTTAGCCCGTGACATACACATATTGACATTGTTATGGAACCACCTGAATAAACACAACCCTTTGAATTGAATGGACATTTGTGGAAAAAATAACAAAACACCAAAGAGAGATCATAAAAAGAAATTAAAGTTAAATGAAAACAAGACTTGATCATTCTCTACTGCAAAGCTTTGTTCATGGCTGAATGGATTCAGCAGCCTTTTTGGATTGTGCCGTGTGTTTGATCGAACTGAGAGTTTACATATCAGGGAATCCCCATGTCAACTGTTGATGTTTTGTTATCCGCAGGGGAAAACGAATCACTGTACTTTTTTACACTTCACATGCTTGGGTAGGTTTTGATGAGACTGCTTTCCTATGTAATTTACTACTTCAGTGGTTTAAATGTGCTTTCCTTTTTGTCACAGGTGCAGAGTAAAAGTACACATTTTTAATATTGGTTATTGGGAAACCCCATGGTGAAAAATGATTTTCTTTATTATAGGGTAGGTGACTGCTTGCAAACACACACAAACAACGAAAAATCTTGAGTACTCCAAAATTTATTGCAAAGACTTCACATAGCAAAAGCAGCTTTTCGGACTGGAATGGACTCAAACAAGCAGTAATTCAGGCTGTGTCTGTCCTATCATGTAATAAATAATTGCAATGGTCTACATAAGTGCAGAAAAGATCTGTTAAAAGTTATATACATGCTATATACAGTGAACGTTTTGCACATTTCATGTTCTCCTCTTGAAGAGATTTTACAGTAATACTGGAAGCAAAATTCAGTATGTGATCCATACTGACAAAACATATTTACATTCGAGCAATGTAGAATTTAGGCTCAGCCTAAAGCACACATACGTTGTTTTCATATCAACATCAAAAAAGTTCATTGTCCAAGGTTTGCGGGCTCTTGTGTTAACTAGAATGAAAGCTGGAAGATTCGGACTCTGTGGATACGGATGACATCCCGCCTCTTTTCTTTGGCAGAATCTTCAGACTGGACCCCCGGCTTGGGGAGAGCGCGCTGCGGGCGCTTTTCTTGAACTTCACTCCGAGAAACGCGTAAAGGATCGGGTTGAGACAGCAGTGAAAGTACGCCAGAGCCTCCGTCACGAAGATCCACTTCTGCAGCCCCTGCTCCAGCTCGCAGCTGTGAGGAATCACCTCCAACATCATCAAAGTGTCCAGCAGGATGCCTCCGCAGTACGGCAACCAGCAGACGAAAAAGCACACGATCAGAACCACGGTCGTCTTGAGCGCTTTGCGCTTCTGCGTTCCCTTCGAGCCACGGGACAGCTTGGAGATGATGATGCAGTAGCAGATGAGAATCACGAGCCCGGGAAGCACGAAGCCCACCAGGATGTGCTGAAAGCGGAATGTAGCCACCCATGTTATATAAGAGTCCTGAGGGTAGATGCGCTCGCAAAAGGTGCGGATGGAGCTCGACTCCGCCTTTGCGAACACCAGATCGGGTACCGTGAGGAGCGCCGCGGGGAGCCACACGCCCACGTAAATGATGCGATCGGCCAGAAGTTTCCTCGGACCTTGGCTGTTCGTGGCCCGCACCACGGCGAGGTACCTGTCCAAGCTGATAAAGGCGAGGATCAGAACGCTGCTGTATAAATTGACCGTGTAAATCATGTGCACGGCCACGCACATGAAACCACCGAAGTACCAGTCTTTGGCCGCGTCCACGGCCCAGAACGGCAGGGTGAGCACGAACAGAAGGTCCGCCACTGAGAGATGCAGACGGTACTTGTCCGTCATGGTTCTGGATTTTCTCTGGCAGCCCATCACCAAAACCACGAATCCGTTCCCGATCAAGCCCAAAACAAATATGATCCCGTACACGGTGGGAAGAAAGATCCGCTGGAAGTCGTGACTGACTTCCACGTCGCACGGGGCATCGAGGTTGGCTCCGATGTCCCCGGAGCCGAAGTCCGTGCTGTTATCGGACGATAAATCATCGTCTAAGACGATATGCTGCAAAAGAAGTAAATAGACAAAATTAGAGACTATCCATCGCATTTCTTGAAAGTTAACCAACTCTGCGTAAACTTCACAAACATTGTGCGTAAACGCTGACTTACTTCGTAATATGCCATCTTTAAAACATCAATCCAAAGGCTTTCGGTCACTTGCAAGTCCACGCTGACTCCCTCAACTCTTCTGTTAAGTGCGCGCAGAGGTTTTTAAATACCCCACGCGAGCCCGGGAGCACCGCCCCCACCGCAACACGCGCACTCGAGGGTGCGCTGCTTCCGCTCTCTGAACAGGTAGCTGCAGCTGGACGTCTTTCGCAAAAAAACACTCTTTTCCTGTTTTCGTGTTTCAGAAATGTGACTCAATCTATGAAAACCGGGCAAAGGTGTCTAAATCTTTTAGTCTTTAAACTAAAAGTTTTAGTTATCAAAGCGCATCAAAGTTTAATTTCAGCCATTAATATGTTTTAATTATTAACATGGCTTAAAGTTCTTTGACTTCAAGATTATATTTTCACAGAATGCTCTTTACATCATGTAGGGTGATTTTATGTAGAAAACTATAAATCTGAAAAAGTGACAGAGTCATATATTTGTTAAATTAAGCAAATGTCCCATTCAATTTATACCAAAATTGAACCCTTACGAAAAGTGTTTTTCTTTGTTTTCACAAATTGATTATGGTCTAACCACAGCATAGTTTTTGTAAGTAAATATGGTAATACAAATGGTAATCATTCGCCAAAAATATGGTTTTACCAAAATAAAACAGGCATGGTTACTTATAAAGAATCTCTAATGGACACCGTTAATTTAGTTAATTCAAAAAAACTTTATTTCTCCTGCTGAACACAGAAAAATACTTTTTTAAGAATGTTGGTAAAAACATTGGACCCCACTGACACAAAACCACATCTCTCAAAATATCTTTGTGTTTTACGTCATACAGGTTTGGAAATGACATTGTGACAGATTTTATTTATTTTGTGAGACTTATCCCTTTACATAATGCGTTTCTGTTTAGTTTTACAAAAACTAGCTGACAAACGCTGTGTTCAGTGTAATTCTGTTGAAAGTTCAAAGTGATGTTAAATTCCCAACGAAGTGGCTCACTCACTACAACTCTCAAACCACTTTAAAATGTCATTCAACCAGAGGCTTCAGTTCAGATCTTAAGATTACACATACACACATATGTACTTGTGAATGTGTTAATTATACTTTGAGGTTGGCCTGTGAAGAACACATACACACACTTTCTTGGTCAATAATTAAAAAATAGAAAATAGGGAACCCTCTTTTAAGGATGCACACACACACTGTATGTTAATCTCTTAAAGTGCTCTGAGCTGTTTATGCTTTGCATATGTTGAATGCCTTTTTATCACACGTATAAGGTGTTAATGTGGCGATGATCAGATAAAATCAAAGAGACAACCCGAGTGATCACAGGCCGTTAAGTTTTACCATTGTTAAATCATGCACACACCAAACCTAAACTACCTTCTATATGTATATATGTATAGATGTGTGTTAGGGAGATTATTCCATAAAATACCATCTAATTTCTCTCTCCCAATGGCTGCTATCATAGATGCTAGAGACAGAGCTGTAGCATGGACGGGACCCCTGACTGAAATGAGAGGTCAGACCTATGGTTGTAGGGAGGAAGGGCAGTTCTTAAAGAGAGAAAAACCCCTTTGGCAATGTGTGTGTGTGTGTGTGCCCCTTCCTTTAGGAGAACATGTGTTCTTACCTGCCCCCAGCCAACAGAGATGGGTTCCTGAGCTCGGTTTCTCAAACTGGCAGCGTGGTAAGGTGATCCGCTTGTGTGTGTGTGCTTGTGTGCCTTTCAGATCGGTTGCTTTCAAATTTGTTGTAACCACAAAATCTGTAGTCTAAATAACAGGTATGTTACAATGGAGTAATATTATTAAACCAAAAAAATTCAAGTTTGCTACACAAATCTTAATAAAAATAAGTTATAATTTATTCACCCTCGTGTCATTCAAAACTTGTGTTTGGATATCTCTTGTGGAACACAAAATAATATATTTTGAGAAATGGTTTTGTGTCCATATATGCCAATGGGGTCCAGTGTTGTTCGGTTACCTGCGTTCTTTGAAATATCTTCCTTTGCATTCTGCAGAAGAAAGAAACTCATACAGGTTTGAAATGGCATGTGGGTAAATGATAACATAATTTCCATTTTTATAAACCTAGACATCATTCATCTCTCAATAAGTATATAAAACCTAGAATTTTTACTAGTTTTTTTTTTCATTTTCAGTTTTTCCATGGGTACATTGGCACCCTTTGTTTGTGTGTGTGTTCATATGTGGTTGTGTGAAAGTGTGCGTGGGCTGATGAAAGTAAGCTGGTGCAGTACGAGCCTCTCTTTTATGTCTGCATACGTGTATATGCAGTGTATGAGAAAAGTGTGAGGAATAAGTGCAGTCACCACATTTTTCAGTGCTACACATGCTATAGTCATCCATAAATGTTTGATTGTCTCTTCCTGTGTCGGGCAACAACCCGAATGCAGTCAAAAGGTAGTTTACCATTGGTACGATGACAGAGATTTGGATACCTGCTCACGGGGAATAACGTGCTTGTATCTGAAAAGGGAGAGAACACTGTAAAATGTATTTGTTTTTTGGTGGTTCATGTTAAAAATGGTTGCCTTAAAATTTTAAGTGAATTCAACTTTCTAGTTGTGGAGACTTATATTTTTAAGTTGAATTAACTCAAGATTTTAAGACAACCATGTAACTTCAGTTACATTGTTAAGTTTTTTTTTCCAGTGAAACAATAAATCAACTGAAAACATTTTCAGATTAAAAAACTGTCGGATCCAGTTTGCACACTGTTATTTTTTGGTTGCTGAATGCTGGTTGTCAGGTTAAAATTCAACTGTGCATATTAATAATATATAGCGCTGCTGTCCCTTTGAAACCTCGTAATTATTATTAGTCATCCTTTATGTGTGTCACTGGATTTTGCAAGTATCTAACAAATTAAACAGTTTAAACAAGATTACAGTGCCGAATTATTTCCTGAAAGACATCCAAGGTTTTGGAAGGACAGCAGTGAAGAAGCTGCATGCTAAAAAAAAATTTCAGTATACACATTGCAATTTATTATGTTTATTAGTTGAACAAATAAGCTAGACGAAACAAAAATCTATTTGGTTAGCGTTCCAAGTGAGCCAGGACTACCAGCGGTTCTGCATTAAGAATAATACTTTTTTTTCCCACAAACTCAGATTTATGTTTTTTATTTAGTCTTTGTTTCAGACATAAACTGCTGCAAAATTACATGTTTATAAGTTCTTACTGTGAATCGGTTAACTGCATTCAGTGTGCAACAAATCACAGACACACACACATAGAGACACTGAAATATCCCTGCGACACATGGTTTCCTCCCTTCTCCACGGAGCATGACAATAGCCCTCAGGACAGGGCAGAGAGTTTCTGATAAGAATACAATAGGTCTGATGATTCCAGATAAGAATTCGGCCTTTCTGAAAATCATTAGGCTCACATCTGCATGTGCGTACTGTATATATGTGTCTTTCCATCCATGTTATCTGCTAATAGAGTTTAAAACAAAGATTAATTTAGTGGAGAAAGAGATAAGAGCTTACTGGAGCTGAGCTATTCTTCACAGAGAGACTGTGCTCTTTTTGCATGTAGCGCTATTGACGGCACGGTGGTGCCTTGAAGTCTATACGCTGGCCACTAAAGTTCCAGCCTTAAGGCGACAGAGAACAAATCACTGCTTGGCCGTCCCATTCATAGAGGTGAGCATAGGCGGCGGGAGAAAGAAAAGGTAGTATTAGGGTAAGAGGAGACACCTGTTTGAGTAGCCCACTGTCCACGTGTTTTTCTTCTGTCTTTCATTCAGCTCGTCTGGTCATGGAGACAGCTGAAAAAATCTGTTATGAAAGGAAACTGAGGCGGTGACAGCCTCATATTAATTAAAAAGCCATTTGAGATGAATCAAAGACTACTTCACTGCTGTATTGATTTATAAGGAGTTACAAATCCAGTACAGGCACTAGTTATCATTGAATGAGAGAGAGATTCATGGCACATAATAAAGACATTTTGGAATCCTTTTTTCTCTTTAATTGAATAGAGTTGTTGTATTGAACAGATCTTTGGAGTGACCTTGCTATGTTTGTCTTCACTTTCTGGTGGCTAGAAATCTGACTCTGAAACTAAATGCGGAATTGTGTTGCAGGTCTTTGAGAGGATTAGATGGGCTGATCTGAGCACTGATATGGAACCCTCCTGTCTGTCCATTTGCATCCTTTGTTAAAGGACATTCACTGCTCTGTGTGTATATGTGTAACTCGAGGGGGGATTTGTGGATGGGAGGTGGGTGAAGGAGGGGTAGATATTGCATGATAAATGGCTAGCACACTTTATGGGTGCAAACATCAATGGGTGCACATTCGGTGCTACATTTTATTGTCCTGGTGGGCAGAGGTGGGAAATACTTAACAATTTTATTCTTAAGTATATTTTTTATTGTATATTAAAATATATGTATGGTTTTCTTCCAGTGTTTTTACAAAAAAAATAGTTTTATAAAGCATGGCATGCCATCTATTACCATCTCTTTAAATACGTGCCTTTTTACATTGAAAGGGATAGTTCACACAAAAATGAATATTCTGTCATGAATTACTCAACCTCATGTTGATGCAAACCTGTATACATTTCTTTGTTCTGTTGGACACAAAGAAAGATATTTGGAACAATGTTAGCAACTGACTTTTCTGGGGCACTTTTGACTACCATTAAAAGGTTTGTCAAAGGTGTTAAATTCTTCAAAACAATTCTACTATGGAAGTCAACGGTGTCCCAGAAATGTCAGATTCTAACATTCTTCTTACATTTATTCATTTGGCAGACGCTTTTATCCAATTATTCTTAATATCTTTCTTTGCGTTTAACCAGACATAGAAATTCCTACAGGTTTGGAACAACTTGAGGGTGAGTAATCCTCGACTGAATGTTCATTTTTGGTACGTAACTTAAGTACATTAACATTTAACTCAAATATATTACTTGAGTCAAAGGAAGAAAGTTAGTTTTTTATGTGCTTAACTATTGAAGGTAAAAGATCACACATAAAAAAATAATTTATGAAATGTAGCGGAGTAAAAAGTATGCTTTATAATGTAGTTAACTTCTTCCAAAAAGTAGTTGAAAAATGTTATTAAGTAGAGGTTGCCCATTTCCTTAACAGACGTTTGACTCATTTTTGCCACACACATTCGTTTTTTTCGGGTGTTACATCATATTCGAACGGAAACTGCTGCACTGTGCCAAGTACATTCAATATCACTCACATTGGGAGTGGCACCCGATCAATAACCCAAGTACATGTCTGAAAAGATAGGAGGGTCTCTTTTCAAACATGTTCTTGGGTTATTGATCGAGTGCCACTCCCAATGTGAGTGATATTGAAAGTACCTGGCACAGTGCAGCAGTTTCCACTCGAACTTGATGTGCTTTCGCAAGTGAAAAGCTGTCTGGATTTCTATTAATTTGCATGAATCTCTTCATAATGTGCCTACTGGAATTCAAGATTTATAACAGGTGGCCACACTCCCCAAAGGAAAAATCTACTTTTTTGTTGTGAATTGCACATACTTTCGATAAGCGGGGTTTGTGCATATCACATCAAACATAACTCAACACTGGCCTCTTGATTCAAGCTCATTGTTATATTATCAGCATCGTCAAATTAACTTGGACTGAAGAGGTTCAGCTGAATCATATATTATCTCCCAACAGACAATTTAATAACAAGCGAATACAGTATGACATACAATGGTCTGGCTTGTGTGATTGTAACATCACGGTAACACCATAAGCTGTCGTTCACTGTTAGGATGAGGAGAGGACCAGGTTGCCCATTGTTCTCAACGACTGGAAGCTAATTGAGAGAAAATCAATTGATTGAATAGAATGGTCCATTTAGGATCACACATGCATATTTAAATTGAACACATACATCCCATTTGTGCACTTACAAGGTCTAGTTTTTGAGGGGGAGGGGGGTGGCGGGGGTTGGGGCAGTGTGTCTGACCTCAGTCGTGTGTGCAGGCCGGGGTCTGCCAGACTATACTTACCAGACGTTTACTGCTGTCCAGGTGTGCACGAGCTTGTTGTTCACCTACGTCTGAGAACAGTTTGACGATTTGACTGTAATCTTGTCAGAATCAGTCAGCCTGTCTACCTGCCTGTTGTCGTTTGTGCAGACTCTGCATACGTTAACGACACATTGCTGAAGACAAGGGTCTTGTGGTTAAAGATTTGTGGTTGGCAGGGGTGTGGTGTTGGCATATGCCTGTGTATATATGAGTATGTCTGCATCTACGGTGTGTCTAGGTGTGGATGTAGCTGCATGTGTGAGAAGACTACACAGAAAAGCAAGAGTATGAGTTTTGTATCAGCCTTTTTCTCTTTGATTGCGTGCGACAGGGTACCATGCTTAACCACAGCTTCCTGATTTTTAACACACTTGTTTGTGTCTTAAAGCTTAAGTAAAAGTATGTGTCGGACTGCAAGTCCTAGGATTCACATAAAATCTGCTAAATAACAATTTAAATGAAATCTTTAAATCTGAAAATGAATTATATTTCAACTTTTTTTCTCTGTCTTTCACAGTTAAGTTTAAAAAAAAAAAAAACTTGCTACCTCACTATTCTAAGCTTTGTATACTGTGCTAGGCTTTAATGGACTAGTTTGATGCACTTATGTATTTTGTTGCCTATGTGTTATAATTGCTTCCAATGTTTTCTCATCTGTAAGTCGCTTTGGATAAAAGTGTCTGCTAAATGACTAAATGTAAATGTAAATGTAGTCATGATCTGAAGTCACACACATAATGGTTCTTGTTCCTGTTGTCTAGTTTGGAATTTGTACGTGTTAGAAAAAGTGTTAATAAACAAATAGATTGTAACAATAATTTCAGACATTCCACGTGGACGTCACGCCATCTAGTGGACAAAAGCTCTCATTACTTCCGTTACTGAGGCTATTCTTGCATTATTACTGGGCCTTGACTTTTCAAGGCAAACTCAACACTTGTATTCTGGGACTAATAGAATAAATAAAATGATAAATTACGAATTTAAAGAAATATAATTTTTGTAACATTTTAATTTACAATTTTGCTATATTTAGTTTTTTTCGGGTCAAACGTTTTTCTATTTCAGAAATTATACAATAACATACTGTGTATATTCACACTATTGCATTGAAGTAAATGTTTGCGTGGTCAGTTGTGTAGATTGCTTTCATTTTGTTGTAAACTGTGCAAAGCAATCGCGTTGTGTTTACCCACCAATTTACCAACAAAAAAAAGTAAACACGCATAGAAACATAAGCACAAAATATATAAATCTATTAAAATATCGTTTTATTTAAATATAATATGTATATATTATATGTAAAGCTCAGATAAATGAATCAGTCAGGACTGTGTGGCGCATGCGCCGTCGCGCTGTCTCAGCTCACGGGAATGACGTGCGTGAACGTTCCCAGGGCTGCTGCTGAAGGCAACGTCAGCGGGTAAGGAAATGCGATGCCCTAAGAACACTTCAATAATCTTCACATTGCTATTTAAATAACGCGTCTGGAAAAAATATTAGCACCGGTATGACCTGCAGTCGTGATGTCTTTTTCGTAGCACGGGTTAGCGTTTACTAGGGTGTTTATAGGAAAACGTAGCCCGAACTCGATGACTCCTTATCTTGTTTGGGATCCGGTTGCTGCTTTATTGAAACATTTATGCGTTTATTATCGTACAAAATCATGTATCTATTATGCATACACAGTGCAACCCATTTATTGATGGAAAGTATCACTGTTATACCACACGAATGCGAGCAAATGTAAGAAAAGCGAGCAGACAGGTTGCAACATTGTTACCGGCGCTGGACGGGAGGAATTAAGGTGCGATCCGAGCAGCTCAGCTCTGAATGAACAATGACTTGTAAATAACTGCGTTTTTGTGCTTACAAATATAATTTAGTTGTGAGTAAAACACCTTCAATCGTGTAAAACATGAGTCTTAAAGCGAAATAGATATCAGAACAGGTGTGTTATAACCGCATTGTTTTTCTTAAGGATAGACTGCATAAATCGTTTGTTTGCTTTATATAGCCTTATATGTGTCATCGGAGACGGAAATGATCACTGAGAGAGTCATGGCAGACATCGTTCAGTTAACAGCTGTTACTTAAGGACAAAACAGATGCAAAAGAAAAGAACTCCAAAGCTAAAATTCATCAGCTGTAAATTTGCTTTTATGAATAATCCAGTGATTTCGAATATGTTTTAATAATCTTTTCCCGTTTTTGCAGTGTCTGCTGAATGCATTCGCTCCATTTGGTTAAGTAAGTATTTCGGTTTTTCCATTTGAATGTGTGGTTCTTAAGATTCATGTCAGAATGTAAAATTTGATTTATTTTACTCCACAGTTCTAAACCTAGCTCACCAAAACATGGACAGCTATGGGTTTGTATATTGACTTTGTCCACTTAATGTTATCACAAATCATCTCATTAGATTACGTACGTAAATATCTATAGATCACCGTGTTCTCTCAGGTTCTCCAGCGATATGTTCAGTGGCAGAGCTGTTCTGGGGGAGGACAGCTCCGTCATGGCTCGAATGCAGAAGAAGTTCTGGAAAACCAAGCAAGTTTTGATCAAGGCCGCAGGGAAAAAGGAAGATGAGCATGTGGTGGCTTCTGACGCAGATCTGGATGCCAAATTAGAGGTAGGGGCACATTTCCGAATCTCATGCCCTCTGTTTGAAAGGCTGTGTATGACTCGCACTGTTTTCGTGTTTAAAAGCAATGAAAATGTATTTTATGGAAGTCTGTGAGCCAGAGAAAGACAACAAGGAACAAATGAATGAACGAGAGGGAGGGAGATTAATGGGACATGAATTTAGGATGATAGGGATGATGTCTGAGCTCTAGATGATGATGTGCTTTGATCAACGGTGCTTGATGTGACCGTCAAAATGGCTATAAGCATATCTGGAACCCCGTCTCTGCCCTGATCCCTCTTTCTTTTTTGAATTTGATATAAGTGTATTGGTAACACAAATCAGCATTTGGTATTGTCAAACTATTTGCAGCATAGCTGCGATCAAAGAATATAATGCTTATTTATTATTTTCATTTCACTCTGTATCTTAAACAAACTGGTTGTGCTTTTCCTACACATTTGCATGTTTAGTTTCCTTTACTAAGTCCAAATCAAATTGATCCTGGATTCACACATATAGTTGTGTAGGGGAGCCTTAGTTTGTCCTGTTTGGATTTGGTGACATTGGATTGGCCAATCTCTCTTTGAAGGGGCCAATAAATTGTGCAAAATGGCTCTCAACATAAATATAGATGACCCTGTTCTTATTTAATACACGACATGAAATGCCACTAAACTCTTTAGTGGAAGCGCTGTGTGTGGCTATATGTGTGAGAAATGGATTGGAACAATATACATTATTTAACACCTGAGATTAAGTAGCTTTTTGATTACTTGGAATCAAGATGTTATAAAAGTCCATCAAGCACTCATACTTTAAGAAAGCGTTTGTTTATGTGGGCTCATTGAATCTATAACTGCCTCGGGTTGTTACACTTAAGCATATCCTGGTTTATAGGCCATTAGACAGTTTCCTGACGGTTTGTCTGTGTTTGAGAGCAGAGAACAGTCCTCGAAAGCCCCCCGGGCCGCTTGTTTAATGAACAGATGTCTGAATTTGACCTGCCTTAAGTAGGTTGTTTACTACAAGCTATGTTTCCTGGTTATGAAATGTACACAGATACCTCGGCCAGAATTTGTAGGTAAATCTGAATATGCATCGGAAAGAAAACGTGCAAAGCTGCCTAGTGATGAAGGGTGTAACTGTTGAATGTGTGTCAGGCGTGTAGCCGGTTAAACAGTAACCTGAAGGTCTCCTGCAAGGGTTACACCTTCCTTGTGTGTACCTTTGAAAAATCTTTCCAATATTTCTGGTGAACAGAAATGTAATGTTGATGTAAAAGACTTTTTTCTTGTGTTGACATCATTTTAGAACTAGGATTTCTACTGTCTCGGTCTCATTGTAAAATGATTCGTGTTCTTGTGTTTGTCTCTGTAAAAGTCTTGAATTTCTTTGTGACAGAACACTTGGTATGCACAACCACAATGAGTCGATTGTTTCAGAGCTTCTCTTTTCAGGTAGAGCACATGTACGCTCTCTTCCTTTCCTCTCACACTTTTATGGACTTAACAGCCTTTGTTGCCATGACAGCGAGCGAGGCTTGCTACTTGGCTATTTTATGTGTTGTCTGGGTTTGGAGATACGAGATTTGTGTGTGTGATTGAACGACTGTCTGAGGGTAAAAATGCTGAAGGCCATGAAAGACCCCGAGATTTGATCTGGTGTGTTGAGACAGCGCTTTACATCCGTTGGGCCTGCTGAAACTTTTTAGTTTTTTGTCACTCCGTCTTTGAAGGAGGTCAGGTCAGGTTTGTTTGAGGTAAACTGAAAGAGAGGCTTTTGAGCACGGCAACAAAAAAATGCTGTTACAAGCCGTTAAGGGGCGGGGTTCATAGCTTTTTCTCATAGGCTTAATTCTGATTGGTCAGTCATGGCATTGGGTCCTAATATCTCAAAATGACTGTTGCTCATGGCAACAATCTGTAACGGGGCCTTTGTCAGGGGACTGCACCAAAATAAGTAAAAAATAAGTATACCTATGTTCACTGTTCAGAATTTCTACTTTTTTACTGCTAAATGTTTAAAAAGCAGGTGTGTTTGATCTTGTCCAGCATTGCGCAGACAAAACATATGATACCAGAGTATGTTGAAAGCGATTAGAGAAGAAAATGTTCCATGTGCTATTAAATTGCTCTTTTTATTGTAGTATTGTCAAATTTCGATCGTTCTACACAGTGCAGAATAAAGTTAAATTCCGGAGATCGACTTTCATCAAAAGTTGCATCAAAACAGCCAATCAAATGGCAGCTTTAGTCCGTGTTTGTTATTGTTGTGTGGAACATGCATCAGTACATGTTTGTATAATGCAATAAAGTGTGTTTGCTAAACGTTTGAGAGTGTTTCTTTTAAGAATGTGTGACAGAAAGATCACATCAGCGTCTCTCTTCTCTGCAGTTTTTTCGTTCAGTCCAGAACACCTGCACAGAACTTCTGAAAATGATTGAGAAATACCAGCAAAGAATCACACGTAAGTGAGGAACACGATCTTCTACCCTCTTTGTCTGCTTAAACAACACAAATACTCCCGTTCAGCTTGTTTTGAATGAGACGGCAGGCAATTTCTCATAGTTTTAGGGCTGCAAGATCACGTGTAAAATGAAAATCAGGATTATTTCGCTCACGAATAATAAACACGATTATTTTGTCAGTTCAGAACTTCAGAATTGTCTGTTCAGAATAGTTTTTTATTTCATTTCAGCATGTTTATTACTAGGCCTATACTTAACAGCAAATATGTTAAAACCCGCTGCCATTGAACTTCTTCAACAGTGTATTTCAAAGCAGGGAATCAATCATCTAAACCTGCGGAATGAAACCTTGCTACTCCATTTTTGATTTCTTGTTATTTTGGTCACCCTTCATGTTTGTCTGTGGGTTTAGCAAAAAAGTATTAAAAAATAAACTTGATCTTATACTATACTGTGGTAGGCTAACTGAGACCAGTTTTACTGCATCTATGGAATTTGTTGCACAAATTGCTTCTATTGTTTTCCCCTAATTGTAAGTCTTTTAGGATGAAAGCATCTGCTAAATGACTAAATGTAATAGAAATGCAGTGGAAACTTTTTTTTGTATTTCCTGTTTTTCTGTAAGTGGCCGTTTAAAAGATACAAGCTTTGCGATGATTTTCCCACCTTATAGGGAGTTTTGTGCTTGCTCTTAGAACATTTATATCACAACGATTATGCTCCATTACTTGTGGAAAGTATAAATCTTTATCACGATTAAAATACAATTAATCGTGCAGCCCTAGTCTCTATGGGTACAGATAAGGTCAGAAGTCACTTATAAAGTTAACAACTTCTATGAAGGTGTTTTACTAATGATGAAACGAACATGGCTTGGTTAAGCCAATATTATTTCTTATGTAATGATGCTGTTTTTCTGGTGATCTTGTCTTTTCAGACCTCTCTCAGGAGGAGAATGAACTCGGGCTGTTCCTACGCTTTCAAGCAGAACATGATAAAACAAAAGCTGGCAGTATGATGGACGCCACCAGTAAGGCCCTCTGTTGCTCCGCCAAGCAAAGGTTAGCACAAACACACATGTTTTAAGTATATTCAAATAATTTATTGTGAATATTGTAATTTTATTTGCAAATGTTGGCGTTATATATGTAAGGTAATGCTTGGAGAGTAATAATTTTTTTACAGGCATGATCTATTGTTAAATGATATTTTCGATGCTAATTTATTATATTATTTTAGGTAAATATATTTGTATTATTGTCAGTGGCAGCATTCTGTGGTCAATGTTTTTTTTTAATGTGGTTTTGACTATTGCAACCAGTTTCCTGCACTTTACTAGTTTCAAGTCTCCAATAGAATGCTGCGGTCTCTTTCTTCACCACAATAAAGTACTTTGAATGCAAATAAAATGTCATGCCTTTTTATTTATTAAAAAAAAACACAGTCTTGGATGGAATATGTATATCATTGCATGCTACATTAATCCTGTGATTATTAATAATGAAGCTGTTAACAACAGTCTTTTGTTATCCTGTTCTGCCTGTCACATCCAGATTGGCTTTGTGTCCCCCTCTCCATCGGATGGAACAGGAAGTGGAGACGTTCCGGAGGAGAGCAATTGCAGACACTCTGTTGACAATGAGCCGGATGGAGAAGGCTCGGACCGAGTACCGCGGAGCTTTGCTCTGGATGAAGGATGTCTCGCAAGAACTGGACCCAGACACTTACAAACAACTGGAGAAATTCCGTAAGGTAATGTAACCGAAATCTTATGGCGGAGGAAGTGCATTTTTATAGGTCAACCTTCCCAACAACATTTAAACCTCAAATTCACATTAGTTTCAGACTTAATCACTATGCTATCAAATTGCTCATATTGACAATATAAACGCCAAGATCAGAGACCCTTAGCTTTAAACCTGAGAAGTCATGAGAAACGCATCCCCTAGACAAATCCTAGATCTTAATATCAGGTGTAAACAGGGTCTCTGTGTGTTTGTGAACAGGTTCAGGCTCAAGTAAGAGGAACAAAAGTACATTTCGAAAAGCTGAAAAATGATGTGTGTCAGAAAGTGGACATGCTGGGAGCCAGTCGCTGCAACATGCTTTCACATTCTTTATGCACATACCAGGTATGACATTATCAGCTATAACTGAGCATAACATACATTTAATATAATGTTTGATTATCCTTTACGCTTTTTTTGGTTTCTTTTCTTTAGACAAACCTCCTACAGTACTGGGAGAAGACTGCACATGTGATGTCTGGCATACATGAAGCCTTCAAAGGATATGTGCCCTACCAGTTCACTACCCTCAAAGTGTGTGTTTGTAATAGCACGTCAGAAAATAAACGGATGATATTATACAACGTTGTTTGTAACGTATGACCGATTACAGGAGCTGAGGGACCCATTGGACCATATTGCATCCGGACAGCAAGCAGAGGACAGCAAAGAGGAGGACGACAAGACACATCCAGACAAGTGAGGATTTCTTGCTTTTTGAGGCCGCCGCGTTTGCTTTTTGCTTTAAGATTTCTCATTCAGTCATGTCTTTTATTCACTGCAACCCTTCAGCTCTGCTATCTGCTGTGGTCAGACAAAAAGTCTTTCTGAAGGCTCTTATTTCTGATCTGTGAGTTTATCACTGTACTCTAGTTCTTTTACAAGCTCCCCCTGTAAACAGGAAACACTGCTTTGAGTGCCAATGTCATTTCCTGTTTGGGTACTAGTGCTCAGACATATTTTCTTCCTCCAATACCCTGTAGTAAGGGACACGCCCTTTCCCTCCAAAACGGTGCTTAAAGTCCCAGTGAAATAAAACATTACAATGCCATTTTTTTCCGTGAAAAACACCTCCCTTAAACTGTCAGTCTGCTGCCAGATCCATTTAAAAATGCAATGGCTGTTTTTATACATCCAATCAAATCGCAGAGAAAGACGAAAGCCATGTCCACTATTTATCTCATACAAAATTCCATATCACTGGAAATGCATCAAAATATGGAAGTAAAACGATCGCAACTTCCGGTTCACGGGACTTTAAGTGACCTACCCTTCGTCATTTGAGATTTTATTGAATGTGTTTAGTGATGCTAATCTGAAACTGTGCGTGTCTAGGAAACTTGATTTAATAATTTCCCGTCTCACGAAGGATCCCATGCATATAATTGTCAAATTAATTTGCTGTTTGTGTCTTTGGGTTTTAGTCTGCTGTCACTTGAAGATGAACAATTGTGTGAATTATCTGAGACCGGTATGTTTGGGAACACACCCACTGGAACAACAGGATTTATTTTAGCCTCATTATTATTGAAATGCTAGTTATGAGAACAGGTTTTGATCATTGTTGTTCACAGTTTCCACTCGTGCTGTGGATGGACAGAGCAGGGAGTCTGAGAGTTCTATGTGTGCCAGTCTGGACTCTGGTAAGTTCGGTTTTATATGCATGTGTGTGTGCCCTAGGGCTTGTATCCGTGTAGCCATCCATAATAGTCAACAAGTTAGAACAAAAAATTATGAAGAAACAAATAAACAGACATCACCTGACCCGGTTATTCCGCCGCACCTTGGTAGCAAAGAATTCATGAAATTTTTTACAGAGAAAATCGAAAACATACGGGACAAAATAGTAAAAACTCAACCTCCAAGTCTGTCCTATGAATTAGTACTAACCATTGCTCCAAAAGAAAGGCTACAGTGTTTTTCACCTGTAAAATAGGAACATAAGTTAATTAAACTTATTGCAAACCTAAAACTTGCTTATTAGACCCCATACCAACTAAATTATTTAGAGTTACTACCCGTTACAATTGAGCCCATTTATAACATTATCAACTTGTCCATTAATCTAGGCCATGTCCCAGGACCCTTTAAGGTGGCCGTCATTAAGCCTCTAATCAAGAAACCAAATTTAGACTCCAATGAACAAGGAAACTATAGACCGATTCTCCCTTACTTGTCTAAAATACTAGAAAAAGTAGTTTCCATTCAGTTATGCTCTTTCTACAAAAAATTACAGTCAGGTGTTAGACTGCAGCATAATACTGAAACTGCGCTCGTTAAAATTAGAAACGACCTGCTTATAGCATCAGATAAAGGTAACATCTCACTCCTAGTCCTGCTTGACCCAAGTGCTGCGATCGATATCGTAGACCATAACATACTTCTAGATCGCTTACACAATTATACCTGTAATAAGTCACAGGCACTACAATGGTTCAGATCTTACTTATCAGACAGACATCAATTTGTCCATTTAAACGGGGAATCATTAAATCTAACTCAAGTAAATTATGGATTACCTCAGGGATCGGTTTTAGGACCCTTTCTATTTTCCATATACATATAGCTTCCACTGTTATGCAGATGATAGTTATATATCTCTTCAAGACCAGCAACTGGTAATTTCGAAATCACATCTCAAATGTAACAAAAACAGCCTTCTTCCACCTTAGAAATGTTGACAAATTACGAAATATTCTATATGTTGCTGACACAGAGAAGTTTATTCATGCATTTGTGACCTCAAGACTTGACTAAAAGTGTTCCTCCTGGTGTCACAACTGACATTTTATGAGCTTAACTATGTGCCACAGAACTACTTGACTAGCCGACTCCTAGTTTGCACCCATGTGTGCGACCAAATGTTTTGAAAACACCTGTTTGCATCTCTGATGTTGATCTCCATGTACTGCAGCTTTGAATGAACAGTTAGGCCCTATCAGTGAAGCTAGAAAGGATGATGACCTGCTACTCATGACCCCAGAACCTGCCCCCATAATGACCCTGACCCCTTCCCTAACTCCGACCCTGAACCCGGCCCTGCCTGCTGTACAACCCCAAATACCGCAATGGGATTTAAACACCTCAGATGAGGGAAGGCAAGAAGGTTTGTCCAGAACACTACGACCTGTAATAACTTCCTATTTCTGGGCATCTCTTTAACGCCCACCGTTGCCTAAAATCAATCTGCTTTGGATGTGTTTTAACATCGTTTTCTGTCAGCCTTAACACAGCAGTGCAGTCTTATGCTCATGATTCTGTCCACCTTCAGATTCTTCTTTCTTCATATTTGCTCTTTTTGAGGGCCTGTGTTTGCTTGTTGTTTTATTTCTGAATACTTATGTTCTATTTTTTGTGAAAACGTTTTTCCTTTTATGAACTTTTATTGTGTTAACAGGCAGGGACCTGCTGTCTGATGTTTTACACGCTGGAGAAGTGAAAGAAGAGGAAGGAGAGAGGGGCGATTTGTCATTCCTGCAGGATCTGCTCAGTCCTGGGGCTGCGGAGGGCGCTAGTGAGTTCAGTCAGGCGTGGCAGGATGCTTTTGGCTGTTTCGAGGCTCCTTCTGCTCCGGTCGCTGCCCCTTCACAGCAGACGGAAACAGCGAACACACACACTGGCTTCCTACCATCTCAGCTCCTGGACCACAGCCTCAGCACCACAGGTTTGCCAATTATTTTAGACCGCCCTCTAGTGGCAAGAGGAATAAAATGCAAAGCTTTGTTTCTCCTAATATGCTGACAGCGTGACATGTGGCTCACTCTTATTTGTTTTTACTGTTATTCAGGATGGGTGACACCCCCTATGTTTCAAGCCCCACCCCTCCAACCACCATCTAGTGGAGGACAAACTCGGCCCACCCAGAATAGCCCAAACTCTTCGGTCAATGGTGCGAGTTTTAAGATTTTACTAAATACCAGTTATAATAGTTTTATTTCGTTTTTATTAACGTTTTAAATTAGCTTTTGGATTTTTTGTTTTAATGTTAATTTTAGCAACTTTGCAACAAATGCTTTTGTCAATTTATTATTTAATTGTTTATTTTCAATGTTGCTATATAAAATGAACAAACTAAATAAAAACTAAAACTAAAATGAATTATCATAATTTCAGTGCTTTAAACGTATGTAAAGGCAATATTTAAAACAAAAATGTCCCCATTATTTTTAGGCCAGTATTTTATATGATTTAAATAACAAAATGACTTTTAAAGATTTCTTTTAGCAAATTAAAATAACCTTCCAAAATACACATAGACAAAGAATGTTGTTGTAGTTGATCAGTATTGTTGTAGTTGCTGTAACATTTTATATTCTGGTCTCAATTTGATAATTTCTGATGTCATAAATCCTGTTAACTGTTGTACTATAATGTCAGCCCCTAAGGGAAGCTCCAGGGATATGTCTGCGTGGTTCAACCTCTTTGCAGATCTGGACCCTCTGTCCAACCCTGACGCTATTGGACGCAGCGACGAGGAGTTTCTCAATGCCTGAGGTGTGTGTGACCCTTATTCCAAACGACAACATAACACGGTCTCAAGTCAGACGTCAGGAATTATAACTGACAACTTTATTGTATAAGGCGTCCTTTTCTATGGGAGACTGTGCGAGCCTCAACTATACTTTCCTCCTGCTTTGATTTCCTTCAGTAAGCGAAGACGTGAACTTGGAGCCCATCCAAAACAGTCCCTGTCCATTAGAATGAAGGAAATGAGCACATATCCCAAAACCTCTGTCTGGAGCTGGAACGCTACCTCTCCTTAACAAATCAACCTGAGCCAAGGATGGATCCAGAAATCTGAATCCAGTTATGGGACTATGTCTCTTCTTTCACGTTCTTTTTAGTGTGTGTGTGTGTGTGAGTGACTCTACTGTATGGTCCTTAATACACGGAAGTGGAAAACGTTGAAGACTTCACTTTATATGTATATCACTATATCTAGGTGTTGTTACATGGGAAAATATCTTCATAATAAAGATTTGAAGGCTGTAAGTAGATCTAATGCGGGACCAAAAAATAAAGTGTATGTTAAATATCTCTCCTTTGTACAACAGGGAAGTTTTAAATGTCCAGAAACAAGGTTACAGATTTATCAATCGCTTTTTAATCCCCAGATACCCTAAGTTCACATGCATCACAAATACTTATTTTTAGAGACACACTGGATAGTTTAACTCTAATAATAAAACAGATGAATTAAATTATTTATTACAATATCAAAAGTGTTATTATAAACTACATATGCAAGTCGTGTGCTGTGGGATGAGATTGGGAGGTGAAAAGGTTGAGTTGATAAGAGATGCATTCTGTTTCAGTGGCAGAAATACTAAAATACTCTTGAGAATGAATTTTATCTGACGTTCTTCACGGTCACTGTGCTGAAACACTGGAGTGGATTTTGTGTGCTCGTGTTGTGTTTGTATCACATTTCGTTTGATTCCATTTTATTGATCTAAAACAACGACAAATTTGGCCTTTTCTATTGCTTTGCATTAAAAACACAAATTGTCGCTTGCACTAAACGGTCTCCGAGTAATATCTCGGATGGTTATAGAATGTATCTTGTCTTTTTGAATAGTAGACTTAAGAATCTAACCCTGAAACATTTAGCAACATTTCATGTGAGAATAGCACTCCGTATTCTGTCTTTCTTTGTTCTCATATTTTCGAAGTGTCTGATTGATATTTTCTTGTGTTAGGGACATTATTGTAACACTGTTTTATCATTTGTAAAAAAAGAATGTACACCGCACCATTTACATCTGCTTTCTTCTGTTTATTTTATGCAACCGTTTTGTCTCCGTTAAATAAACATTGTACTTGTACATTTTCAGTGAAGGAAACTGGAAGCGGAGAGCTTGCATCAGCAATGCTCTCATACCCCATGATAGCAAATCAATTTGAGTAATTTTCCTGTAGGTGTTTGGGATCTTTGTTGTTACTCCCACCATTGTTGCCTTGCCACAAATCTAATTTATGATACAGCTGAAAGGTTATTTCACAGAAAGTAAACAAATAATCAAACATCCGTACTAAGATGTAACTGGTAGGCTAACAACTAAAAACAAATAAATAAATTATTCTGTCAATGTATATCAGCTCCTGGTCTAATTGACACATTTTTCAGTATTAAGGCAATAACATACGTCTTACGTGCCTGTTTTCCTTGTTTCAAATGTGTTTTTAAACGAAGAAAGTTTGTTAACTGTATGACTAAAGGAATATTTCACAGTATAAAGATGCTACAGTTGAAATCCATACATTGTTGGTCAAAGCCATGCTTTTCTCTTATGTAGTTGCAATACAATCTCAAAGGAATTTGTAACTTTTACAAGGTGGCTAAATCGTATAAATTCATACAATCTTGTTTGTACGTTTTTTATGATTTGCTTTTGCAACAATGACGTTTGGTTTAGGGGTGGAGTTAAGGGAGGGGCTTCAGTATTGTTTTTTCCTTAATAATCTTACGTTTTTGTAAGATTTAGTTACCTTGTAAAATAGTCACGCATTAGCACCATTTTTCCAAATTTGGTTACCAACACTTAGCTTTACCTCATTCTCTTCAAATAACAGCACTGAGTCTTGAATAGAACCAATCGTACTGTAAGATTTTGCGTGCATCGTAATACTATTCAGCACAGTTCCAAAAGAAGTCTCCGCGCATGTCCAGTTTGTTCATGTAGGCTACCATCAAAATGTCCTCTTGCACCAGTATATCACAGTAAGCGCATATACAGGTTAATGTATATGTGGAGGGTTCTATACATTTAAGAGACGTACATAGACATGGATGAAAAAGGACTTTAAGCAAATGGGATGGTGGGATTCAGGCACATTTGTTAGTCCTCCTCGAATTTGCTACAGCATCTCTTTACCTCCAGCACTATTCGAACTGCATGTAAACCTTAAGCTAGCAAAAGCTGCAATCTATATCCAACTTGTCACAACTAAATCAAATCACATGTAGGTAAACAATGCATATGTACATAAGTAAATCCAAAAGGCTTCATGGTCAAATGTAATAAACTGCTGAGAAAGTAAAAAGCAGTGCAATGCTAAGATTTTTTGGCAATATACATTATACAACATCCTTAATCGCATACCTCCTAAAAGACGTAATACCCTTGTTACCAAATGCACGTCCTGTTCAAGTTTTAAATCGACATCTCCGTGAGTTGTTTGGATCACTGCATGTTTTAAAATGAAATCAAACAATACAGGAGTGGAAAGAAGTCATTTCTGTTCACCATCTGGGATTTCAGGGCTTTAACCCTCTGGCTCCTCAAGGTGTCGCGGGAGACACGGCGACTGACGTCCACGGGACAGAACTGAGCCCATGGAGGGAGACAGACTCCTGACCCCTACCCCACCTAGAGGCACCAATGAGGGGGAGATGCTACGATATCCCACCCCGCTTCGGAAGTTCATCTCCTGGGTGGGCATCAGGGGCTTTAAGATGCTCACCAGACAGAATGCAGAGCCGCTTTTGGGAATGAAGTTCACCTTGTTCCTGTCTGGGCAGAGATATGGAGGAATCTGGTGGAGAGGTCTTGGCCTAGAGGAGAAGAGGGAAACAGATAGAAGATTAAAACAGGAAAAAGTGATTATAGACTGATTTTGAGAAGTTCACATGCCTACATTCCCAATGTATTTTGTCATTTAAATGCCCCCTTGACATAAACTGTAGCTTGCTTGATTTACTTTAGGTTACATCTGCAAATATTTTTATTTAAGCTGCAACTTTATGGTTAAAAATAATACATCAATAAGTACATAAATAATCAGTGTCGTCTTAGCCCAATTGATAATGATAAGACACAATTTGACAGGAAGCGTTTTTACTTCATTTAACCATACCATTTAAAGGTAAGAACATAAAGTAAATTTCCATATTTATTTTTCTCTCACAATATTTCTTTATTTTTCTGGAATTATCAAAGGTCTATTGTTATTGCTTTGGTCACTACTGCTACTGTTGGTATATTTCTTCCCAACTGGGAGTCTATGGCAGTCAGCCCTTTGAACCGTATGTAGGAAAATGATGAAATTTGGCGCACTCATAGTGGTGGTTCTCAATGGTCCTGTGACCAAGTATGGGGTCTCTAGCACTCACTCTATAGCGCCACCAGCATTCAAAAATTCACTTTTCAAGCGACTAACGTTTGAACCCATTGATCCACACAAATTCTACTCATCACATGTTATCCACTTGTCACACTCAACGCATTCCATGTGTTACATTAAGACTCCCTACATTACAGTTGCGGCCATCTCAAAAAGTACAGTACTGCGTTTTTTCGTTTCTTATCCTAGAAATTTTTACAGATTGTGAAAATTGCCTCACACAATCTTTGGACTGAGCCGCACAGACGTGACCCCACGGAATTTAGATTTTCGCCGTTATTCAAAAGTGATGACGTCGCAAACTTTTCGAAAATGAATTGTATATATTGAACTGTATGATATATCGGCACCAAACTTGACATACGTCACCGAATAACAGTCCCAAACGCACCCATGAAGATTCAAGACAGCACCACCTACATTCCTGAGATGTAACGCTTTTATATAATTGCTAATAACTCTAGGACGCTTTGTTTAAAATTTGCTTTCTGACGATCCTTATTTCTCTTGCTTCATACCGATTCCATTGATGCCTAATTTGTCGTTTTGTAAGATTCGGTTCCTAACTTATTGTAAAGCATATGAAAAACTATTTATTCGCTGCTCATTTGACAAAAGTGGTCTATATTTTTCCAATCTTCACTCGTATTCTATTTGGGCCGAGCCGCAGAGAAATGGACGAACTGATTTTTGATGTCATGCCAATTATTCGAGAAAGACCTTTGCAAAGTTGACTGTGCCTGTCACATTGTATCTTTCTCGTATTAAAGATGTCAATGTTTGAAGCTCTGCACGCTCTCCTCCGGATGCTGGGTCAAGCATGTCAACTGTGGCATACCTGATAAAATGCAAGCCTCTGGTCCAAGAAGTTGTGGATGCAAATTTCTATACAACATGATATTCTTTGATTTCATTGTCTCTTCTGACATCTGTTTCTCATGTACACTGTTTTCTGCTACATTTGCTCTACAGTCTCATTTGAGCCCCTTAGGGGATTGACCTCTATCAATAACGGTGTGGCTCTTCGATGCACTTGCGTCGTTTTGTGGGCTTGGCTCTGTATCGCTGCTTGCAGCTATATTATATTGTTGTTATTGGTCATTTTTTTATTCTTGTAGCAAATTTAGTTTTCACAAACAAAGAATACCTTTATAGAATTCTCATGTAAAGCAGAACATTCAATCAAATCACTAAGAATAATTAACAATAAAACATTTTCTTTTTTCAAGAAATATGATGAGATCTTTCATGATCCTTTTTGTATCATTTTACTTTATTGTTTATATTTTACCTATATGGACTTGTTCTGTTATGCAAGAATAAATAAACATATTTGTGTATGACATTAAAAAAGACGAAACCTGAATTTTTAATGCGATAGAGATACAAAAGCTGTACACAAATTCTGTACATTTCCCCCAAAATGTTATTTTATATGATATTATTTTTAAATTGTATTATTGTAAAAAATTGGTTTAAAATTGTATTATAACTGTACAAATCTGTATTATATGCAAACCATATAAAAAAAAAAGAAAATAAAGCAGATAAATTTTAAGCATCTCTATTTGTCTGAAATATTTAAATTAAGCTCTATATTGTACTTTATTCATAGGGACTGCAGATTTTACTTGTTAATCCCCAGAATATAGATCAAACATACAGATTGTTTACTCACTGGTTTTCCTCAAAGGCTTTAATCCTCTCGCAGCCCTCAGGAGGCTCCCGTTTGAACATGTAACTGTTATTGGGCTTTGGAGATGAAGCGTATTTGGGGAGAGGAGACCAAGGTCCGAGGTCTATGACAGGAATAAGGAGAATTTAGGAATGGCGTAGCTGGATTGTGTGTATTTATGTGATGACTTTGATATTTACGTGTCTCACCTCTTTCTCTGCTCTCATTGAGTGTGTCATCATTTGGGAGCGGACTGTTTCCCACCGTGTCATTGAGGATGCTGAGGTACGAGGGTGAGACAGAGTCAGCCCGGCTGCTGTTGTTGCTACGGTTACTGCCGAGCCCACCATTCGACGGGGTCTGCGTGTCGATGCTGCGGGTGCTGCTGCTCCGCTGGGGGAGGGGAGGGGGGGCTCGGTGCCCATCTGGAACATCCTGTGGCTAAAAAACACACACGCTGGTGGTGAATCCTTTATTCCGTAAAACAAAGTCTTTGTAATAGATCCTGATCTGATACAATGTGGTTAAGAAAGATTTACTATTATGATCTCATCCCGTTCCACAGTGTCCCGTATGATGATACGTTCAATCTCCTGGTTGAGGCCCTCTATGCTGTTCCGGAATCTCGGAGGTGTGGATTTGGAGATGGGGATTGGGATCAGGATGGTTTTGGGCATCTGAGACTGAGAGTAACCAGAGTAAGTAAAAACCAGAAGTTGCATAGCTGAAAGTTTTCAAGTACAATGCATATGTTTATGCAAATGCAGAATGAAACCAGATCCTGTAATCCTTTTAAACAACTCCCCAACACACACAGGAAACCCACACAAAACCCTTCATCGCCAGGAATCAAACATTCTGCCAGGATACGCTCCATCATTACACACAAACCAGAGAGCATTACTGTTGAGAGCCCATTACTGCCAGGCTTCAGGGGACTTTTTGGAGGTGGTGTATGATGTAAGTGCTATTTCTATTTTCTATTCTTCATTTTTTCTCATTGTCATCAGTCAAAATGAGAATGAGCTACCTTAGCAAGTACAGAAAGAGGGTACTGACATGTATCATGCGATGTGACCTAAAGATAAATTCATATAATTGTATAAATATTGTTGTTCTGCTGAACAAAATAATGTAAAGACTGTTTGTAACCAAACAGCTGTTGGATGCAATTCTTAACCTCACCAATAGATTACGTTAAAATCTCCACATCTCCTACGATTTCATGTGTCAAAAAAGCCACTAAATTGGGACAGACAGGAAAATGGGACGCTCTTAAAATTCTCCAGATGTTCAGCCTACTTTAAAGAGGATACTTCACCCAAAAATGAAAATTCTGTCATCATTTGCAACCTTAGAGTTGTTCCAATTCTGTATTAATGTCTTTGTTCTGATGAACACAGAGAAAGATATTTGGAAGAATGCTTTTAAGCAGACAGATTTTGCCCCCCATTGACTACCATAGTAGGAGAAAATACAACGGTAGTCAAAGTGCCCCAAAATTGTTTGTTTTCCTACATTCTTCAAAATATCTTCTTTTTTGTTCGACAGTTTTTCCTACTATGAGAGTTCATGGCGCCCAAGAACTGTTTGGTTATAAGCATTCTTCCAAATAACTTTTCTTTGTGTTTATCAAAACTAAGAAATTTATACAGATTTGGAACAACTCGAAGGTGAGTAAATGATGACATAACTTTTGGGTGAAGTATCCCTTTAATGCACTGAAGTGCATGAGCGCCCATCTTAATTGCACACGAGCACAATCGGCTCTCTGATGGCTGCTGGGATGTGATGATGTCTACCTGTGATTGGATGATGGCATGGTTGCCATTAAAGGGTGACTTGCGGTCTTTGTCACGTCGATGGCGGCTGCTGCGTTTGCTGCGCTGGAGCTGCTGTCGTAATTTGGCAATCTAAAAGAAGCCAGCAAGGGTAAATCAAATGAAAGGAAAAGAGAAAAACTCGACCAGAATTTTTGGAATACAACCACTAGACCTTATTTATGTGAATGTTGTAAAAACTCTCTCACCTCTTTAAGCTGGTCGGTGCTGCCGCATGAAGCCGATCGCTTATGAGAGCCTCTCCTCCGCTCATCTACCCAGGCCCTAGGGGTCTGTTAAATAAGAGAGAACGGAGAAAGTGGAATTGTGTTTGAAATAAAAACACAAAAGAAACAACTTCAAATGACTTAAGGATCAAATGTGGCATTTCTGCACCACTTGCGTCACCAAACACAAAAATAAATTCATAAAAAACTATTTATAAATAATAACTTACGATTGCTCAAACAAATGCCCATTGCCAATGTTTGAGCAAATGTTGTCGTGCCTGGCTGATCGGGTCGTGAGTAATTGTTTAGAGTGCAAATATATAAATAACATGAAAAAAATTATATATTTTTTTATATATATATTTTATGGTATTTTTACGACTCCCCAGCTGACTGATTATAACTGTTTTGTATAGTTATGGTAGTATAGATCAGCATATATATCTCACCTGAGTTGCCTTGTCCCTCATTTAGAGGGTGTGGTGGGCGGAGCTGCCGTGCCGCTGCCAGGTCCTTGATAGGCCAGAACGTACAGGTGAGGTCAAGGGATGATCCCTTTGTTTCAGCTGGAGGAGGGGCTTTCGCAATGAAGAGTGACTAATGTAAAAAGAAACAGATAACAAAGTTAACATATTACAGATCAATATTTCGATGATTAGATTGTATTATTTTAATCTTCTAATATTTGTATCTTCACTACAAAAATGATGACCAGCTGAGCCAGCATTTACGCCCCCCTCCTTTCTGTAAAATATTCATTATCTCCTGCCCCTCTTGATAATCTCTTAATCCATGTGTGGCCTATGTTTTGTTTTAACCTCTGTCCCATATTATCCATATCGTCCTTTTTCTTTCACTGCTCTATTTTTCCCGTGTGTCACTTTCACACGCATAAACAAACAAAAACATCACTGTGGTCTCTTTGAAACGCAGTCTGCATTTTTTCACATTTACGCTACGTAAACAAATTGCATCTATTTATTTATACATACTGTAATGCTACAATTAAAGCACATTATAAGCTAAAGGCTACTGTAAATGAATATTGTTCATAATGCAATGTTGTTTACCCAATGCAGTGCCCCCTAAAGCCTGCTTTCAACACTGATGTTTGCCATGGCAACCGATCTTTGAAAAGCCAATATATTAATGCAATGCACAACAATAGCTGGCCGTCAGTCAAAATAATTGAAATAATAATATTTTTAATAAAATAAAATAATAATAATCACCAATGTGCACATGCACAGATTCGCATGATCCCAAACAATATCGCGTTTCACGAATCAATTAAAATTGTCCAGCTTCATTTTGGTTCTTATGCATAAATACAAATGTTATGCCTCAAAAACGCATTGCTCGATGACTGCAACAAACGCACAGTCGCGTTAAACGCTGGGCTCAGTGCGATATCTGCAGCACCGCACCCGCGTGAAGGAATAACGAAAACAAGGCGACCACCATCAAGCATCTCATCATGTGCCAATACACAGATCGCATCATCTACATTCTTCCTCATCCACAACACGCACGCATCCATTCACTATATATGCTTGCAAAACAATACCCACAATAGAGCATCAAAAATACGTTGATAATAAGCGCTGGTTAATTCATTCAGCCGGTTACCCACCTTTGACTGATGAGGGAAGGACGTGACACAACGCGTTCATGGTCCTATGAAATAAAACGAAAAGGACAACGGTGAGTGATGGATCCAGCTCAGTAACGTTAAGAAGGTCGTTTTCGAACGCGCTGGTTGTTGGTGGAGGGCGGTCGGTGTTGCTGGGTCAGAGAAACAGAATGAGGATGCGCAGAGCCGTTGCTATGGGCGTCGCTGCGCTGCTGGTGGTGGTCGATGCGTAAAAGTGATACTAGAGCTGCGCTAATATCAGTCAATGTATGAGCAAGCCCTGTGATGGAGACATTGGACTGTACTCTGCTGGCAGGTGAACCGAATGTGGACTGCACTGGTGGGATTTTTGCGAGTGCACACGTGTCTTCGGGGAGGGGGTGATGAGGGTGCCCCTCGGTGGACAGCTGACGTTGGAAATGCGCGCTCCCTCTTCCAGCCACTCTCAGTGGTTCGGTGACCGTGCTCGCGCACACCACACTACGTTACTGTTGCTGAGGCGCGTGGGGCTGTTTTTCCTCCGCGTGTGCTGCTGGTCCACGACCGCAGATAGGCGCTAAAACACAGGTATAGGCTGTCCAGGAGGATGCTTCAAAAGTGTATTGCTATATTAAATTGAGTTAAGTTGGATTAAAATAGATGCAGCGCAAGAAACCTGCGCTCTACGCGAAACATAGAAAGACGTTTCATTGGTTGAATTTCACACTAACTGTGATACAATAAAGATAGAAGCAAACGTCAAATAAAAATGTATTTAAACACACAATATTTGAGTTATTTTGCATTACTAAAGGCATTTGTTTTTTATTTATTTAGCAACATTGTAACATTTATTAACACTGTAACAGTAACGTTAACATTGGAATAGTCCTTTCGATCATTCCTAAATCAACTTTCTACTTTTCATTCAAGTTATTTTTTTATTGAAGATAAATGTCCTTTTTTGAACTGATTATAAAAGGTATTGTATAGAAAACCATTAAAGAGTCTGTATTTATCATCCGGGTTCACCTCGAAAGCCTTTTATATTGTAATTCTTCCAGTCTGCCGCGTGAAGGCGCTTCGTCTCTTTTCTCTTACAAATCAGCCCCCACATCGAACAATCGGATCGCTGAGACAATCCGAAGACGAGGCGTTTCCAGTCAGTGTCTGGTTCGCTGTACCTTCCCCGACCGTCTTCGGTTTACCGTCCCGTTGTTTGATGTGCGGTCGAAAAATCGCACAAAGGTGCCGTTTCTCGGCGCAATACCACATTCCTGAAACGAAGATGCAAAGATAACGAACGCGAGGAAGACCATGACGAGAAATAGACATTTTAACAGTCCGGCATCGCGAAACGGATGTTTCCCTTTCCAGGGCTGCGTGTTACCTTCGAGGAGACGTGCGGTCTCGGGATGTCCCGTGTAACTATGGGCGAAGTCGAAATTCTTTCTAATGTTTAAAGTGCGTCCTGAGGAACAAAGGAAAGGAGGACGAAGTTTGGTCGTTCATTGTTTTTATACAACGGCACACACAGACTTTTCGGTCTTACATGTGGCGACAGTGGATGCTTGGTGAGGAACAAATGAATATTAACGCGACAGTATAGTTTTGGACTGTGATTTAAACGAGTTTCACTTGGTCATTTAAAAATGTTTAGCAACTTGTGGGGGCGTCTTTTTTAACATCACTGTGATGCTGGATTCAAAAGACCGTTTTTGCTCGAACCACTCGCCACTAGACTCATTTCAAATTGACACAAAAATATAGACTTTGAAGAGGACAACCGAGGAAACATGGCAGTTGAAGGCCGAATGACGATTCTCAACATTGGACTGTTTACCGTGTTGGTCGTTCTTGGTCCAGTGGCTGGTAAGTAACAATGACATTTATATCAAAAGTAAAGAAAAATGATGTCCCCCACCCCTGGTTACGAATAATTCATATCTTCTCAAAAGGTAGGCGTAATTTAGAGCATTGTTTATGTGTCTCCCTGCCTCCCTCATCCATCATGAACTCTGTATTTCCTGTGTGTGTGTGTGTGTGTGTGTGTGTGTGCGTGTAAATGAGTGTTTGTGTACTAGGATTAGGAACACAGTGGTGGGTGTATGTCAGCAAACCGGGTTCGTCCTGATGATATCAAACAACGTTGCTTGTTTTTGAGTGTGTACAAACACATGTGTCTATATATTTGTGTGTGCCACTGTGTCCATTATGTTTATGTGTGTGTGTGTGTGTGTGTGTGCCCTTGTTTGGCACCAGCCCCAGAGCTGCAGTGGAGCTTCTGAGCATCACACAGATAAGATCCGACCCTGCTCTGGTTCACGATCGGGTCAAATGAAAAGCTAGACACCGATCTACCGTTAAACGCTTGAAAATTGACTTCCCATTGTGTGGTTTGAAACATCAATGTACACATCGTGGCTTACGGTTCGGCCTCCTCCACAGCTAACCCTGCAATATGACTATGAACCAGAGCCAAATTTCTGCTCAAATAGATATCTGAGCCTGAGGACAGTGCATTGCTCAACGGAGCTAAACACTCACATTGAATTCACTCTGGACTTTTTTTCAGCGTTCTTGACTTGCAGAATTTTTACATCATAACCTGTGTGTGTGTGTGAACAGTTTCCTACACTGTAATTCTATTATGTGTTTCGTGAAATAGTCACCACATTCCATAGTGTGAAGCAGTCAGGATATCTGTGCAGGTTGTGCATCTCTACACAACCGTACATGTTGCCATAGAAACAGTCATGTTTCTTTACACAGTGACTTGTGAAGAGTCATGGTAGTTGTGATTTGTTGAGTACTTTTACTTGCATCAGATGTGTCACGGATAACGTACACTCTAAAATAAATCCGTAAAATAGGGCACAATATACTATATTCATAATAATTCATTTTTACAGTTGTTTTACCACTATTTTACACTGCAGTAAATTACATTTCAGCATTATCGGAAATGTCCGTAAAATAAAGGAAAATGTACTGGTCATTTTTTCAGTTTTTTACGGGATTTTTTTTACAGTGTATCATTTATCTTCAAAGAGAAGGAATGCGGGAAGTTGCAGTTTCCGCATTTAAAAGAAACAGTTCGGCTAAAAATAATTCCCCTATATTCTCCCATGAAATAGAAAAATGATGGCAGACTATAATTTTCAAAAGAGAGGAAAAAATTCCAGGCACACTTGTTATAAAACAACAATTTTACAGAATCTTACTGTTGTTTTTACGAATTTTTACTTACAATGTAAAAAAGGTAATTTTACAGAATGACCTCTTAGGTGTTTTCACAGAAAATGTAACAAATACTGTAATTTTACCGGATTCTTTTGATTTTACATATGTTTGAAGTACGGCAAAAAAGACTAAATTTACTAGAAGAACTTAATTTTACAGCAGCCAGAACATTTCAGGTTTTTTACAGTGTAGAAATGTCTGGGTACTTCACCCAAAAGTAAAAATCATGACTTTTATGTCAACACAATGGAAGTCAATGGGGGCCAATGTTGTTTGGTTACTAATGTTTTTTCGTGTCATACAGGCGGGTTCATACATTTGCTGTGTTCCTGTTCTGGAAATTATGGGATGCCGGGTACAAGTCCGCCCCAAGCCACTGACTGTTATTCACCTCTGACTCATTCACTTTCTGAAGACACATTCATATTTTTCAATTTGTGCATGTTTTCGGTGTGCTCAAATAGTTAAGTAGAGCAGCTGAGTGGTGAAAGAATGGATGGTTGGACAGATTGTAGTAAGGTTTTTTTTGGACTGGCATCAGAATGTAGGTCGTGAGCATGTTGCTGCGCTTTAGAAGTGGAGAGTCATGAATTATACACTTCACTGAGTTGAATTTTGTTTGCTGTTGAGTTGCTTATTTACGTTTTTAATTTGATATAATTTAGGAGATTTGTGAAGAGGAGGGAGTATAAAGTTGGCATGGAGTTTAACAACACATCAATGGTCCATTTGGTGCTGCAGTGAACATTTTTAAGATGTTTTTTTCCCTTTTATGCTGTAGCAAGTTTTGCCAACTAATACTGTCAGAGACAGTCATCTTCAAAGACACAAAAACCCACACAGTTTTACGCCCTGAGGTGCTTGTCTCTTTCATACCAAGAAGGATGAATAGACCACATTCATTATCCCGATAAGTCAACCTGCGTCTGAGGCTAAGCTTCCTATTGGCTGACTGCTCATTAGGTTGATGTGTCCGGTGTCAGAAAGCACCATTGGCTTGTTCTGTACAATTTATAAGAATATATTTTTTGCTTCACTGAGCAGTGTGTATGCGTGTTATAAATGCTTCTTGGTACGCTGTACATTAGGTATTCACGTGTTTTATACATTGTATATGTATTTAAGACCGGTCTTGGGAGTAATGCATTACTAATGTAACAATATTACAGTGATATATTAGTTTTAGCTATAACGCAGTAATATAACGCCTTACTAATAAAATATACCCTTACAATCTCAGTAATGTGCGTTACAACAACTTTTTTAATAATTTACTTACACATTCCCGGAAAAACTAATCTGTGATTAAAATACTATGACTGTAATCCTATTTCCTGTTACAGAATTTCGATGGATGCAATGCAACGGATTCTACAAAAGAATAGATACAAAATAAAAGTCATTAGAAAGTCATTTGGCTACAGGTTGCAATACAGTGGGCTCTACCTCTAACATAATTCAACAGATTCTAACTTCTGGGAAGTGTTTTAAAAATTGAAACATGAAGTGATCTTAACCAGTGTTTTTTACGCCTTGCAAAATGGTCTATAATGTGTGCAATAATGTGTTATTTTGTGGACGTGTATACAGTATATGAATATGCCCATATGTGTTTGCGTATGCCTGAGTGTTTGCACGTACATAAATCTGTTGGCAAAATATATGTATGTGATAAAATGTGTCTTTCGAGTAACAGCTTGGTTTTGTTGCTATCAGAAAGTAGGCGATACAATGTAAGAACACTGGTGGGAGTCCTGTCTCTGTGGACATCACAGCCAAGAATGACCTTGGACAAAAGTTGAGCTCCCTTCTGAGATAAATTATATTGGCATTCCTCTCAGATAGTGGCTTTGTCCGAAATCGCCCCCTTGAAACAATAAAAACACTGTTGAAAACATCACCTACTTGCCTGTCTGACCCTGCCCGTCAGTGAGATGCTTTGGGAATTTTGTTCTCACAAAACAACCGATGGTCATATAGCAGTCATCACTCGCATAACTCCCTTGTTTTTCCTCCTGTGCTGTTGGACCGATAGTGTCAAACACCTGTTGTATACACTAAGGATTGAGCGACAGGGACCAAGTACTGTGCTACATTGTAAATATAGCCATTGCTAAAGGGCATTGAATTGAAAAGGATATTCTAATGCGTAATACTGTCTGCTTTTGTGAAACTGTAGCGTTAATCCCCTTTTGACTCATGTCATGTTTCTCCATAGCTGCTCAAAGCGGGCAGAGGGAGTGCGCTTACACGAAACAACCAGAGACCCAGACAGAGCGATTTAGAGAAAAATATGGAGACCTGCAGAAGGAATCCGAAGAAGGGACTGTCTTTCATGAGAACGCTACGATTCGCTGTGATCACCGATGCTTTGGACTCTGGAGGGAAGGAAATAATGAATTCCAGATAGTGATGCAGGGTAATACACTCTTAAAACAAAAATGAAAACCACAAATACATAACTAGTCTCACCTATTTCCGTGTCCTCAATTTAATACAGGTTGCTGGACAGGCAGTGATAACCCTCCAGTGTGCGACAGCCATTGCGTGGTGACCAACCCGCCGCAAGCGGTCAACAATACAATCTTTCGCTTCTGCTGTTGCAACAAGGACATGTGCAACTTGAACTTCACCGATGGCTTCCCGACCCTCACCACAGCACAGCCTCCATGTGAGTGTGTCTGCGTAACAAAAAAAACCTTGACCATTCAATCTCCATTATTTTATTTTTATTGTCTTGTATTGTCGCTATTAAACTATTTTCATAAGGTCACACGCACACACAGTACATCCTTGTGGTCGTAACCCACTCTTGAAACTGATACTGAATATTTGCATTATGAATATTTGTTCGTAAATAACTTTCTGCACAACTCATGCTGTTTTTTTGACCCCTTCAAGACTCTCGCCGGCAGGTTGCAATAGTTGTCCCCTTAGCAACCGCCTTCATGTTTGCCGTGCTTGTTGTTCTGCTTTTCTTCTACATCTTTAGAAGTGAGTTCCCATAGAGATGTTACATTCCCTGCTTAACATTTATATTTTCTTGTGCACATGTGGATTTATACGTCTGTGTGTGTGTGTGTGCAGGGCACGGTAAACACACTCTGCACAGTCTGGATGTGCTGGAGTCTGTGTCTTCCCCTCCATCTTCAGATCTAGACAACGTTAAACTTATGGAGGTACATGACACCAATCATGACACCAATCACAAATCTTTTCTCTCTTATTGTCCTCATCTTATTTTTTTTATACAGACATTTCCTTTTTAAAGGCGCAGTTTGTAAGATCCGGCACTAGAGGGCCCACATTCAAAACAGAAATGTTCACAACAACGGCGTAGCTTGATGAGGCTGTGAAGGAGCGTAGAATAATGGGAACTGTCATCTTCGACTCCACCATTAGTTATCAATCAGACGTTAATGAGAAACTATGTTTATGAATGGTGTTAATTTATAAAGTTTTATAAATGTTGCGTTTGATGACATGATTTTATTTTATTAAATGAATTAGATGCATTAGACGTAATTCATAAAATAAATTCTATTTAGTCAGATGATCTAAAAACTATTACTGCTTGTTGAGTAAATATATACATGACACTTGTGCAAAATTATGAAAAAGACCTTTAAACAATAAGACTTAACCTTGTTGATCTTTATAGTCATCATACGTTTTCTGTCAGTAACGGAATCGAGACAGTTGCTACCCTTCTTGTCAAACACTTGCAAGATCAGCATCACTGTCTAGTAAAAATGTCTTTGTTGACAGAACCCGCAATCTGCAAACAGTAAAGAATAATTGTGCTCCATAATGACTGCGCAAAACAAGAGAGTCGCTTTATAGAAGCTACAAACTAATACTTTCACATTTGTCCACGACACGGTGTTGTCATGGTTTCTACTGTACTAAAAGCGTAAACTGAGGTTAACGCCAGAGACTGTTTTATTTTGGAGATGCAAGGTCTGGAGAATGCGTAACGGCTTACTGCGAATCAGGTGTGGCGCATAAGCCATTCAAATTACAGCCACTTTTCTCCTTTCCTACATTCCGCTGAAGGTTGCAGGCTTTCGATCTAGTGTCTTTGGTAACGCGGATATGGCACCATTGATATGCTACTGCCAGACACAGTCACTGTTTAAAATTAAAAATTTCTCACGATTTACAAATAGAAACATTTAAATAATAACACAAGATACATTGTTTCAGAAGTTCTCTTTATTTGTCTGATTCGTAGACAAAATCAAAATGCCCTAAGTTGCATTCCCTTAACTAAACAGAAATGCAAACACTGAAAAGCAAATGTAAAATAAAAACTTGATTTAATTGAATGCGTCACAGTCTAGGTTTATCAACTCTTCTGGCTGAATTCTAATTTGTTTTTCCTTACAGCTGATTGGCAGAGGTCGGTACGGCTCGGTGTATCGCGGTTCGCTGGATGAACAATCTGTGGCGGTGAAAGTTTTCATTGCAGCTAACCGCCAGCAGTTTACCAACGAGAGGATGATTTATCGCCTCCTACTGGAGCACGATAACATAGCACGCTTCCTAGACAGCGCGGAACGCATCGGCACAGAAGGGAGGACGGAGTTTCTTCTCCAGCTGGAGTTTTACCCTCACGTGAGTGCCTCGAGAACACAAACCTTAAACTGCACTGGTGTACAAAAAGGTGAAATTTAGCTGGACAAAAGAAAATCCTGCTCGATTCCGGTTTGCATTTGAAGAGTTAATTTGTCAAAGCAGATTTTTTAACGATTTTTTATTGTGCATTTCAAGTAATATCAACTGCAGTTGGGTTGCTTTGAAAAAGTACTATAAACTCTAACAAATACAGCCAACTAACACAATAAATAATGATTTTTGAATATGTAAATAACGTAATGATCTGTTTTTCCAAACAAACTCTTTATTTATTTCCCATCCCTTGTTCCTATTTTATTTCCCACAGTCGTTTTCTCTACATCACACTGTAGCTCCAAAAGTGTGTGCGCTGGCATTTATTTTGTGGTTATATTTAGAAATCTCAGAGATGGTCTCACAAGCGTGATTTGATCTTCAGATATCGCACAAACTCTCTCACCGTCTTCCTGTAATTGTTCTTAAGATCTTTATTTACTCTCTCATTCTTTGCGTTACGATCTGTGGCAGTTCAGCTTAGTGTCATTATTTAACCCTGTGTGTGTTTGGGCTCTCGTTGCATAAACATACACAAACAATTTTATAGATTATCGACTGAGCTGAGATTTATTCAATTATTCATAAGCGTGGGCTGTCTTCCTGTGCTTCCTGTGGACTAAACCCAGGTTGCCATGGCGACAGATGGCATCCCCGAGGTAGTACTGTGGTAGGGCAGGAGTGTGCAATATTTCTCCTGTAACTCTGAGATACACAGCTTATATTTTTTATTACTCTATGCTTTACCCCCCCCCCCCCTCTTTGGCGTTCCTCCCTGTATGTAGCAGTTGCTTTGCTCTGAATGGAATACTCCCTCACTTGTTTTTCCCAGGGCTCTCTGTGCACGTATCTCAACGGATGTACCTTGGACTGGCTGAGCTGCTGTCGATTGGCGCTTTCGGTCACCCGCGGCCTGGCGTACCTGCACACAGAGATAAGAAGAGGAGGTGAGACACGCATTAAATACACAAACGCTTCATCCACTCAAAATGAACATAAAGATGTTTGTTTACTCTCTCATTGCACTTCAAACTAATATGATTTTCTTTCCTTTGTCTGTGGAACACAAAGGAAGATGTTTCAAAGAATGTCCAAGTGGTTCTCTTCCATGCAGCGAATACATGGAATGACTAGTGGACGTGTGAATATCTCACTATTGAAAGTCATTTAAAGCATAAATTAGTTTTTATTGACTATTGAAATAAAAAATATTGCATTCATGCTGATAATCACATAACGTGAATTAAAACGCATTCTAACCGGATTCTAATGGACACAGAGTGGACACGTGCACTCTCCAGTCCGGGTTTTGCTTAGGTTTGCTAAACCTTCGTTTTGTTTAGGTTTGTTAAACCTTTGTTTAGCAAGATCAACACATTTTCAACTCAATGGATTAATGCATTGAATTGACAGACATAATAAACAAATTTAGGATAACTTACTCATTCTTTATATTTTGCCACATTTTAGAATAATATTTAACTTTAGAACAATTGAACAACACGATTGTAACTGTGGGAATAATGTTGTGACTCCAACATTATTCCCACAAAAATCCAAAAAAACCAAACAAATCTTTATAGTTGTCACCTTCAGCACAATTGTAAATTTAGCTTGAGGTCTCGACCTGGGATGCTTTTTAAATAACATTGAAGATATTTCCATCTATGCTGGACTGTTTTCTGGTTGCTTTTGATTTATTATTTGATCCAAATATTTCATTTAGAGCTGTCAATTTTTTTTACATAATATAAGCGTACTGTGAAAAATAATTATGTATTTATAAGTACACGCACATGCTTATATAATTATTAGAAAAATGATATAACTATAAATTATATATAAATATAAAAATGTACACAAAAATGTAAATATTTCTTCAATGTATGCGTGTATGTTTTAATTATTACACACAGTACACATATATTATGTAGACAAAGATTTGTATTTTGCTTACGAGTCCCGACAAATGGTTTTCAAAATATTTTATTTTTAAAAATACAAATGTAGTTTTCTAATGAAAGAAATTAATATGTTGGCAAAATTATATTTTTTACATAAATCAATTCAAGCATTGAAACACCTTGAGATAAAAAGATTTTTAAGATCATACAAATTTATTTTGTGAAATTATCCTAAACTTTTGACCAGTTGTGTATAAAATTTTGATTCGAGTGCTTAATGGATCCTCAAGTCACAGTATAGATGTGAATGTAAGTGTGTTTTTTATTTATAGTCTCAGCTTGACAAAACTAGATAGCAGAGGTGTCCTTTTTATTTTTTTCAATAAGAAAGTTAATGATGCTGTTTGTTAGATGCTGTTCGTGTCAGAAAAGTGCATGAAACAGAGAGATAGAGAGACCAAAGGGAAGGAGCAAGCAATGCTGTCTTTTCATTTCAATGCAGTCATCCTGCTAAATCTAGCTAAAACTGGGTTTTGGAACAACATGGCTGGTTTCTAGCTGGCCGTTCGCTGATTGGATGTTCCTTGTTCAAAATAATATGTGTGCAAGCCACGCCTGTGACCTTAACCGGGTTATGAACCTTATTACGTAGCAGAAGAAATAGTAATGAGGATTATTCCTAATAAGCAATTCAATATTGATTAATGTTGTTTTATATAATGTCGCTTTTACTGTATAATAGCTGTATAATTTGCTGGACAGCATATCATGTTGAGTTATTCTGTATTCTTGTTTTGTCCCTCACTAGTGTGTTCTAGCGCTTTCTAGTGGCTGTTATAATAATGCATTTTATTCTCATTTTCTCTCTCCTCTGTTTATGTTTCTGTCATCACCACCACCCCTTCCACTTCCCTTCCACTCTCCCTTCCTCTTATTGTTAGATGTGTATAAACCCGCCGTATCCCACCGGGATCTAAACAGTAGGAATGTGCTAGTGAAGGCAGATGGTTCATGTGTGATCAGTGATTTTGGACTGGCCATGATTCTGACGGAAAAGAGACCGCCGGGTCAGGGAGACGAGGACAATTGCTCCATCAGTGAGGTCAGCAAATACAACCCACACCGGTCCAGTTTAAAGCAATCCAGCGCGGTGTTTCACACAATGAGTTTCTTTTTACGTTCTGTGATACGTTCTAGGTTGGTACGGTGCGCTACATGGCCCCAGAAGTGCTGGAAGGCGCTGTCAATCTGAGAGATTGCGAGACTGCATTGAAACAGGTGGACGTTTACGCACTGGGTCTGCTCTACTGGGAGACTTTCATGCGCTGCTCTGACCTCTTCCCAGGTTTGGGTAAACACATACACGTGTGCTTCCGTGTCATGGTAATTGTTTGTTTTTAAGTGCTTTCTCCTTTCACATCAGGTGAGACTGTGCCAGCGTTTCAGATGGCATTTCAGGCAGAAGTGGGCAACCACCCGACCATAGAGGACATGCAGGCGCTTGTGTCCAGAGAAAAAGAAAGACCCAAATTTCCAGAAGCCTGGAAAGAGAATAGCCTGGTGAGAAATGTGAACACAAACATACGGCTTATTGAATGGTAACGCATCTTTGATATATATGTGCGTTTGTGCTTGTTACGCAGACTGTGCGCTTAATGAAAGAGACGATGGAGGACTGCTGGGATCAGGATGCCGAAGCACGACTCACAGCTCAATGCGCAGAGCAGAGACTCACCGAGCTTCTTTCTATATGGGGGCGAGAGAAATCATCCAGCCCTGCTCTCAACCCAAACACTGCGCTATATAACCATAGGTAATCGATAACCAATAATCACTGCAGCACTAAAGATAATTAATAAGTTGTAATTTGATTGATTTCAACAATCCCCACCTGAGAATAAAAAACATATTTTATTTTATTATTTTTGAGCAAACATTGAAATTGGGTCCAACACACAAGAAAAATTAATATTAATAAATTAATTAATATTCAGATTTGGTAACTGGCGGTTGTATACTTTTTTTGTATCTCGTGAACTTTTATTTTCTAGAAACATCTCTACTGGACCACAGACACCCGTGGGTTCCCACCCTGAATATTCATCCATACACACCGAAGACCATGACACCTCTGCTGACCCACCCTCAGTTGGAGGGTCTAATCCGGCAGAGAAGAACAGGAACTGCATCAACTACGAATGGCAGCAGGCCCAATTACGGCAGCCCGGCATGGAATGCTCCACTCCGGTTTCAGAGTCCTGCACTGCCGGTCATCCTCCACCAGGGGGCAGCATTGGTCATTCCTTTATTCAGCTGACCCAGGAAGACCTAGAGCTTCCCAAGCTGGACCCAAGCGAAGTCCAGAAGAACCTGCGGGAAAGCTCTGATGAGAGCCTTATGGAACATTCCCAGAAACAGTTCTGCTCTCCGGAAACGTTGACCTCACACAGCCCGTTCTACCCCCTCATGAACATGGCTTCTGAAGCTTCAGGGTCGCAGGGTTCCAGTCGCAATGCCGACGCCCCTGTAACCATCTTACCCAAGCAGCAAAACGTCCCTAAGAGACCGAGTAGCCTGAGCCTCCACGCGAAAACATCTTCGCTGCGGATGAAGTTTGTAAAACTTGGCAAGTCCAATCTGAAGAAAGTCGAGATGGGCGTGGCCAAAGCCTATGCGGTGAACCCACCCCATGAGTCCCAGCCGATCACGGCTGCCAGCAATGAAGCCGCGGTAACGGCTAACAAATACGCGTCCGGATCGGTACCCGAGCCAGCGGGAGGGGGGAGTTCAGTTGACTTGACCTTCAGCCTGCTGACCACTAGCTCTGACGAACAAGAGCCTCTTCTGAGAAGAGAGGCATGTCCTGACAACGCAAATAATAACAACAGCAATAACAACAATGGAGAGGGGGATGGAGACGCTGAGGCTAAACGGGATGGAGGAGAGAGCAACGAGAATGTTGGTTCGACAGGAGAAGCTTCATCCGCATCTAACACGGAGCCGGTTGCACCACCTGATACCCGTCCTGCCCCGACCACGGTTCCCCCACAGGCCCAGAGCCAACCTCAGATACACGGAGAGGCTCTCCTCAGACAGAACAGGGGGCGCAGACCCGAGAGGCCCAACTCGCTGGATCTGTCCATCACCACACTGCCTTTACTAGGTAAGTATAGAAAATATATATTAAATCCATTAAATACAATTGAGCCTCAAAGAAAAGTTTGATTTTTACAGGAGGCAGATCTGATGGGGATGTGTCGGAGGGATCGGCAGATAAAATCAAGAAGAGAGTGAAGACGCCTTACGCTCTCAAGAAGTGGCGTCCCGCCAGCTGGATTATCACCACGGAAAACCTGGATGCTGAAGTCAAAAACAACAGTCGTCATGGAGGTCAGAATCAGGCCGGTACCAGCAGACCCAAATCAGCCTCAGCTGTGTATTTAGGCGGTCGGGGAGGATCCCACTTTTCCACAGATCCCAATGATTGTGACTTTTGAACTTTAACCTCACTTTCATTTGACAAAAACTGAAGATTTCTGAAGGCTGTGGAGACGTATGTGCACCTCAGTAATAAGTACAGGACGAGTTTTAGCGGCTTTACAATGAAAAGAGCTATGCAGCTATCGCGATCTTTTGATGTGCATTTGTTTGTTTTTCGTCAATCACGTCTTTATTATTTGGTGCACTTTTTCGGAAAGAAAATTATAAATCAGATCCAAGATCAGTTGGAGACCCTGTCTGTGAAAACCCAGCTCAAGTCATTTTTTTATGATTTACGGTTTTCAATCAAGTAATTTAATTTCAGACATGAACATTTTACGACTGTATATCGAAAGCTATCGTATAGTCTGTTTTTATGAGACCTTGGATGTCGAAATTCAGTTTTTCAAGAAATTGAAAAAAAAATGCTGTACTTTTTAAATGCTCAAATACTGTGTTGTCACAAGTTTGCAATATTAAAGTTGACAAGCACTTTTAATATTTTTTATTGGTTAGATATTTGCAAAACCCAGTGACAAACATAAAGAGTGACTAATAACAATAATTTATGGCAAAAAATTTAAATGACAAAATATGGAGATACAAGGTTTCAGAAGGACAGTGGCGATATCATCTATTATTTACAGAGAAACAGACTTACTTTACCCATTTTTGTCATTTTATGACTATGACAAAAACATAATTTTCAAAGACAGGGTCACATTTGTAAAAATGGTGAGTACTTTTAACTTAACGTCAATGAAAACTTCATCACATTTCCAAAGTCATGGAAAACCTGGAAATATCAGGGAATTTTGAAATTGTGATTTCCAGGCCTGAAAAACATAGAGTAGATTCAATACAATCTTTGAAATGGAAATTCCCTAGTGAATCTCCTAAAATTTGCTCCATGTTAGCACAATCTTCATAAAATACATTAAAACATTATTGGGAAGTAATGTTAAGAGTAAAATGTTAGGAGAAGTACAGTGTTGTATGACTCGGAACAAATCTCATTGCAATGTAACAAAGCTTTAATCTTTTACCCATGCAGACCTGCTGAATACATTAACTATCATCTTCCCACGAGCTTTGACATGTATGAAACCTAATTTCACTGTGGTAACACAACATATCTCTTTGCATCAAATACAAGAAAATATTTATAAATGGTTTAACTCTACTGAAGTCGCACTTTTCTGCTTTCTGTACAATTTCAAGTTTACTTGTACAAAAGACAACGCTGCACTTGATCTGGACCACTTGGTGTTCTGGATCACCATGTTAAGATGTCTAATGACATGCTTCGGACCTGCTTGTTATTCGCTCGTTTTCTATGTGTGTGAATGAGATGAAGGATCCTCGTGTTCCTGTGTCTTGTCTCAAGTGGTGTGAAAGGTTTTTGTGCTGCATGTTCGTATGTGATGTTATGGGGATTGTCATGTGACCGTTTCGATCATTTGATGAAAAAGCACAACACACAAGAGCTGCGTTTTACAAAGACGGAGCAGCTTTGGTTTGACATTGAGAATTATTGTATTTATGATCTGCTCTGGCATGTCAGTGATAATTAAATGGACATTGTCATTTTAATCCTATAAGCACTGTCCCGTATTATCCGCACATGACTGCTGCATGTCTTACAATTATCTTATTGAGCAGAATATATTTTCACCCTGGACTCTGTAATGTGTGCGTGTTTATGCATTTGTATGTATGCGAGTGTTGTTGTGATGTTATTCTCCCGTGAACACAATTGTTGTAATCGTGTTGTGGTCAATCATTTTTTACCCCTTTGCTGAGACATTTAAAAAATTGTGATATATTGTATAACAAGGTGCAGATTGTATGGTATTTGCAAACTTTATTTCAATGATGCTTTGCATTTGCATAATTAAAAGATTTTGCTATCATCAATCGTTTGGAAGTTCAATATGACTGTTTCACCACTAGACGGCGCATTAAAACTCGTTACACATTCAATGATCCATAGGAGGGCATGTTTTTCTATAATAAGCATTAAATTCATAAATGTCAAAATTATACTTGCTACACTTTGATGCGCTACCGATAAAGCTCGCATTAATGCTTCATAACTTAAAACTCCTGCCAATGTTCTGCTTTACATACGCAGATACTAAAATAAAGACTTCTAATGAAAAAAGACTTTAGTAACCACATTCAATCTCAAGTTCAGGACAGCACGAGGTGCTGAACTGACCCTCTACCGGACCTTGAATTTCTGCTGTTTAAACTCAGAGGGGTGTCGCTGTCTCAACGCGCACTCGCACGCGCACGCAATCTAGCACGGAGCGGCTCGGGACTCCGGGGATCTGACGCTCATTCGCGTGAGTGCGTTACGGTAACCAAGCATTTCTGTTTCGTCGTGTGGGGAATCCGACGCTTCGGAAACAAACGCAGAAGTATGAAGTGCCGAAGATGACCGACGCATGGTGTGAAGACCAAGAATGCGTCGTTTCAGAACAGGTCGCAACTGAGGACTTCGTTGGAAGATTGCGTGTCACTATAGAAATGTATCCGCAGACTCTTGGTTAAAATTCAGCTCAAGGTGCGATGGCGTTGTCTGGTCAGCCCGAGACGCGAAAGTTCACGCGCGGTCTGAGTAAACCCGGCACCGCGGCGGAATTGCGTCAGAGCGTCTCTGAGGTGGTGCGCATTTCTGTATTAGTGGTGAGTGAGAGCGTCTTTAAAGTTTGCTTGATTCAGGTGTGTCTGTTATCGGAATAACCCACTTTCCTTATTGCCTTTCTATTAGAGCAACTGTCATTTCTCAGCATTATGACCTTAATAGTAAAATATAGGACGGGCTCGAGAGTTTCAAATAGACTAACTAAACCAGGTCATCACATATTTCAATATTGATTCAACTGACATCTCCAAATACATTGAGTGTCAGATTAAACAGCCTAACATTATAATATTCTGACAGAATCAGCTATGACCTTCCACCTGTTAAGTGTCCATCATTTCAGTCATGCCTCTTTATGATGGAAAGTTTTCCACCACTCATTGTGTTTTCTTTTGGAGGCTAGAAATGGAAAAACGGTTCTATATTCCAGCTGTGCTCTCCAGTCTCTTGAATGATGTCACCTGCGTACATCGACTTGAAGAACAGTAGAAGGAGTTTAGAGAACTATGATGTCTCCTCATCGGTTGCCTAATATGAACGTAGAGAATTCCCATCTGGAACTAATGGGATGCTAAGATCCTTGACCCATCTGATTCTGCCATAATTCAGTTGTTGCCTTTCAACGTTACACTTGAAAAGCACATGAAGTTTGCCATCCTCGCTGTGTGCAAAACAAAGTCTCTTGTGCCACAAACTCCATTTAGGGGGCAAGGACTTCCACGATCAGTGATGCTATAATGCTTTTTGTCTGGTTGCTCTTGACTTCTTTATGCACTTGCATGTATTGAAAGTGTTAAGAATTTGGGGCACCTTTAATAAAGAGAGGAGGTTCCAAGTAGGATTTTATTATGGCTTTATTTCCATTATGACTATATGCAAGGCACATTCTGCAGTTTTTACTCTCCAAGTCACAGTTAAATGAGAGGTCACTGCATTCAATTGCTGGCAAATACATTTTCTACTGTGGCAGTTTAGCAGATTTGGGGATTCAGCCCCCGATTTGTGGAGTGTTGGATTAGACACGGATTTTCAATTCAGTAAGTATTACCATGGTTACTCATGGTTCAAGGATTAGATTTAAGCATGGGGTATACTTCTTTTTTTACGCGTCCGAACGCACATCCTTGCAAAGTATACTGCTTTCGACTCATACGCGTACACACAGGTTTTGACGCATGCACATTACGACATATTGCAATACTTCTTCGGGTCTACAGGGGTCACGTTTTCTTCTACTACCTTGAATCGATGCTCCCAGGACACGGTCACCACCCGCTGGTTAAACTAAGTACTGTACGAAATGTAACACACATTCGCGAGGGTGCGCCTACTATACGCGCCACGCGCACTGTACGCGTAAATAGGGAACTATACTTCAGCCTTTAGAGTTTGCCCTGTTGACATCAATTCATTTTGGCTTGTGAATTAGTGACAATTTTAAGGACATCCTTTGGTAATCAAATTAGAAAAATAAACAGACAAAACTCCATTATAGACAGTTCATATACGGTTTAATAACATAAAGCACGCTTTACTTTGAGACATAATATCTCAAGGTATATGAAGAGATTGGTCAGAAGGAACAGTTCACCCAGAAATGAAAATATCTTTTACTCACCTTCAATATTTAGTTTTTGTTCAACCAAACTGGGGCACTATTGACTAAAATAGTAGGAAAAAACTACCATGGTAGTCAGTGGGGCCCCAGAACAATTTCCCACATTCTTCAAAATATCTTCTTGTGTGTTCAACAGAACAGTTAAAAAAAGTAAAAAAAAGCTGAGGTGAGTAAATTATGACAGCATATTTATTTTTGAGTGAACTATCCCTTTAAGTAAAATGTCATCTGATCATTATACCTAATATATCACTTCAACAGATTTAAAGGGTGTTTCATGGGAAATATGACCTTTAACAAAATCCAAAAGGATTTGTCAGTTAGATATTCACAGCTCGCTTGATCAAACAGATCTGCAGATAAGGGGGCCAGTAGGGTCTTATTTTGAATTCTCAAAGAGCACACTTTTATATACACACCAATATGATCACTCTCTGGCAAACACATTCTGAATTGATGAATGAGCAGACACGCTACAAAACATCTGAAAGTGATTCTCTTTCACAAGTTCTCTTGTATGCATTGTTTTAATGACTACTTTCTGTTATTTGGCGGTACCTATTTTAGAAAAAACGACTTGTTAGCACAGCTTCCGATACGCTGTGCGACAGGTTAACACTATGGTCGTGGTGACATCAGCTAAGTGTGGAAGTGACCAGGACCACGAATGTGCTTTTGGATCAATGTGAGTGTTACATTTCAATTAATGGCATAGCCCCCTCACCACCACATGCAGACACACGTAAGCTACTGCGGGTCATTCACATTGACAATTACACAGCTGTCTGTTTCCTTAATGACATCTATGCATGTGTGTGTGTGTGTTCGGTAGCACATATCAAAGTCCCTGCCCAAGGTATCTGTTACTCTCCCAGATGGGTTAATGGTGGCCCAGCATACGTTAGATAGAACTCTAAAATGTAGTACATTTCTATGTTTGGTGTTTACATAATACCACATAATCTTGGGCATACTCTTTATTTCATGTTTTCTATTCAATTTTAAGTGTATTACCTGTATAACTGTCAATGTGTGTGTCATAATGTAGTTCACTGGCCTCATTGGTGACAGTGTTGTTGCTGTGTGTGCGTGAGGAGCAGGTGAGGCCTGCTGACTAGATATCTACTTCCATTTATAATGGATGGGAGCAGCTTGGGTGTCTGTTCTATTTTTAAACGCTCTTTGTCCCGTGGGCTTGTTAAAGGACACTGAGAAGCTTCTGGTCATGTGACCAACTCACTGCCAGAATGGTATGAACACTGAGCTGAGAGATTCAGCGATAAATGCAGTAACCCAATAACTTGAAGTGTTCTGACATAATATTGAAATCACCAAGCAATGCTTACATTTAAAGAACTAGCTGTCAAACCTGTCAAGCTCCACGAAAATGCCATGAATAAAAGCATCAAAAGTAGGCTAAAAGAAAAGTGCATTGCAAGTTTTTCAAAGTACTCCAATAATATGTGAGGAGCATATAGGTGTACGATGATAGGATATTATTCCAAATATTGGGTCTCTGGGTTCTGTGTCTTGATCTTGCAATGTCTCTTATTTTGAAGTTATGTTTTGAAGTTCATGTCACTGGTCTTTGTAGTCTTTTGTGTTACTCCGCCCTAATGTCCAGGTGTGTCTTGTTACCCTTAATTGTCGTGGGTGTGCACAGCCCTAATGTGCCTTTTGTCGTTTGTCTTGCTTTTTTTTGTCTAGAAGTTGATTCTGCTGTTACTGAGTTATATGTATTAAAGATAGATCATCGTCATGTTTAGTTAAATCAAAAAGTTTGTTTGTGTATTGTGTTATAAATGAACTGCAATTGTTTTTTTCAATTTGCCGTCAGTGTAGTTTTATAACTAAACCAAGTAGGGATGTGCAATTAATCGAAAATTTATTATAATCGTAAATTTTGGCCTTTTAATTACAAAAACAAAATAATCAAGGTAAACGATTATTGTGCCACATTCCATTTTCCAAGGATCCTTTCTTTTCTTGTAGTATAAATCCACAGCGCACGCCTTTCCGTTACAGCGGTTCAGCAATGATTCTTTACATTTATTTTTCAGTTAAATTCAGCGTTTAAAAGCCAAGCTTTTTTATTTTCTAATTATTTTCCGAAGTAATTATTATGAGCTGCATAATTATTATATGAGTTGATAATTAATATTCATAATAAAATTAATATTAAACATAGCATTTAAAAAACTATATTTGTAAAAAAAACAAGCTTCGATATATAAAGCATTTTAAAGTAATGAAGCATACATATTTTCTTTTGATCTTATAGAGTACTAATAGAGTAGTATTGCATACTTCGTATCTTAGAAGAGTATTTAGTTTGATCACATTTATAAAAGAGAGATACAACTGTTTCTGGAAAAATAAGAATACCGGGGGGTACTAAATCACGAGCACACAATACATCATCGCAATACATAATCCCTGCATAACTATCGATTCACTATAAATCTGTGTTGTTTACATTATGCACGTACGCGCCGATTGCCAACAAAACACAGACATATGACTTAGTTTCACTTACCATATGCGGTTCATTTCCGGTATCTTTTAGTGCTGGGACTGCGCCATCTATCAATTTCAAACAATCTCAATGTCCAGCGTTATATATCCACTGTTTATATAACATCCATCACTGAAATGCCGTGAACAAACAAACCACCAAACCAATCTCTATCGTAACAAGCACTGCAGCTGCACGCCCACAACGCAACCAATCTTGACGCAGTTTAGCCAATCTTGATGGCAAGCGGGTCTTCTTCCCTTGTTGGCTGACGCATGGGCGGCCTATTTCTTTCTCCTTTTCTGGGAGAATTCCCCAATAAGGGACTAAGAAAATTTGTTACGAAATGGATTTTCATGTTCTCATTTTTTTTCCCGAAACCTATACGAACACAGAAATACCATGCAATACGTCCAACTCGTTTTTTGACAAGTTGACCGTGTTAAGCATGAGGAGCAAGCACGTTTAACATTGTAAATAAGTCAGAATGCATGAAACATCGTTGCATGGACCCTTTAATTCTGATTTTCCTGAAAAATCAGCCAAAAGACATGCAGAATACTTGATCCAAACTGTCATTGTGTTTGTCAACGCCCCTGTTAGTTCCGCTGAGCTCCTAACTTGATTTACAGAGGAACCAGACCACAGCAAACACCAGAGATCAGCCCATCAGAGATAACATCAGCCCTGCCTTTCCGTTATTAAATCCTGCTACCACTGTAAACAGCAGGCCAAGCTTGCTGTGTAATTTAACTGCAATGATATTGATGCTGTTTAGCAAAGATAGTAAACTTAAGGCTCCTTTCCATGGCAACGTGCCATCATTTTACAGTTGCAACCAATTACATCATTAACTACTCAGGAAGAAAGCTCTGGAAAATGTCTCTTCCAGATACTTCAGCAAATGAATTTGCATTCTTGCATTCAAACCAAGCTTTTAAACCTAAAAGAAAATTCTGTCATCATGTACTCAGACTTTCTCTGATGGGAGCAACAAGATGATTTTGACCATTGACCATAGTAGGAGAAATTGTGTACATTTTTTGGTTGCCTTTGAACAAAGATCACAAGGAACAAAATATGTTTTTTAAGGAATTTAGGAAAGCGAACCGTTCTGGGGCACCTTTGTCTACCATTTAAAATATGGTTGTCAATGGTGCCTCAGAATTGTCGGTTGCAAACATTCTTGCAAATATCTTTCTTTGTGTGCAACCACACATATAAATGTATTCAGGGTTGGAACAACTAGAGGGTGAGTAATATATGACATCATTTTCAATTTTGGGGGAACCATCCCTTTACGAAAGTAAGTCAACCTCCAATATGGAAAACTCCAAAAAGTATCACAAAAGTGGTCCAAACAACCACCGTGTTAAATGATGACAGAATTTTTACATTTTTGCTCGAACTGTTTCTTTAGAACTTGGAAATAATGGAGACGTTTTCCTTCCAGAGAGAGACACATCCACACGCACAACACCACTGGAAAATCTATCAAGGCCTCTTTTTATTGTGGAAATTTGTCTGACGTCCATGTTAAAAGTGAGGGAATGGAAATACTAGTCAAAGATTCTCCTTTTTTAGTTGCTGTGCATATTTCTTCAGTCTTTCTCTCAGTCTCTCTCACGTACACACACACCAAGTATATGAAGTGCTAATTTGATTTTCTTTTGGGCTAAACAGGTAATAAAGGAAGTTATGATAGAAGATGGATAGAGTCATTTTGTGTAAAACTGATATTTGGCCCCTTCCTCATAAGTTGCAGGGAGGGATGTGATACATTTTCATAGTTTCCTGGGACTCCACGCGTAACATTCTTTGTGTTTTTGGATGCATATCATACAGGTTAATGTCTGACCATGATGCTGAAGGTTGAAAACTTAGATCTTAATAAAAATATGCAACAACCAGGTCTTTTAAATATCTTTCTGCTGAAATATCTACTCCATTGACTCATAATTATTATATATTGCTGACACTATATTTGCTGTAGCAGACATGACATAATACTCATCAATATTTCCATCAAATGCCTTCAGTGACCTCGATGGTGTTAGATAGTATGCTATGGTACTAATGGTAATATGTTGTAGTCTAAAATGACCATGGTACTGCCATGGTACACGTGCAGTGTATGTCCAGAATAGCATGGGAATACTATGGTTATTTGTTCAAAATAGTGTAGTGCTTATTAGTGTAGTCAGCTGTGTGAACCTTTAAAATGTGACACATTTTAAAAATGTTCATGCCTTTGTTTCTGTTTCAAGATTTAAAATTTGATTCACACACTGAAATGCAGACTTGAATTTTGACGCTGACAAGAAGAAATATAAAACATTGCGTCCCCCAATTCTAGCCCGTCACCCATCTAGATGATAAAAGGCAGCACAGTTAGCTGTGAGGTCTCTGTTTGAGTTTTTTCTGTCTTGCAGTCTGTCCTCAGTCAGCTTTTTGAGAGAAGAAACAGCATTGTTACATAAACCCAGCTGACCCACGACCGAGTGAGAAAGCAGACAGCTGAGAAAGAGATTTGATCTGAGACCCGTGAGCTTTGAAGCAGGTCTGTCTGACTCTGACCAGAAGTGCCGTGTGTCGGGTTTGCATGAAGACACGCACAGAACACATTACTGTTTTTCTTATATTTCTTCTTTTTGTGCTTCCGGAAATGAACATTATTAAAGCTGTCGTAGCTTTCCTTGCCTCAGCTGCGTTTAGCTGCAAATCGTTTCAGCAGTTTTGCTTAAATATTCTAATCTGCTCTGCTTGTGAGACCAAATCTATATTGCTATACATTATTGTATCAGAAAGAAAGTCACACAGGTTTAAAATGACATGAGGGTGATGGATGTTATCGTTTTGATTTTCGTTGAACTATGTGGTGCTATGGTGTTGTTTGGTTGGGGGGTCATCCAAATCTGGTATCAGTGACGGGCAACCAATGTTTTGTATCAATTTAAGTGTTTTTAATTAACATTTCTGATATTGTGTTTCTATGGTATTGGGTAACTGTATGTTCAAATGACTTTTGAGCAGAGAACTTTTGAAAGTTTAAAGTCTAAACAGAAGCAAATGCAAGTGAGGTCAAAGGGCAGTCCTGTTGCTACTGTTGTTTGGTACCTCAGGGGTCCAGTGTATTGTTATGTTATATGGTCTGTGACTGGTGTTCGGTCAGTGATTGCTGGGCTTTACTCCGGTGTATGCACACAGATATTTTCCATTTTGAGAAGTGCTAGGTCAGCTGGCATCACAGGGAACTGCATGTTTAGTGCCAGCACAGTCATTAAACCAGCCCTTGTTTTAATACTCCTTAAGTAAAGTCAATCATTTCCCATAATGCATTCTGTACTACACACGACTGTAGGAACGTGAAATACTGTATACAGAGCCTGGCCCAATAGTGAGTGTTTAAGGTGAACTCAATTTTTCAGAGTTCTAATGTACAGTAGGAAATTGAGTTTTTCTTTAATATCTCTTACTATGCAGATATAATAATAGCAGTACATTTACATTTTCACTTTACAAAAATGTATCATATTTATCATTTATCGTATATATTTTTCATTCAATACAAAGTATATATTAGTCTAATTTTGCTTTGAAAGGAAGGTTTGATACGCTCTCTCTGATGCAGTGCAGTATTTCAGTGCTTGACTGTTCTAAAGAGGATTGCCTATGATTAAGAAGTGGATTATCTCTCACACTGGCGCCCTATATTTCTACTGTGTATGCGCTGTAAGATTAAAGTTAAACCAGCCATTGGGTCACAGTTAAACCACCATTTGCTGAAGATCTACAGTGTGTAACCAGTTGACCCTTTGTTATACCGTAATGCCATGGGAAAAATGAAAATTCTGTTTTCCTTCACCCACCCTCAAATTGTTCCATATCTGTATACATTTCTTAGTTCTGATGAGAAAGATATTTGCAAGAATGCTTGTAACCAAACAATTATTGGTCACCATTGACTACCGTAGATTTAGTTCTTTGTTCTGTTGAACACCAACAAAGGGTTCTGCATGTTCGCAATAACAGTTGAGGAATAGGATCTGTGACTGATAACCTTGAAGTGATCTAATAGAGATTGGAAATTGAATTGAAAATGAATGCAATTAATTCTTATTCTGAAAATGGGAGAGTATTCTGAAAGACTTTGCAGTTCTCTCATGGTCATGTTTCACTGACTAGCTCAGACAAGCTTTTTGGAAATAAGTATATAATTGACAGACATCATTTGTGTGGTTGTTTAGTGTGGAGCGCATGTTTAATAAGTTAAATAGCATATCAATTATTTTACATTGAGAACAAGCAGCCTCCATTGGGTGGTTGGCCTGATATTTGCATATGCGAGTAAACAGACATTAGTTTATCAATACTTTATATCCGCATGAAATGATGATTTTAGTTTATGTTTGTGGCTTCGATGTGAACCTGGTACTCTGTACTACCGAAAAATCTTGTACTACATCCCCAGAGGATTTTATGTATTGTTATGGTTGGGTTTTATTCTGTAACTGTAAAAGCAATGGGACTTTTATATTTTATGGGACTTTTATTACACATCATGAAATGTATAAATAAATAAATGTATGTAATTATAAGGGCTTTTAAATTGAGAAAGACTGCCATTAAAATGTTGCACCATTTAAACCTCTGGCGATACAACATAGTTTTACAGGAATTCGTGACAAACTAGACATAAGTCACAAAATGTATAAATCTTTTTATTTGTGTTCATGGACATGATTTTCTTAGTATTTTTCATATGAATATAAGATTTTCACACATATTGCACCTTGTCCACATCTCCAGCACAGACTACTTTTGAATCATCCAATTTTGGTCGTCCAGAATTAAACAGACGTTAGCATGACGACATACTTTCCTGACATCTGAGGTTTTTTACATAACGTAATAGGTTGAAACGTTTTATAGAAAGGAAATGTATCCCTACCAAGAGCACAAAAGAGTCACAAGATTTGAGATTCTCTGTTTTTTGTTTATGTACAGTTTGACTCCAGAATTCTTCAATTTTTTTCAAGAATAATTCTGTTGTCACGTCACCAAAACAATGAGAAAAACTGAAACTGGAAAACGGCGCATCTCCTCTGCATTGTCATTGTACTTCAGTAGATTATTTTCCTGTCCGTTCAATATTCTGCACAGTTTGGGTTTGACAGGGTCTAGTGAGCGCCCGGGGGTCCGTGTGAGGAACAAAGCTAACTCTGTCCTGTGTTCTGACCTGTAATCTAGCTCCCGGCTAGATTGGTGCAAGCAAAGTGTGAGCATAACCAGAGTCTTTGGCTGCTAAACTTGAGCCAAACTCCAGCCGTGTGAGAAACTCGCTCTGTCCTTATGTAACCTCTCCCCCGCACAGGGCCCTATGTGGTCTATGATGTTGAATTCCCCAGTGCCCTGACAAATGGAGATGTTTCTTTATAACACTCATTCGTTCTGTGGAACACAAACGGAAAAGATGTTGGGCAGAATGTTAGTGACAGACAGCTGCAGTTCTCATTTACTTTCATTGAGCGTTCCACGGAAGAAAGTCCTATGGGGCTGTCATGTTTAGATGAACTCAGAGATAAAATGTACTGTGCTTTTGAAGCATCTATCGATATAAATTTTTATTTTAAGGCATTTTCTTTATTTGCCTGTAGGTGGCAGAAGAGCCCAGCTGCATGTGCACACAGAGAGCTTTCTGACTATTCACTCTCTAAAACATTATTGATTTGAGCTAATTGTGTGCTGATGTTTTCAGCTTTCATTCTACTTTTAAGTACATTGAATCATTAATGCACTTTTACATTCTGTTCTCTTTCCTCTTTGTATTCCCACGTTCTCTCTCTACAACTTTTGCCCTTATCTTCTCTCACGAAACACCTGCTGTTTAATTATTCAACTTGCAGGCGAATTCACAAATTTTTTTCTGCCAGCAATTATTTCCATATTTGATACACTCTATGGATTTGTAAATGAATAAGTTTTTTCAGACTCATTCGCAATATTGCATTATCTCTATGGCAACTGCACACGCTACATCGCTTTTGGAAGGATCCTCTTGGACCATAAGGCCTCTGACGTCAGTAACCCTACCACCCGGTTCAGCTCCGAAATCAAATCCAGGCGCAAACCAAAACAATACGCACAGAACTCGCCTCCAAGCAGCAAAAATGGAGCAATTAAAATACAGACTCGCAAAAACAAATGTTGGAAATAGACTTTCAAAAGAACAAACTGGAATTAGATGAAAGCAGCAATGATCACTCTGTTATTATTGGGTTTAGGCGCAGAGTTTAAAAACATTGTGCAAACCTGAATGACTTTCTTTCTTCTGCAGAATACAGAAGAAGATATTTTAAAGATTGTCTTTAACCAAACCACACTGGACCCATTGACTTCAACTGTATGGACTGAACAAAAAAAAAACACTGAGCCATTTCTCAAAATATCTTCTTTTGTGTTCCACAGAGGAAAGAGTCCTATACAGCATTTGAATAACATGAGAATGAATAAATGACATCATTCTTTATTTTTGGATGAACTATCCCTTTTATTTGATCTGTACTCCCCAATACAGTACGTTCCAAAAGGTTTTGTACAGCCTTGATTATATTTTACTAAATCACATTTACCTTCATGAGAAGTTTGAATGTTTAAAATCATTAAAGGAAGGTCTATTTGAAAAATGGGGTCTGTTGATCTTCTGCTGACATTCTGTGTGTGTACTGTGTGTGGGTGTGTTATAGAGCGTTTGATGTTGAGCTGGGATGTATCTGTTGTGTTGTAAAAAACATCCACAGCTTGATGTTCATTAGGTTTATGCTCCCCGCAGTCTCTCCTCGGTCAAAGAGACCCTCAAAAGAATATGAAACCCCCCATACAGTGAGTGCATTAATCTTCGTTCATCTTCATATCAGTCTAAACTAACACATCCAATCGACTTAAAAAGGAGGGACGGGTCCATTTTGATGACCTTAAAAGTTGTGTGTCTCTAACTCTTAAAGGTCCAGTGTAGGAAATTTAGGGGGATTCAGTGGTGAGGTTGCGAGTTGCATCATCACGTTTTCGCTTCTTTTCCGAAGGAGATAACGTATTTACGAAAGCCGCTCTGTAGAGCAGTTTGTCCGTTTAGGCCTACTGTAGAAACAACATGATGATAAATAGCTCATTGTAGGGTAATATAAATATAACGCTTCATTATGTAAAGTGTTTATACACATCTGAAGATCAAAATTTACACACAGCCCCTTAAAAGAACTCCAAAAGAATGCCAAAAGAACTGGAGCACATCTCATTGGTGGAGGCAATCAACAAGCACCTATCAGTGTTAATGTTACTCAGCTTGCATACACCAGCATTAAACGCAAACTGGATAAATCTGTTCTAAATATAATGTCGTATTGTCTGATTCAAAGCCTTAACATCGGTGAGCACTTACACAGCATGCAAGCTCTATAACTTATTAATATTAGATGGCATTGTGCAATCGAAGAGAAATACAGAACATTTACACCTCGGTTACGTGCACTTGACCTTTTTGTCCTGTGATGTCATGTTGGAGTAAGAAAGGGACGCAAGATGCGGTCATGTTTGTTTTAGTATGTCATCCCTGATATGTCTGAGTCATTTACTCTCTGAAGTGGGTGACTGTGTCAGTGCCTGATGAAATATTAACAGGGATACAGAGGGGCTTTTATTTCAGCTAAAATGACAAGCTTAACTTACAAATAACGTTATTGTCACGGTGTGTGGACAGAACCCAAACGCAGGCAGCAGAGTTAAATAACAAAAACTTTATTTAAACAAAAGACCCTCGATGGGGAGAACATGATCTAAAACAAGACAAAACTGTAAACTAAAACTTTCCACAAGGGGAACAAAACAAACAAAATCCACAAACTTAGAACAGGAACTAACACGATAATCCATAGACAGGAATAATCCAACAAGGTGACGTGAGGAGGTACGATAATGACAAAATGACAATGAACCGACAAGGGACAGAGGGAAAACTGGGGCTTGATAAAGGGAAAACACTAACAAGGACTGATGACACAGGGAGAGTGGCCACATGTGACAAGGATGAAACACTAAGGGAAAGCTAACAGGAGGATTGCACGAGGCAGGTGAGGGGACTGAAACACTAAGGGAAGGATGGATCAGGGCTGGAGACAAGACTAACACTAATGGACCGCTAACCGGGGAAACAAGGGGGCGGGACTAAAGGACGCGACACTGGAGAGAGAGCATGGCTTCTTAAACCAAAACAATGCTCTTTCTCCACACAAAACACATGGGACTGACATGATCCTGCCACAAGACTCGAAAACCACGACAAGGCGAGGCAGGATCATGACAGTTATAGTAAATTAACAGTAAAAATAACTCAGATGTAAGTCACATTTCAGACGAAAGCGTTGAATTTCGAACATAGAAAATGTTTACATCGTAATATAAATTGGACTCGCATATACATTTACATTTAGTCATTTAGCAGACGCTTTTATCCAAAGCGACTTACAGATGAGGAAACATTGGAAGCAATTAAAGCAACATAATACATAAATACATAAGTGCATCAAAACTAGTCCATTAAAGCCTAGCCTATATCCATTAGACTTTTAAGACTATTATGGACGAGCAAACCAAAAGCTAACGAAGCTAGCATTACTTTTAATAACAAAATGCAATGCAAATTATCCAATTTTGCATTTTCGTGAACAATAATATCTTTTAGGTTAAAATATTGATACACACCTTGTTTCTCCTGATAAATCCAAAAATGTGTCGTTGTTGAAAGCTGCTCCTTCCTGAGACGATTTAAAACTCCTGTGTCAGGTATGCGTCAACTGTCAGTGAAAATGACCCAACCTATATAACCCATCGAACTGGGTTACACAAAAACAACCCCAACGGTGAAAAAGAACCCAATAAAATGACCCGCTCAGCTCAACACAGCGTTTGGGTTCAAAAAATAACCCAACGTTTTTTACTGTGTGTATTAGTTATCAAAGGATTAGTTCACCCTTTCCAAAAATTCTTTATTCATCCTTGTGTCACTCCTGACCCGAATGACTTTCTCTCTCTTAGCTAGATTCTCAAGTAGCTTTTATGACACTCATATTTCCATTTCGGATGCTTAAAAGCATCTGTCCCCATTCACTGTCAATATAAGTAAAGCAGCTATAACATTCTTAAAAACATTTCTTCGCGTCTTCCATAAAACATGAGAAGGCGCATAGATTTGTAAAGACAAGTATGAGTACACAATGAAAAAGGTTTTTAAATGTAGGTGAATTCTTTCAAATAACTGATGGATGAAGTGTAAGATGTTTACATGTGTGTTATTGTTAACATGAATGGATGCTCAGATGTTTCCGTGCGAGCAAGATGTGGGTCAAGAAGCACAGAGACAGCAATGTTAAAGGAGAACGGGAGAGATGGGGGCTGTAGAGGAAGCAGACAGTGAGCCTGGCACGAGAGAGAGAGAGAGAGAGAGAGAGAGAGAGAGAGAGAGAGAGAGAGAGAGAGATCAGCAGATCAGCATCTCTAGGATGTGGAGAAGTCGACGCCCAGCACTGATTCCGAAAGCAGCTCACCACACTCTTTCAATCCTCAGCACTTCTCTCCCTCGTGCCCTAGATTCAACAGAGCAGAGTCACTTTCTTGTGAAGGACGTGTTATCCTAACTGTCCCCGGGGCTGTTTCTTTTAGAAAGCTGCTTACTTTGAATCTCTCTCATTTGAATGGATGAAGTCAGTCTGCTGTCATCTTCGAGGAAGATTCCTCCTTTGCCTTCTGATGTAATTCTGGTTCAGGCCGGATGAGGGAGTGATGTATCCCAGGTCGGAGAGGTTTGTGGGGCTTAATATCTGAAAGCTGGGCTGGTTCTCACTGGACTTCGGACGCGTGCCTTGGAGAAGGAACTTTGAAAAGCCAACTGAAAGGATCCAACTTTGATCTGATCAAAGAAGAGTGTGTATATGTTTTTGGGACCAGGTGCTATGGGTTGCACAGCGAGTCTAATGCTGTTCGAAGGACTGCGGCGTGTTGTGTACAGGAACTGTGGATATGTGTGTAAACCAGAGCTGGAGGGGTCAGAAACAACAGAAGGGGAAGATTCACTCAGTCGCAGAGAGTCTCTGTCAATCACACCTGCACAGACCGCATCATCGGTAATACTTATGCCTATTTTGTTTTTATTTTAAATTGCATTCATTTGTACTCTCCATCATTGTTGCTATTTTAATGCATGCTGTGCTACAGCAGGGGCCTTTATATTTATTTCTCATGAGCAGATTTGCAGTCTTTCCTCTAATAGTATTACTCAGCACTTTGGGAAGTAGCAGTGCGATGATAAGAAGGATTCTTCAAGTGTATGTGGGTGTGTGTGTGGAAGTATGCCTGAAGGTTTATGTATTATGTATTTCTTTTAACCCCATGCAGTGGTTAGTAAGTGTGCCTGGGTGCATCAAAATAACAAGATGCTAAATAAACAGCGTAGGGATAAGCGGTATCTCAAATTTGATATTGTAATCCAAATTTTGACAATAGTTGATATATACTTAATATTTTACTTCTGCTCTAAAATAGTTTTCAGATTATCTTTTGCATGATTTTGATACAACAGTTGGTCTAAAACTTTTTGGATCAAGTTACACCTTTAATAGACATTCCTACTCTAGTACATAGAAAATTACATACCACAATAAATATTAATTTTATATAGTTTTTTTTACTATTTATGTAAATGTATTATGATTATCATCATTGTTATTATTATTATTAATGTTGCAATACGTTGCTACTGCTCTTACTCATATTCGAGTTATGAGTCCAATTTTAAAGAAACATTTCTGCATAAAATATTATTAAAATTTCACATGTAATATACATTTGACATTTATTTAGCTTTTTCAATCAAAAAAGTTTGAGGTTGTGTTGAAAAAACTAAATGTAAATTTGTTTTAATTTTTCTGTCATGTCACGTACCACAAGGGGGAACCACTGAGATAGAACATTCAAAATGGTAAAAAATACACACCTGGCGGATTACTACCTTTTATTTAAATAACACTTAATTAATGTTGCTTGAAGTGATGAAGACCTTACAATTTATGGTATTTACTTTATATTCTGTTTTCTGATAACCAAACCATCATCATTTTACAGATGTTGCATGCTGTCGCCTTTTTGACAATGACGAGTTACGTTTTGGGCTACTTGTGAGATGTAAGGGTGTAAAATGTCCTATTGGTGACACCTTTCGCAAATTAAAAATTATTTTTAACATTATTCAACATTCACAACTGTAATTTTACATCTTCAGTACAATTATCTCGAGAACATCTAGGGACTCCAATGCACAACAGAAGGTTTGAGTTTGATTGACTTTTCATTGGTCATTGAGATGTTTTGTCCACACGCAAAGAACAGAAAACACTTTATTAATCTTACAACCAGTCACCATTTTGCATTTTGGGAAGTAAAACACAAAAATATTGTTTTGTATTGTATTTGAAATACCTAAAACATGAAAAGCCCATAAACTGAATTCACTATTGCATTGCAAATCCTTGTTGTAAGCCAGATGTAAACTCATGTCGCCCACATGAGTATTACAACTCACTACTCAGCGTGTTGAACATTTTCTTGCTAACTGTAAGACCACGATAGCATTTTCACAGAGGCAGACAAGGAAAAAGACAAGCTCAATCACTTCTGCACCCATGTATTGATCTCACTGGTCCATCTCCATCCTCATAACTGTGGCCTGATCACAGGATAGCCTTTCCTTGTTCCATACTGAAGAAACATATTTTTTTCCAGATCACATATCACACATGCTTTTAATCTGAAGCTCTCTGCTCATCTCTAGATAATGCACTGCTCTCTCATAGCCTCTGATTTCACTGAAGGGTGCGTCAAATTCAGAGTCTTTCAGGTTGTCATCAGTGATATGCAGCACCAGCTGTCTTACATTCAGCCCAGTTGTGAGACTCCCACTGTGGTTGGGTGTAGACAGTGAGGAGGGGGCTTCTGGTTTGTGGTCTCCACCCTGGCCTCCTGCCCTTGGGAATTTTCCCAATTATTGCGTCATAGTGGGGTTATGCAACATACGCAATTCTAATGTTATTTAGAATTTAAAATGAGGTTTAATTTTGTTTGAAAATATGACAGTAGGCATATCGCAACCCTATTGACAAACAGTGGATTTAAAATTTCATAATATCCGAAGTGTTGAGATTTATTAGCTTATGTAGAACTTTTATGGAGCAGATCAAATATAATTCATCATCATTACGCATCCTTTTATATATAATTTAAAGGCTGAAATGTAAGGTTTGTAATATTTTAAACTTTATTTGGTCCAACCTTTATTTGAACATGATAACATGTTATGAAAAATCTGATCATCATTTTTTATGTTTTTATTTTATGTTTATTCAAACAAAAAGAGCATAGTGCTCTCACTTTTGTTGGGTTTGGACAGAAAACGCAGTGAGATCACTTTTTGCACATTTTAACATTAACGTTAACATGGGTAGCTTTCAGCCACTTTAATTTTTAAAATGAAAAAAGTCTTTATGGTTATAAGCATTCTTCCAAATATATTTCTCTGTGTTCATCAGAACAAAGAAATATACAGCAGTATACATATTTGGAGGTGATACTTTATAGCTTGACTACAAATCTGGCAAATTTCTAAAACAAATGTACCCTTATCAATTTCATCTGTAATACATTCGTCTTTCTGCATCTGTAATACAACTAATCTATTTAGCAACTTTGTCATTCTTTTGGCAAAACCCAGTCACAAAAAGGGGGACTTTCCATTGCTTTCCATCTCTTCATTTATTTCGCTTCACATTTGTTCGTCTCATGAGCTTTCGTCTGTTTGTCTCTGGCAGGTGAAGCAGACAGTTAAGATCTCTGTTTCAGCACAGAGGGAGGACAGATGAGTGTGACATAATACAATAACAATAGCGGACGCACAAACTCCCCCATACCAGAACAGCTGTGGTAAGGAGTGGTCTTTGCCTCTGCCACGAAAGAGAGGGAGAGAAAGAGAGGGAGGGTCTGAATTGATAAACACTCTTGAGAACTCCACATGGTAAAGTTCAGCAGCAGAGCGAGAGAGTCAGCTGGGAGGAAAGCAGAAACAGGGAATCCCTACGGGGTGTGCAGGCAAAAGCAGAACTGGTGATAGTTTGCATTTAAGTTTGCGTCGTGGATCATGCAAGGCAGGGCTGTTCGAGCCGCCCGTAAGGATGCAGTGTGTGACATTCCACAGCAGGGTAGGAGTCTGGGGGAGATGGAGGTAGAGGGGGAAACATCGGCACCCATGGGGGTAAGTCATTTGATACACAAAGAACAATTCATCCTCAGCTGAATTTTTTGTACCGGAATATGTTTTTGAGTTTTTTCTTCGAAACTGTACTGTAAACATTAACTTTTACATTTCAAATCAATATAAGTTACAGTCAGTACAACAGAAACTTGCATTTTACCATATTCAAAGGAGTAGTTCACTTCAGAATTTTGATGTGAACTACTACTATAGTAAGTAATATAGATTTTTCTTTCCAGTAATGAGGTTGTGATTATTTTGCAAAACCAGTCCAGAATGTGGGTTGGTGTGGATGAAAAAGTCGTCATGACAAAATGTCAATATTTCTATACTACATAAAAGGTCTTAAACATTGGTTTCATGTCACTACGCAATATATAACCTCTTATACAGTTTTTTGTATGTTTTTACATGCTTCCATCACGGACTGTAGCACCTGTATTGACGTACACCCCCTTTAATAGATCGCAGCTCCATTTTTTTGCAACGTTTTTTCTTTTAAAACTCCCATTTTATTGAACTACAGCATATAGTTGTGTGCATTTGTGTCTATACAACCGTGAGTGTTCATGTGTGTAGCAATTCAGACCAAGGGGTACAAGATTTACAGTCTAGTTAAACAGCAAGGGACGTCTGCTCCCACCTTAAGATCCTCCCTCGACCTAAACGGAGTGAAGCGGTTTAATGAGATTCCCTTTCTTCTTCCATCTTGACATTTGACACAACACATTCTGCAATCGTGCACACATGAACATGTGTGAGTGTAAATGAGTGTGCCAGAAGTGTCAGGATGTGCTTCCAGATCTTCCAAACGGTGCACACAAACAAACAAAGATGTTTGTTTGTGTGTGTGTGTGTGAATGTGTGTTGGCAATTCCTATTAGTCTCACACTGTATTCATTAAACAGTGTTTGTGTTGGCTGTGCCGAGGACCTAGCCTATAGGAATTGTGTTCAGGTTGGCTGTTTTGGATCCTAGATGAATGGCAATTGTTTTGAAGTTACAGAGAGTTGAGGTTTGAATACTTTCTTCTGGTGGAACCTTACATCCTTTGGGATGATGCTTTTATCCGAAGAGACTTACAATTCATTGATTCTGTGTTATTAGTATGTGCTCTATTTGGGAATAAAACCTGTTATCTTGTTGTCGTTTACACCATGCTATACCAGTTGAGCTACATGATGAAGATTATTCAGAGAGCAAATGCAAATTTCTGGTGCTTTGTAGTGTCTGTTTGAGTTTGGAATTGTTTTCGGCAGATATAAAGAAACTGTTTTAAGTTTTGAAGTAATCTGTTTGGCAGAACAGATTTGATGGATTGATAGACAGAACTTTATGCGACGTCTATTATGTAGTATATGAATTTAGCTTGGAATGTATAGAAATGCAGCGCTGTGGATTCAGATCGCATTCCTCAGCAGGGAGTCCCCATCAACACGCGCGATAAGTGGAGTACGGCCAAGAAATTCTCTACACATGGTCATAGACGCGCACGCGCACACACACACACACACACACACACACGCACACACACACACACTGGTTTAAACCTGCAATCTCAGTTATATTGAAAATCAATTTAGTCTCCAAGGTTTCTTCTCAAATTTAAAATTGAAATTATTTTAAAATTGACTTTTGATTGCATGCTTGGGTATATAGGCAAATCTGATTTTGTGACATTGTTGAGATTTAATATTAATTTTCATGTTTGTTAATAATCAATTATTCATGTTAAATCTTTGTGCATTGCCTAATATAAACTGTTAACATTTTTGATCTTACAGTAAAATGTATAAGTAGATGCTGAAATGAATATTAGCTAAGATGAATAAATACTGTAGAAGTATTGTTCATTTTTAGTTCATGTGAACTACTGCATTAACTATTGAAAAATACAATGTTATTATAAAGTGTTACTGAAAAACTTCAATATCTATTTCCTCCCCTTTTTAATATCATTGCTGCTGAATTGGGATATCAAATTGCATATTTTTAACATGTTTTGTGATTCTTACGATAGTTAAATAGTTTAGTTGTTGAGATTATTCCTGCTGATTTTTTTCGAAATATTTCGAAATATTCCAAAGGTTTTCACTGTCCCTCCTCTGTTTATTTCATTTGATTGTCTGCTATGATGTTTGGTTTATATCACTTCAGAACTAGGAATTAGGCTGGAGATTAACGTCACGGTGTTAACCGTGTTTAAACAGATATGTTGTAAACGTAGATTGTTTCGTTTGTCTTTGCCTGCTTGTTTAAACACTTGAGGGAGGCTGTGGCAAACAGCTTCATGAAAGTGTGCGTGTGTTGAACAGGAAACAAAACCCCCCCGAGGGAACCATTCTGTTCATCATATCAGAGTTCTGCCGCTCAGTTCTGTGTGTCCGTGTAACGCTATGAAGTCACAATGGACATTGTAACCGAGACCTCCATTCCTCCATCTTTATTGGATGAGTCAGACGCTTGACACTGACCTTAGCCAATCATAATGTGGCAAATGGAAAGCCATGTGTGTGAACTGTGCCTGGTACAGTAAAACACAATAGTCATTGACAACTCTCTCATGCCCCCTCTCTCTCTCTCTCTCTCTCTCTCTCTCTCTCTCTCTCTCTCTCTCTCTCTCTCTCTCTCTCTCTCTCTCTCTTTCTTCCTCAACTTTCTCATTTGGAGACTTTTTTCTCTCTCTCAGCTCTCTCATCCTCCCCCCCTCTCTCGCTCATACTCATGAACAGAACAGAGTAGCTGTGCACAAAGGCATTGTGTTTGTGTTTAAATAGTGAACACTGTCGTCACATCACAGAATATTGTGTGTTTAGAAATTGTACCACAAATAAAAAGGAGACAGCACCAGATACCTTTTGAGGCTTTTAATGAACATTATGTCTGAAAGGCTGATCGAACTGGACATCATATTTGCTTTGATCTTTTGATATGAAACAGGTATTTGCAGGTAAAACAGTTACAATGTCCTTAAACATTTATTTAAGCTGAAAGAGACCCATTCTGATCATTTCAACTGTTTGGCCAGTGGGTTAACTTCGGCAATAACTTTATAAATCATTTTAAGTTAAAACTGATTTTTGTCCACTGTACCTAATGCACTACAAATAGCTTTGAATAAAAGCTAATGAAAAGCTAAATAATGCAAACTAAATTGTTTTTATAGCACAAATTATGTCATTTTTACACAAAATAGACTAAAACAAATATATGTGACATTCCCAGATATTGGCTTGTTTTAAGGGGTTTTAAAATTAAATAAATAGTTATATGACTACTACATATTGTTAGAACTATATGGCCCTCGAACAAAATATATATTGGTTCTTAAAAGATTTAGTCATTTTAAAGATATAAAAGTAACAATGCTTCCAGAAACCTTGAAAGTCACTCACGCCGGAGTTCATTTGAACACCTATGAGGCAAAATTTGATGTGTTCATCTACTTTGCTCCTGCTGAATTTGTGTGTGTTTTGTCTCTAGATAAAACCAAAAGTGATCGAGCCACTGGATTATGAGAATGTTCTTGTCCAGAGAAAGACACAAATACTCAGTGATGTCCTCCGGGATATGCTGCAGTTTCCTATTGATGACTTCCAGGTAAGAATCCCCATTTGTCGGTTCAACTTTCAATGTCTAACCATCTATTCCTCCCTTAGTTTTTTTCTTCCATCTATTCTTTCCTGATATATTTCTGACAGCTGCATGAAGGGGACCTGCACAGATGTTAGCTGTTGCAGTGCTAAGTTGGGTGTGTTGAGTTTGTCTTTGACATGCACACACTTACTGGTTAGACATCTGTTTTCTGACGTCTTTATGTGAGCCGGATTTTCCATCACAACCATTACACAACTCTATATAGCATTACTGTAACATTCTCTCAGGGGAACTCTCAAGATGTGCTTCTCTGAATTGAGCCATCCACTTGTTTTCCTCTAGAAATGGGTGTGCTGGAGAGATCATTGTTCTGGACCGACAGTCTATGGAAATATTAAATGAGATATCTGCAAACTGTCCACATTTTTATTAGCCCCATTTCGTTACACTGTACTTGTATATGTGTAATCACAATAAAGTTGAATAATCTAATCTAACCCCCTCACCAAAACATGCACTCACGCACGCACGCACACACACACACACACACACACACACACACACACACACACAGGTCTATAGCTCCATCTCCATTGCCAGAAGCAACAGTGCATAACACACACTCTCTCACATACAACGCTTCAACAGTGTCTGAAGTCATGCCCGCTTCAGTCATGCCTTCTAAACAAACTTCAGAACCCAACGTCCCAAACTGGTTAGGGATGAGTTCCTGGAGATTATTTTGAAAGCATAGTTTGCTTATTTAAGTTTTACAATGAGAATAATACAATGAGGCGCAGATCTCCCTGGCTACAATGAGCAAATTCTAATGTAAATAAGAGCCGGTGGTCTGCTTTTCATTTTACATATTTGAGGCCTCAGGCCCTATTTGCATACATGCATTTGTGTGTGTGCAAGATGATGAATGAACACTTGCTTGTGTTCGTAATTCAGCGCGATTTGTTTTACTGCTACAGGAAATGTTCAGATTTACGTTAACATGTTCGCCTGACAAGTTATGTTTTTCTAATGCTCACCTGCGTCTTATATCTGGAACACTTCCACATGCATCTGTGCAGATCTCCACTTTGAAGCGTCAGGGCAGAACTCTCTATTCTTCAGTACCAGATGGGGCAGAAAAGAGAGCCAGCAGCCTGTTCGTCCAGGAGGTAAGACTTTTACTAAACTATCTAAACTCATCAAACCGTCTAAACCATATAAGACTTACTATTACATGAAACCAGAGGGGTTCGTAATAGGCCGGTAAAACAGGTCAACAGGAATTTGGCTGTATGCACACATGTGTGTAAGAATGTTCATGTGTGCGCGTGAGGTCCGGGTCAGAATTGGGTTGTGTGGATATATGTCATGTGCATTGGGCGTCGTCAGCGGAGCGTGTAAAATAATACTTCCTCCCATTAAATGACATCATCAAGGGCAGCTGGGCCAGATCTCGGCAGTTCTCCAGCTTTTTACAAATCAAAACATCTGCCTGGAACTCGAGTCAAGTGCACGCACACTCCAAAGCAATATAATCTCAAGGATCGTATGTTAAACTTCGCAAACGAACTCTAGTGAATATCTTCACCCCTTACTTTACTGACGTAAAATATTGCGCAAACATTTTTTTGTCATGCTCTGACCAGATGTCATTGTCTTTTCTGAGAGACGTAATTAAATCTGATCCACACTGAAACGCAAACAAGATGAGCTGGCCAAGAACAGATTGTTTTGATCAGATTTTGCCATAAGTCATCAGTTGCTGGTGGTTTAGTTGTTTTTCTTTTTAATATTTTTTGTTGCAGTACGCAATAACAACATTAGTATAATAAATGTTTATTCAATGATGGATGTGTTTCTCATGCCAAATGTCACTATTACTACTACAGAGGAAACGTGATGCTTATGAGGCTAGTTCACCCAATAATGAAACATCTTTCATCATTTACTCACCATCATGACAATCCAAACCTTCTTTTGCAGAGCACAAAAGAAGACATTTTGAGGGACACTGGTCACCAAACAACATCGGCCCTCATTGACTTCCATTGACAATATTTCTCAAAATATCTTCTTTTGTGTTCCACCGAAAAAAAGGTTGTGTATAGGTTTTGAATGACATGAGGGGGAATAAACGGTGACAGTTTTAATTTCAGGTAAACTATTTCTTTGAGCCCAAAATAAAAATTCAATCATAATTTGCTCTCTCATGCCATACCAGCGGTATACGACTTCATTTGTAAGTATATGTCTAAACGGGACTTAACATCGTGAAGCTCCAAAATGTACATTCATCATGAAAGGCATTATTAAGAGACTTCTGTGGGTTCAAATAATATTTTGAGGTAATTTAGTGAAATTGAAACAAACAAAAACATGTTAGCTATTAAATATGGCTTCTTATCAATACATACTTTTTACAAAATATTATACTAGTCATGAGACACATAAGAACCATGTAAGTTTGATGTAAGTCATGTTTTTATTAAACATTTTGTGAATAGCTGAAGAAAATAAGGTGCATACATCTGGGATATTAATTTTTCGGTTTCGGGTAAACTGTTTAAAGCATTTAAAGCAATGTTTGGTGTATTAGTAGATATTTTGCATATTACATAATCTAAGAGCCACAGTTAACCCAAAAATGAGAATTCTGTCATCACTTTTTTACCCATCTGTAGTCATTGGAAAATAATTCAGTGTATCACAAAAGGAGACATTTTGGAAGAACGTTAAAACTCAAGATCTCAAACCGAGTCTTATGACTTGTTCAGTATACAGTATTACCTTAAATTAAACCGATCCAAGTTCTCTACAGAAAAACGAACATCCCACAGGTTCGGATCAACACGGAAGTGAGCTGGCCATGTGGGATAAATAAATTGTGACATTAATATTAATTTAGGTTGATCTATTTCTTTAAATCTACTTGTGTTTTGGAGGCTTTTACGTTCATCTTATCGCTTTAAGAACTGCTGAGGACTGAGTATGTGTCCTGCCAACAAGGGAAATAGAATTTAATCCGTTTTACTGTAATGCCCAAAGGATATATTACTGTCTGTTTGTGGTGTATTGTGGTGACAGCTTTGACAGTGATTAACAGAGATACAGAGCCGCCCAAAAGGAATTATTTATTAAAAAAAGAAGCTACCACAGAAGGCTATGGAAAACATGATTACTAGAAATGTATACACATTTTTGGGATTGCGTCTTAATATGAGTGTGTACGTATATTTGTGTTGACCCTCTAACAGTTTAGAAGAGACATGTTTGATTTTTTTTCTTGCATAGTGCCTCAAGACCTACAACTCTGACTGGCATTTGGTGACGTACAAGTATGAGGATTATTCAGGAGACTTCCGCCAACTTCCAAAGTAAGGAGCACTACAACCCTACAAGTGACAAAAAGAGTGAATAATAGTGAGAAAAAAGCAGAAGAAAGAGAGATTTTTAGTTGAACAACAGTTGGATTTTAAATGGTACTGGAGTCAAAAGGTTGAGTACCACTGATGTACTGTACTGTATTAAAGGCCACAGGTGTCCTATGGTGTCCTAACACGAAGTCCTTACAGTACATTTAGGAAATACAGATAAAGCTAGACAATTTGATTTATTCATTCATTTCTGAAAATAATATATCAAAACATCTGAATCATAATTATAAATATAGCAAATTCACAGATATAACACAACATTATAAACATAGTACACGCTTTTAAATCTATTGTAACAAAGATCCATAAAAGGGAAGGAAGGAGGCGGGAACCGGCGAACATTTCACGAACTTTAATCAAATCGAAAACAATAACACAGAAGTAAAATGGCCACAAAACATAAATACAAACTTAACATACGTCCGGGCCCGTTCCTGTAGTATAGGCAGTAGACAACAAGGCAGGTCAATAGATTTTGAAACGGGGTGATTGTCTGCCCGCACTGTGTGTGCAAGAGAAAGAGCTGCAACACTAGTTTTATCAGTGTCCTCATCCTGCCCTGCCTCGGTGTTGACACTGACATCTTATCGTGAGCCAAATCAGGAAATAAGTCTCCATTCACACAACAAAACGTCATCAGCACCTCTTTTCCTACTTCCTCCTCCCTTTTCCCTTTACTTCCTCTCTGCGCCGTCAATCAACACACAAATACTCCAACTGTTTAAGGACAAGACCACACCCGCCCCTCTCAGACAAGAGTCTGTTAGACCTGAAGACCAGACCCACTTCCTGTCTCCACTAACTGAGGAAAATGAATCACGTCTTATCGGTCGATAACTGGCAAATCGCATTGTGGAGATGTGCAGGTGGTGTCTGGTGTGTTTAGTAAAGGTCGCAGAGTAGGCAGGATGGATGATGATGATGGTGGGGTGTGCTGTATACGCTAGGCATCCTCATCATCGAGTAAAAAGACCCTCCTGACTCTTTCATCATTGCTCAGCTAATGCCGTTTTCTTAAGCACATATGGTCTTGCGATCGTTTGGCTAAAGTCCCATTGAAAGTTTTGTTATCCTTAAGGTTGATTATAAACTTATCTGCTTCAAAACAAAGAGAAAATTCGCATTAGCATCCATATAATTATTGGAAGCGTTCCGCCTCTCAAGTACTTTTGGTGACATCATTCTGCACTTCAACTTCTATAAAAAATCTGGCAGCCGTGCCTGATATCATCCACTTCTTCATATATTTACAGTAGTTGTTTCCATAAGGTGAATTCAGTATGCCAGAGACCGGACATCACATATTGGTTTAGATGGCACTGACATTAAAAACAGCACTGATGAGTGCAAGAGGAGACAAACACAACATGTAAAAATCTATTTGTTTTGTTTACCTCACACGTGTTTTGTTTATTTACAGTAAGGTTCCTCGGCCAGAGAAGCTAGCCAGTCACGTGTTTGAGGTGGACGAAGATGCAGATAAGGAGGAGGTGAGGACAGTTCTCACGAGACCTCACTGTGTGTCTGCAAACATGCTGTTATCATTATGTGGTGATATTTGTGTCGAAAATGTACTGTTGTAAAAAAGGCTTCTGTCTTGTTATAACAGGCATGGGCCGATACATTTTTAAACAAATTTTGGTTTCGCCTGACCTTTTTATAGTACTTATGCCCCATTCACACAGACCGCTGATCCCAGAAAATTGGCACATTGACCCTGGTTGAACAAAAACCAGAAACAATGCCGTAAAAGCTGTGTAGTGATGACACACATCTATAATAAATCTTAAGTAATTTGGCTATGAAAACAAATATAGTTAAGTAATATTTGTCGAAATCGAAAAAAATAGGCCTACTGTTTGTCTTTACCCAAATCATTGATGAAGAGTCCTAATGACCAAACTTAAGGTCAGATGCGAGAATAGCGTTGGCTGTGTCTAAACGCAGTTTAAATTGAAATGACTTTTAACAAAAGTATAATACACAGCGCTTCAATAAACTTGATCGCTTACCAACCTTTTAAACATGGCTGTGTGCACCTGCTGTGCTGTATAGAAGCCCGCGTCTGTGCAGACAGCGTTTCTTCTCAACAAAAACACTGGAAACGATATAAACATGGTTTTTAGCATTATGTGCATTCTGCTTCATTACCAGGTTTTTCATTCAATCTGCGGGAGCTTATTCTGAAATGGTTACAAAATCGAAATGCTAATAAACTTTTCTCAAACTGTGTTCTCAAAAATATTCTTATATTTTTAAACTCACATTTTTGTACATCATATTATCGAAGAATTCTTACACCGTGCCATTTGTATTGCATGTTGCAAAAATACTGGCTAATTTTTACTTCGCAGCATTCCGTTATATTCCTTAATGTTTTCATTAAGGCTGTGTAAATTTGAAACGAACAAGCCTGAGCAATTTTATTTTATTTGTTTTCATATGACATTTTATATGTACATTTTGCTTAATCTCGTTGGGCTATAGCCTACCTTGCGCTCTTGTGCCTCTTTCCTCTTCATTGTTCTGGATTTACCAATAAAAAATTAAACTCACCAAAAATGCATAACCGGGTAGGATAATGTAGGATAATGCGGTTCTGGTTTCCCTCCTTCACCCGGACTCTTCCCATAATCAAACTGACTTTACTTTATCCAGTTATGTTTACTATTATTATTTCATTTAGACAGGATGGGCAGGTGAAAGCATTGAACGTGCATTGTAAACCAAGTACTGTACAGAGTAATAAATAAATAAAAAACGTGTAAGTGACATACAGAAAAAAAGTCAAATTAGATTTTTTGGTGGAGGCTGGGTTTGAAGCTTTTGAGCGCATTACTCACTACATATCATTCACAAAGAGGAGGATGATCTGCTTGCCTTTATAGGGTGATATTTCATATTGTGTATATTCAAGTGCACTAAGTAAGTATCATCCACCTCAGGAATTTGGTTATTTAATATTCAGCTGCTCAAACTCAGTGTGTCAAGAGGTTTTATTAAAAAGAAACTCATGCGGTGTTGCTTATTAACTGTGGTTTAGTATGGGAACAGGCTATTAAAATTATATTCACCATAATTCAAAAGCCTATTGCAACACTTGGGATTTCTCTCTCGCTTCTCCGCGTTCACACTGGCCTATCGAGAAGAATAAATAAATGATAAGGAACTTACAGCTCATTAGTAATGCGTTTGTGCCCCGGGACTACATTAGCCTTTAGAGAAAGAGCAGACACAGGACTCCTGTCTCCGGGCTATCCGATCCCCTGATTGGGTTTCACCTACATTTCCCAGAATTCCATCTCAGAGTCTGCCACTTTGTCTGAGCTCTCTGTAAGGAACGGAGTTTGTTTGTTTAGTCTTAAAGCAGCGCCCTGTAGGGACGAGGGAAAACATGAATAATTCGAGAGGGTCAGGTGAAAATGGACTTCATGTTGGAACACGGAGGAAGGCGTCCGGGGGCTCTAATGTGGGAAATGATGCTGGATATCAACTTGTTTTTGTTCGAGCTTAAAGAAACAGATAAAGTCACACTGTGTGTGTTACTGTTTTTGTGGCTCTGGGTGGCATGTTATATCCCTTCCTTGTTTTTCGCAGGATGCTGCCTCATTGGGTTCTCAAAAAGGGGGCGTGTCCAAGCACGGCTGGCTGCATAAGGCAAACATGAACAGTGCCATCAGTGTTACAATGAGGGTGAGTTAGCATGAGTCAACATGTTGGCATCCCGTTGGCCAATATAATGATATTGAAGATTCTATATTAAAGAAACTATATTTTATTGGGTGAATTTGAATGGAATACTGTTACTTAATACTACAAACTGTAGTATGCTACATTGTTATCACATAAACATGAATTTGGACAGCATTGGGCTGATTCTTCATAGACTTGTTTTGAGCTCGTTGGGTTGCAAAACAAACACTTGACCCTTAGCTTGGCCCTTAGAGCCAGACAGGAAGTGGGATCTTACCAGTTTATTCCATTTTCCCATGGTCCCCTTCCCCTAGGTGTTATTTTTAGAACAGTCACAAGATTACCATCTTAACATAGCGAATCTGCACTTTTCATGCAACACTCATTGCATCTCTTTCTTTCCCTTTGCCTATAGTCTTTTAAGAGAAGGTATTTCCACTTGACCCAGCTGGGAGATGGATCATACAACTTGAATTTCTACAAAGATGAGAAAATATCTAAAGAACCCAAAGGAACCATCTTCCTGGACTCCTGCATGGGTGTTGTCCAGGTGACTATCTAAACGGTCCACGATGTCTCATAGTTGAATCGACATCAGTGTTTTGTGTAAACATAATCAGTATAGATTGGTTCATGTGTGAAAAAGGGTCATAACCAATGTGTCAATGACACATTGCAAAATGACATCTCATACTTGTTTATAAGCTGAACCTCTCAGTGTTTTTTATCCCGCACTGAAGCTAGAACATTCCTTAAGAAGAGAGTACTTAAGGATGTTCCATCTTCCTTTTGAGCAAAGGTCTGTTGAGAACATTTGTGTCGTAATGTTCATTATAACAAAAAAATATTTTTATCATATCACTTAAGGGAACTCTTGAACATAAAAAACATTTGAAAAAAATGAAATGGTGAAATGGCCATGACATGAGAACATTCTGTTTTGGATTATAACTTTAGCAGGCAATTACAGTATACCCCATTTCAAATCTTAAAATCTATAATGTTTAAGTCTATGCAATTTTACACCACATATTTTAATATGTATTATAATACTTTTTACCTGCATTAAAGGTACCTTCTGTTATCCTTTTACTCCCTCGTGTTGTTCAAAACGTGTGCAAACGCTTTCCTCTGTGAAACGCAAAACAATATAATATTTTGAAATGTCATGGCGATTTTTATCCATACAATACAAGTCGATGGGGACCAATGTTGTTTGGTTTCCAACAACCAACATTCTTCAAAATATAAGTAATTTTGTGACTGACATGAGAGTTAGTAAATCATGAATGAATTTGAATATTTAGGTGAATTAGCCCTTAATATAGTTCTGTCAGGTTCACTACCGTCAAAAAGGATTCACAGTTTCGATTGGGTTCTGTTCTGGGCAAAAACACACAGTGATAACCCCCCTTAGGGTAAACAGAACAACAGATGTTACATAGATGTTAACATAGTTCCTAATGACATTTAATTGTAACACATTATCTAAAGTAATTGAGACAGTGAAAAGGAATGTAAAGTGGAGCTGGGGATGGAGGAGGGTAATTTGCTCCTGAGCAACGCAATAAGCTGCTGTTAGCTGAATGAATGTGTGTGATAGCGTCATTTTTCTATAGGTAGATGCGGATCAGCTGATCCGAGCTTGACTCACGTGAGCTGCCAGAACTCGATATCCTTGAATACTATAATAAACGCAGTTGATATTATAATTCTTAGTTCTTCACTTTTTCAGTCATGTTGAATGTGTATTGTCCTAAAAAACATAAAGGAGTAGTTCACCTTCAAAATGAAAATTCTGTCATCATTTACACACCCTCTTGTCCTTTCGATCCTGTATGACTTTCTTTCTTCAGCAGAAAACGAAAGAAGATATCTTGAAGAATGTTGTTAACAGCCCCCCATTCACTTGCATTGGTTACATTAGAAGTGAATGGGGGGCTGTGCTGTTCTGTTAGCAACATTTGTCAAAATATCTTCTTCTGTGTTTTGCAGAAGAAAGAAAGTCATACAGGATCGAAAGGACAAGAGGGCTTGTAAATTATGACAGAATTTTCATTTTAAAGGTGAACTACTCCTTTAATGACAAATACAGTCAAGAGGATAGTCATGAAGGATTCTGGGTAGAGGTTAAAGGGGTTAAACCTTTGGTGGTTTGCATGAAACGTGAATAACACAAATGGCTTTTAAAGATCTATTCACTAGAGAATATGTTTTTAATAATATTCAGTCAACATCACCATTGCTGTGAAGTTGAATTTGTATTGAAAATTTCTTTGAGGTTCATAGGGCACCTGAAGAATAGATGCTTTGTTTTACGTATTTACTGCAGCAGCAAGTGGTTTATAGAAAGAAGCTGCGTCTTTAATAACATCCTCATGAGACTCTTCTTTTGTCCGGTCTAGAGGGAATATCAATGTTATAATCGTCAGATCCTCAGATGGTGCTGCTCAGAGTAACAAAGAAAGATAAAGAGAGAGAGATGAGAAGTCCAGTGCAATTTACGCATGGTTTCTCCAAGGGTCAAATATTTCCACTTTCTCCTGTGGTGCACTCGGTGTGTGTGAAAGCAAGTGTGATAAACATTCCTCAATTCACCAGCCCTCCGGAAAGAATAACTTATTCCTGTGGCATGCGCACCCTGCTTTGTCTTTTGTCGACATCTGTTTTCGTACATTTTGTCTGTTTTCCACATTTCAGACAAGAGAGAAACAGCGAACGTTATTTCAAGGTCCAAAGCATAAACATTTCAACAGGTGTACGTGCACTGCAGCCAGGCGTCTGGGAATAAATGACTTTCTGCTACTGTAGGACAGATACTGTGCATTGTCAAGAGTAATACCAGATTCAATTAAACTGTCTGAAATCATTGTAAATCTGGGGATCTCAAAGCGTCTCCAATAGGTACGACATTTGCGAATGAGAATTTCCATTCCATTGGTCTCTATGAAATTGACTGGAGTGCACTGCATAAAACCCTGTAATTTTACATATTTCTTCTGTTATTTGTCATGTATAATTTCAGAAAACCGCCCTTTTTTTGGTTTATTAAAAAAAATTCAGTTTTTTATCAGATTTTTTTACAGTGTAGGCCAATTCCAGCATTATGGATGTGAGATTTTTTATCAAATCTTGAAATATAAATGATCAGAGAATGTATTTATTACCAATATATTGAATCATTTGTTTATATTGTACTAAACCCGATGATAGTCTGGACTTATATGAGCCACTGCTTATATATCTCCAATTACCTGAAAAACAGAAAAATGTAATAAAATATCAGTGGTCTGATTTGAAATCATCGCTTCTGTTACTGTGTGTGTGTTCAGAACAGCAAGGTGCGGCGTTTCGCGTTCGAGCTGAAGATGCAGGATAAAAGCACTTATCTTCTGGCTGCAGACAGCGAGGGAGAGATGGACGACTGGATCAGCACCCTCAACAAGATCCTCCACAGCAGCTTCGAGATCGCCATGCAGGAGAGGAGGAACGGAGAGCTCCACGATGGTGCGTTTGTGTCATTTACAATCTATTGGAGTATTATCGCCATTACACAGATGTGACAGGTGTGTGTGTGTTAGGCCATGTAACATGGGCGGAGTTGACCGCTGCGCTCTTGTCTTACGTCTGTATGTGTGTGTTCTGATGACAGACCACCCGCTCTTTAAAATATCTTATAATCAATCTCTCCACACTCAACAACCATGAGCTGACGCACACACAGCCTTACATAAACACACACTTTGTTACACTTAACACCTCCTAAACCCTTAGGATTTCACGTGGGAGAGAAGGTTGGGAGTGTTTATTTATGTTTGATACGTTTCGAGCGAGACAGCACATTCCTTTCTCTTCCCTGTGTATGAAACAACAAACACATGCCAGCCAATCAGAAAGCAGAACCAATTGGTCAAACCCTTTTGTGTTACGGACTGTTATCTCAAAGTGAAGAGATACAGGAGATAATAGGAGTACAGTATGTGAGATTTTTGCATAGCATGTGAATAATTTGCTATTAAAATCTCACATATTTGCATGAGGAACTCTTAATGAATATACTAGCATTGGACAGAGGACTGTTCTCGGCTTGGGATAGTAAACAATTACCCAAAACACCCCATGTTTCTACCCCAAACAGTAGCAGTTTGATAAAAGCACCTAACAACAGCATAGCAACACCCTGACAACCACCTACAAAGAAGCATCACTTTCTATTATGTTACACTCAATTCGCCCACTTTAACAGTTTGAATACAACATATGTGTTTTCTGTCATACAGAGGATGAGCTAGGGAAGACAGACACTGTGCCGGGGAATTTTCAGGACAGTTTCCAGGTAAACACACAGGCACACATACAGTAAACTGATTTTCCAAACAATCATCTACAGTTTCACAGATGAGAACAGTTTGTGTGTGTGCGAAGGAGAGCTGAATGAATGGTAAAGACTGCTCCTCAGCTCTTATGTCTTGCTTGTAGTATGATCTCAACGCTGGCGTCCTCGCTGTCTGCCCTTTCTCAACACATCCACAGATTTTCCACACACACTCACACAACCTCAGCTAATGTTTTCCGACCATTCGACACCAAACCACCCACTCTTACTAACAGATACACACAAATACATTTGTGGTTTTTGCTGTCTCTCCATCCTTCCGTCCTCCTCGTCTCTCCTAGCCGAAATCATCCGTCTAGACCGTCTTCCTCTCTTGAATATTTTCACACGTGTATGACGTGTAGCACAATGCTTCGCTTTAACACAGCACTATTCTGCGTTCCGATCTCACACAATATACTGACAAAGATGCGCACAAATTAACTCGGTTTTCCTTCGTTCAGAGTGCGAGAGACATTGAGTCCAAAATGAGAAGCGAGACTCGTCTCAAGCTCTTCACTCTGGATCCTGACACACAGGTGAGCCAGTTGCAACAAACACAGTGGATGAACTGCTGTTTTTGAGCTTTGAAATAGTAATGTGTAATACGTTTGTCTGTGTGTGCTTGGAACGCAGAGACTGGATTTGTCTGGCATCGAGCCTGACGTGAAACAGTTCGAGGAGAAGTTTGGGAAGAGAGTTTTGGTCAACTGTAATGATCTGTCCTTCAACCTTCAGAGCAGCGTGGCAGAAAATGAGGAGGGACCTACTACAAATGTAAGATTCTTCTATTGTCATAAAGCTGATTACTTGTTCTTGGTGTTGGGTGCAATGCCTGATAAAATGTTCTTTGGTTTATTTTTTGCACCGGATTAATGGGCTCACACGAATACGAATTGGAGACACTTTTCCTTTGTTTTTTAAAAGTTTTCTGCAGCTGCATTGTCTTCTTCAGGTGGAGCCCTTCTTCGTGGTCCTTTCCCTGTTTGACGTGCAGAACAGCCGAAAAATATCTGCAGATTTTCACGTGGATCTGAACAATCCACTGGTCCGATCCATGATCCCTCCACCGAGCGCGCAGATGAACGGAGGTGTGGAACAACTTCACGGAGAAACACTGCTCTCTGAACTGCCAGAGAGGGCGCTGCAGTACCCTAGAAAAGTAAGATTTTAAGATGGAAAAATAGATAAGACGGATGTATAAAGGTACTCTTGACTCTAATATGTACAATGTGACGGAGAGACAAGGGGCAGTATTTGTTTTTATTGCCTCTTCAGGTAAGATTAAACCATCAAATAGTGAAGTGTATCGTACGAAACACTAAATGAGCCAAACACTAAACTTCAAAGGTATTTATTGTGAAAAATTATTTGGCAACGAGACAAACTATATTTCAGGTATATTGTTTCATGATGTAAAGCATATATTGACTACAATTGAAACTGTATTAAAATAAAAACAAGATCAATTATATATAATATTATAAATGTAAGACATCACATGATTCATTTAGTGTTATAACAATAATAAATATTTATAGATACATTTCTTATGTGGTAACATAAACTTCTCCTGGGCCTTGGCTCAGTAAGCTTTGCGCAGGTTTTTTGTGTAATTTTTTTCACATCCTCGCAATATTTTTCTTCAGTTTACAGCTTTATTAAACTATGCAACATGAATACAAAGCTTTTAATACATCTTTAATAATATATTTATATAAAAAATGGCGTGGACTGCAGACAGATCAACTATGTCTATGTTTCAGGGTGTCTTCTCTGTAACGTGTCCACACCCTGACATCTTTCTGGTCGCACGGATCGAGAAAGTTCTGCAGGGAGGCATCACCCACTGTGCCGAGCCGTACATGAAGAACTCTGACTCCAGCAAGGCAATGTGCCCAACATACACACACACACACACACACACAACCAAATCAAATGACCCTAATCAGAATATTCAAAACAATATCTGGTTATTGCATGGATAAAGAAAGGGATTATCAGAGTTTTGGATCTTTAAATTCGCAGGCATATCTTACTTTGACCTCTACTGTATCCTGCCAAAAACTACACTACGATACCTACCCAAGTCTTCGCACATCAGCCAGGAAAATACTGTCTGCCCAGTTCACTGTTAATAAAGCATCTCTTGAGAGCTTCTGGAGAACATTGTGCATGTTTTTTTTCCACAGGTTGCTCAGAAGGTCCTAAAGAATGCCAAGCTGGCCTGCAGCAGACTGGGCCAGTACAGGATGCCTTTCGCATGGGCGGCCCGGTGAGCCAGAACCGGCTGGAACCTTCTGTTCTTGTCTGTGTGTGGGTGTTTACCGTCAATCTCAATATTTAATCTTTCTGTTCTGTTCCACAGGCCTGTGTTCAAAGACGCCTCAGGAACTCTGGATAAAAGCGCTCGGTTCTCTGCGCTGTACCGGCAGGACGGTAATAAACTCTCCGAAGAGGATTTCTTCAAACTGCTGGTAGATTTTAGGAAGTTAGTATTCAGCTCATATCATCACTGAGGTGTTTGTTGTCTTTTTGACAGCAGGTTCAGGAATTTTCTGTTGAAACAATGGATTTACAATATGGGAATGGGAATATTTTCCAAACCTAATGTTCTCCTGCAGTGTTTTTGCAGCTGTAGGAATGTGTTTGTTAAACCTCCCATTGGGACAGTCTTTTAATCCTCCCGCAGTTCTACATTATCAAACTGTAGAAATAAAAATGTATCCACAGACCTGAGAAGATGGCCAAGCTACCTGTCATCTTGGGTAACCTGGATGTGACCATTGATAATGTCCCTCCTGACATGGCTAGTAAGTGTTGAAGTGTTTAAACTTGATATTTAATAAAACCCTATTCTCAAACATCTCACTCAACATTTTAAGGAAAATATTGTCCTAATCTCAAATTTGCATCCCATCCTTGCGTGACATGAATACTTTGCTGTGATTGGTCGACTGAGACCTTGAGGTCACTAATCTCTTCTCTCCATTGGCTAGATTGTGTGACCCCATCCTACATCCCGGTGAGGCCCTTTGAGAACAACGGGCAGAGCGATGGTTTTCTGATGGAGGTGGAAGAGTTTGTTCCCTGTATTGCCAAGTGCTCTCAGCCCTTCACCACATACAACAATCATCTCTACGTCTATCCCAAGCACCTCAAATATGACAACCAGAAGTCGTTCGCCAAGGTACCGTAGCATCGTCAGTTTAAACCCACCTGCAGTGCTTCTCTTGGCCAAAGGTGCTGGCATACTATCCAGATGGCCAGTGTAATATAGACTCTGTTTACACCAGCTGATCATGAGACCTGCACTTAGAGATCGCACTGCAAGTAGCGTTCTGGCTCACAGGCTTTCTGTGTTTTTTTTTACGTGACTCAGGCGAGGAACATTGTGGTGTGCGTGGAATTCAGAGAGTCGGATGAAGAGAATGCTCAACCTCTGAAGGTAGATTTTCTCCCAGATGACGTATATATTCTACGTACATATTTAGCCCTGTAATGGACTAACACCTGTTTCCCTGCTTCCCTGCCTAGTGTATCTATGGTCGTCCAGGTGGTCCTCTCCTCACCAAACATGCCTACGCAGCTGTTTTGCACCACCAACAGAATCCAGAGTTTTATGATGAGGTAATGAATGAAATGCCGTTTAAAAATACGTAAAATCAGATGACATAAATCATAAATAAATGCAACTGAAAACACATACAGTTATGAATTTAAGGATGAGTTTTTTTCTGAACATTCAGAGTATAATTCTAACTATATTTTATATATTTTTGTAAACATGATGTGTGTAATAATCATAATAATACTAAATAATGGCGAATAAATAATACGAATAATTCATTACATTTATGTAGCGTTTTCTGGGAATATGTACAATATTGTTGATATTGTTTATGGCTCATGTACATTGTTGTATGTGTGTGCGCTGCAGATTAAAATCGAGTTGCCCACACAGCTCCATGAGAAGCATCATCTGCTCTTTACTTTTTACCACATCAGCTGTGACTGCAGCACAAAGAAACGGGATGTAGTGGAGACCCCAGGTACTGTTTTTCTGCAAGGCATGCTGGGTAATGGGGGTGCTTAGCCATGTGCTGAGGATTGTGCTGCACACCTCTTTTTGTTAACCTATAGTAAACTGCAATGTAAGTCGCTTTGGATAAAGGATCTGCCGAGTGCATAAATTAAATGTAAATGCAAATGTACTTGTGATTTCATCAGCGTTTACAGTATTTTCAGATAATATCAAAATCAAATCGCATACATTTTAATGTCTACATGTGTTGAAAGTTTTCTCTATTATACGTTGTCTCGCTCTGTCTTACAGTGGGCTCTGCCTGGCTTCCTCTGCTTAAAGATGGTCGTGTTGTTACGAGTGAGCAAAACATCTCTGTGGCAGCCAACTTACCAAATGGTTACCTCAGCTGCCAGGAGGGTGTGAGCAAGGTACAGTACTGTAAATCCACAGTCATAACAAAAACATGCTCTTGACACATATCTCACCCATTTGCTGACCATATGTCAAATGCACATTAATGTTGGACTTAAATGATCTACGTGTGGTCTAATTTGTGTTTTGAATTCTTATTGCATTCTATTAGTTTTTTCCATATGTGTCCGGTGATAAATTGTGTATTTTTACAGGTAGCTTTTTCATAGCTTAAGGAATGTTAATAGTGAGTTAATAGTGGTCTAGCTGTCAAATGAGACTTTGACATCCAGTTTTAGTATAAAGCAATATTATTACCATGGATAGTATACTATAGCTTTAATAAATTCATTTTTCGGAAAATGTATTATTAATAAATGTTTGCGTTCATTTTGAGATCTTTTGACAGATTGAGATATAGTTGAAACAACATATTGTTATTTATTTGTACAAATCTACTGCGTAATATTTCCAGTTAATATTGTGTTTTAGTAATAAGAAAGATACGTTTGTTTTGTGTCTATAAGCAAAAGTGAGCACAGTTTAAGAAAGAGTTGACATCTGTTGTAAAACCCTGGATTGCTGTTCTTTAACGTTTACTCTCATTTCTGTCTCGCCGAAACATTAACTAACAAGACATTATGGACATTTGTGATGTATTTTGGTTGGAATAGATTTTATAAACATGATGTTTGTTTACAGCACTCCAGTCCTGAGATAAAATGGGTGGATGGAGGACGTCCTCTGTTCAAACTTTCCACACATCTGGTCTCTACCATCTACACTCAGGTTCAACTCTAAATGATCTATATACATCCTTGTGTTAATCTTATTCATATCTATTAGTAAAGTAAAATTCAGTCAAATACAGATTATAAATTATTTTTTAGCCGATCCCAGTCAATAAACTTGAATTCAATCTCTTCAGGATCAGCACCTGCACAACTTCTTCCATCATTTTCAGAGTATTCAGTCTGTGGCTCCGCGTCCAGCTGAGGGTGAACTTGTGAAATACCTTAAGGTGAGAAGGTTCTACTTCTAAGCAGATTTCCTCGTTTGTCAATCCACCGTTGAAAAAATCACTATTGTTGGTCACCAAAAATGATTATGATAGACCCAATGACGTGACATTACCATTAATTCCTCAGAGTCTTCATGCCATGGAAGGTCATGTGATGATCAAATTCCTGCCGACTATTTTAAACCAGCTGGTTCATGTTCTGACAAGCGCAAGTAATGAAGATGTGGCTGTTAATACCACCAGGTGAGAAACATATGAACTCTGATGTGACTCCTTAAGTGCAATTTTTACTTCTTTGCCTGTCGATGCGGCCAATGGCACTCAAGTATAAACGAAAACCGCCGCTTTAGAGGCTAAGGCGTAGGTCTGACTTAGAAGTAAAAAGTCTCACATGCTCATATTGTCCATGTTTGTTCTCACCTGCAGGGTCATGGTCCACATTGTTGCCCAGTGCCACGAGGAGGGTCTAGAGCACTATCTAAGATCATGTGTTAAAGTAAATTAAGTTGTACCTAGAATATCGTTTTTTCAAAATATTTTTACTGCAATAGCAAATGTGGAGCAACACCGGCTAAAGGTAAATCTTGTTATGTATTGTTTTTCCAGTACGTCTTTAAAACAGAGTCGTACTCAAGTGGTAATGGTAAAACAGTGCACGAAGAGTTGGCCAAAGCAATGACTTCCATCTTAAAGCCTTCAACTGACTTCTTAACCTGCAACAAGCTTCTCAAGGTACTAAAAACATGTTTTTTGCATAAGGGTTTACTCCTCAGTGGAGAATCCTATCATTCTCCAAATAATCCAGGGAGGAAAAATCTTGAATGTGTCGGATGGTGTCATAGTGTTGAATTAAAAGAAACCTATTTGGCCTTGTGATAAGTAAGTCATTCTCTAAAGATGACGATTGATGAAAAATACTGATGTTGTGTTTTTGCAGTATTCGTGGTATTTTTTTGAAGCCTTGGTAAAGTCGATGGCTCAATACCTGATGGAGAGCGGCAAGGTGAAGGTCAGGATCATTCCATAATTCTTCTATCTCTGTAGACACATATGTCTGAGCTGTGTACAGACCGCAGCTGTGTTTCTTTATACGTGTAGCTGTCCAGGAACCAGCGGTTTACGGCATCATTCCATCATGCTGTGGAGACGTTGGTGAATATGCTGATGCCCCACATCACACATAAGTATAAGGACAACCTGGACGCTGCACGTAATGCCAACCACAGCCTGGCTGTCTTCATAAAGGTACAATGCGGAGCTAAGCTGATTAGATCCTCTTACAAATATTGAGGAACATTTGATCATTGGGATTGTATTGTATTCATTTCGTTGAGCGTTTATTGACTTCTTTTTTCAGCGCTGTTTTACCTTTATGGATCGAGGATTTGTCTTTAAACAGATAAACAATTACATCACCTGTTTTGTGCCTGGAGACCCCAAGGTACACATTCATATTAAAACACAATAGTTGTATAAACTCAACCTTAATTTGATGTATAACCTAAATTGGAGACCTATTGACATAATTTGGATTGAATGTAAAAGTTGTATATCATTTGTCTATCATTGATGTATTTTTTTACTTCAATATTATTGTCTTTCTGTCCCGCAGACGCTGTATGAGTTTAAGTTTGAATTCCTGCGAGTGGTGTGTAACCACGAACACTACGTCCCCCTCAACCTGCCCATGCCTTTTGGAAAGGGCCGTATTCAGAGGTTCCAAGGTAAACACACAGCTTCTTCAGGACCCTGTTGTTGGAATTGTATAAGAATTACTCCGCTGTCTTTCTCCAAAGGTTAAGCTGTTCATCAGGAGAATTCAATTATTAGATTTAATAGAAATCTTCTTTCCTCTCAGTTGTCCTTCTGGCTGTTTGGGACGATTGCTCATGTATGTCATCCGCTGTGCTGCTCTCTTTCTCTTTTCCACTGTCTTTCTCTCTTTCTGCCTGATAGCTTTTCTGTCTCATAATAAGGAGGCTCATGCCAGATGTGTAGGTGAGCAGTCCTGCTTGCCCCGTGGCTCAGCAATGTTTACGTCTGGTCTTAAAGGGATACTTCACCCAAAACTGAAAATTCTATCATCATTTACTTCGAGTTGTTCCAGATCTGTATAAATGTCTTTGTTCTGATGAACACAGAGAATATTTGGAAGAATGCTTTAAACCAAACAGATCTTGCCTCTCATTGACTCCAATAGTAGGAAAATGCATTTTTTTGTTCTGTTGAACACAAACAAAGACATTTTGAAGAATGAAGTTCTGTGGCACTTTTGACTACCATTGTATCTTTCACCAGAAATGCAAACCAAGAAATGTATATAGATTTGGAACAACTCGAAGGTGAGTAAATGATGACAGCATTTTCATTTTTGGGTGAAGTATCCCTTTAATAAATGACACGTCCCATTGTCTGTAGCATTTCTTCAGTGTCTATATCCTTGTCCATTTTCCTAGTGTGAAAGGGTCATGTTCATCAGTTTAGATGATCAATTCATTTTTTGTTTGATTCATCTTTCTGGACACACATAATTCTGGTGTAATATTTCCTTGTGTATGTATTTAGTTTCATTGTGACTTACTGTGTGCACCTTAGTTATTAAGTCATTCTGTTATATTGATCTGTGGAACAGTTTGGTTTGAAACATTATTTAAAACCAAACGTTATTTTCAGTCATTGCTTCTTGCATCTTTTTTTATATTTGCGCTGGAAATTTCGGTCACACTTTCTTTTAAGGTCCAATTCTCGATATTAACAAACCAATAATTGTGACTTTTGCCTCAATAAACTCCTCATTTGCTCCTTATTAATAGATAGTACGGTAGCTGTTAGGTGTAGGTATTGGGTAGGATTAAGGATGTAGAATATGGTCATGCAGAATATGTGCTATATAAGTACTAATAAGCAGCCAATATGCTAATAAAAGGCATTCTAATAGGTTAATAGTGTTAATAGTGAGAATTGGTCCCTAGCTGGAGACTGAATGCTATATGGCATCTGTAATGGCTTCCCTTCCCTCCCCGACGTCTTGCAGATCTGCAGTTGGACTACTCCCTGACTGATGATTTCTGCAGGAATCACTTCCTAGTGGGCTTGCTGTTAAGGGAAGTATGTGGAGCACTTCAGGAGTTCGGAGAAGTCCATCAGATCGCCATTCAAGTGCTGAAGAGTCTGATGATAAAACACACTTTTGATGACCGCTATGCCTCAAAGGTGGGCTAATTAATGCGATGCATAATTCTAATACAAGTCAAATACAACACCATATTTCTGAATTTATTTGGACTCATAGATACCTAACCTGTGTATGTGTGCATATCTAGAGCCAGCAAGCCCGGATGGCGACACTCTATTTGCCTTTGTTTGGGTTGCTACAGGAGAATGTTCACAGACTAAGCGTGAGAGACACATCTCAATGCACCAACCAGGTGAATCATTTTTTTATGCGTTTTTGTATTCTGTAATCTTTTCATCTGTGTATTATTATTATTATTTAGGACCTCAGATGGCAGCGGGTGGGCCGGGTGGGTTCAAATATATAGTATGACTAACTGAAGTGTATAATGTCTCTCAATTAGTGTTTCACCCGTGAAACAACATAAAGATAGTAATGAATATTAATAAAAATACATTCTATAGAAAAGGATTTGATAACATATTGATTGTATTTTTACTTTATCTGTAAGGGAGGGCTTCGTTATTTAATATAAGTTTGAACTAGGGCTTTTAAACGATTAATCGCATTCAGAATTAAAGTTTGTGTTGACATAATAAACGTATGTCTGTGTACTGTACATATTTATTTTGTGTTAATAAAATAACACAAATACATGTACAACTTTAAGAAATAAAATATAAAGAATTTTTTTAAATGTATATAAGTCGGATTAGAAACATAAGACTCCTTTTTGTTAAACTTAGTTTTATTTGAGTGTTGATAATACAATTTTCATAGTCTAATTGATTAAATAAGTTATATTTTACTTAAAATTATGAAATTATATAAAAAGTCTAAAATAATACTGATCATTAAATCGTTTTCATGATGGAGACATGAAACGTTTGCTTTTTTCATCTGTTTAGACCGGTCGAGATGACTCCAGCATCTCCACGGCAACCCCCCAGAAGCCTGTTGGTAGCCTTGACAACAGCCTTCATAAAGATGTGTTCGGGGTCATCTCAGGCACTGGTTAGTGATTGGTTTACATTTCAAACATTTATCTGTTCATGATTTTATGAACGAGTTATGATATGAGTTCTTTCTGTGTGCAGCTTCTCCTCACACCTCCACGCCCAACATCGGCTCTGTGCGCCACGCTGATTCTCGAGGTTCTCTGGTGAGCACTGACTCAGGAAACAGCCTGCCTGAGAAGACCATCGAGAAAAACGGCTCTCTGGATAAGGTAGAGCAAATCCTGAACTGATATCAATATTTCCCAAAATAATCAAATTTGCCTTGTTCAGTTCTAATCCTCTGCGTTTGTCTTTTCAAAGCATATTAAATAGAGGTATTATACATTCACAAGCTTCATAACATTTGCGTACTTTACCTGAAACTATTATAAATGTGTGTTCCAAGTAGTTCATTTTTATGTACATTTTTGTTCATTAGATGTGCATTAATACATTTATGTTCATAAAAGCTGTAAAAATATATACAAAATTTACCCTAATCATTTATAACTGTCATTAATAATCATCCTAACCCTCTGACCTCTTAGCTGAAAGAGAGGTTCACACGTAGACACACCCTCACTGTGCTGCCCCTCCCCCCTGAACCGGAGGACCCCGCCCCCCTCAGCCGCGCAGCCAAACGTGTCACGATGGATTTTTCACTGCTCTCAAGCCCCGCCCTCTACGACAACGACACTAACCCAATTACTGACACCATACAAGTAGAGCAACCCTAAAGTGTGTCCCCTTCTGGGGAGTGAACCTGCGTGCATGCTGTCATCTTTATTCTCGGACATTATGAGGGTGTTTCATGCATGTGTTTCTTGCATGTGTTCACTTTCCATTACGATCACATTCATTTATGAAAAAATCCTCTTTTTGCCATTTGATGGCAAGGCTTTGATGGTCCTCCATCTGCTGTGATGTGTTCATTTGATGTCTGCTATTATATACAGTACCTGGTGTGTGCTGTATATATTCTATTATGTAACTCTAATGAGTGTATGTTTGTGTATGACAGACCCAGTCAGCCACTGCTATGGGCAGCTCTATGCTACGCTGTGATAAGTTGGATAGAGAAGAAATCAAAAACCTGCTCATGTGTTTTCTCCATGTCTTAAAGAGCATGTCTGAAGGTAAGAGCTTGACCGTGGCTTAGGTTTCTTAAACTATTGGCACTTGTGGCCTTTTAGAAATTAACCTGAAATGAACATCGACAGTGAATATAGAAGGAAAATTCTGTTTTGATTTACCAGTGTCACATTCCCACCACATCTGAAGTTATGTATTTTAGTTATTAACATTTAACAGCAATTGCTTTACTTTGGCCAGTATTTTTAGAGCAAAACTCTAAAAAACTTTTAGTGCAAAGGCCATTTTTCATTGCCTGCATTTCATGTTTTGTAAATAGGCAATTTAAATATACTTTTACACTTTTTGTGTGACAAAAAATAGTTTGTTGTGGTGGCACTGACACACTATGGATAGCCATAGTTTTTGAAACTTAAATAAAAATGTGAATGGATTATGTTAGAATGTCATAGTTTCAAACAGGAATATTTTAATACTTATATAAAGAATTTTCATTGGATTTTTATTTTCAAATATGGACAAGGTTAAAATAATAAAGTATATCAATCCAAATTCAAATCAAAGTTTTGCATTGTTGCATGCATGACGAAAGTAATAACAGAATTAAAGATTATGAATTGTTATGTGTTATAATGAAAAATATTGAGAACAGAGAACAGATAAGAATTCAAATTCAAAAAGCTTTATTGTCTATCCCCAACGGGGCCGAACATTTTCTGTAGACAAAAGGCTCAGACACACAAACAGTACTCATTACAGCAACACATAACACTACATTCATCCCATAAAGATAAATACAAATACATAAATTCATTTTAAGGTCCTATTTAAAATACCAATTGCAGTTGGGATAGATGTAATGCATGGTATTATTGCAATTTTCTGTACATTACCGAAAAACCTGTACATTGATGAAACTGTACTGTGTGTTTGTGTGTCACATTTTTCATGGGATGTATATATTAGCTGTAATAATGACCGTCCCTAAATAATTTGAGAAGTAGCAAAAATAAAGTATAGTGTATAATAAACTGTCCAGTAGTTTATAGCATATAGTATGTATAGTATATGTGCTTTTTTAAATGGCAATATTTAATTCAGTAAAAATCTAATCCACGGAACTGATACATTTTATCCCATTTGATTTTACAGATGCCTTGTTTACATACTGGAATAAAGCCACAACCTCTGAACTGATGGACTTCTTCACATTACTAGAGTAAGTCATTCGAAGCAGTAGTACTGATCACATCATAGTATCAAAGTACCGAGGTCCTGTAACTCAATACTGAGCACTCACTTTATCTCTCTCTCTCTTTCACATGCAGAGTGTGTCTGCATCAGTTCAGGTATATGGGCAAGAGATTCATTGCCAGGTAAAAATATTGATCTTTCTTCCTAATTTTGGGTCATTGGGTCATTGATTGCCGAGCACAGGAAATGTCAGCAATTGTTTTGTTTTTTTACTTGGATAATAAAAAACAAGTATGCACAGCTGCTTATGTGTGTATATGTTTTATTGGCTGAAATGCGGGCGAGGGTTCAGTTAGTCAGTGATACTGTAGCATCCTGGCACCCCTGAACAGGGTAAGAGCTGTGTGCGAGTGTGTAAGTGTCTGTTACTAACAGCATGCTCACCTTTATTTCCACTAGTTGAACTAACTCACTCATTGCCTTGTGTGTGTGCATAGCCAAAACATTTCCACAGTATGTCTTTTTGATCTCAGAGCAGGAGGACAAGGCTTTGTAGTGTGTTGAGTTATTAATGACTTGCATGTTTGATGTCCATTGAAAACGAGAACTACGGTCTTAATGTGCTTACACCCATGTGCCTACATCATCACATCTCCCTCCAAACACGCTGGAATGAGGTGTAGCCCAAGCCTCTCCAGGTTTTAGTCCTCCTAACCTTAGTCAGCTTATATTGTCAGCTGGATATTTTTGGAGGGGCCCAGCAAAAATCTGGGAGGGGGGGGCGATGCCCCCTTAGACCCTGGACTCAATCTCTAAATGAATTAATGATGAAAGGTTATTTAAAAATATCTAAGCATAAACTACAAGTATCTCACTCCCTAATCAGTGTGTAACATCAGCATGGATTCTACCTTTTGCATGTTTTGACATCATTACTCACCCGTCATTGGTAACCCGGCTCTAAACTTCTTCCGCTGCCACTGTCTCCTGCTGTCTGGTCTACATAACCAGTCATACGACAAACAAATGTAACTTAACATTATTTACAGTGAAGTGTTAACAATGTGTAGCTTACTGCATGAACAACATGTTTAACATCATTCAAAATTAAGAATAGAGGTGCCACTTTGCGACATATCATATGTTTTATGTTACATTTAAAGGTTCATTCCAGCAAATTCCATTGCTCATTTGACATGCGTTATTTGTTTATTATTATTCGTTCGGTTGTGACCATCGGCTGTTTCTTTGTCTACATCCTTATAAAGTCCGCTATATAGGCCATTATCATATCAACCGGTTAAACATAAATAAAGAAGTACTTAATTTATAAATGATTGACAGCTCACTTGTCCTCTCATAAAAGCTTTGTTTTTCCTCAGAAGCCAGGAGGGGGTGGGGTTTATGGTTCCGGACAGGAAGTCGTTGACTCTTCCTGTGTCTCGTAACAGAGGGAGTGTCATTCACACACGCTTACACCAGCTGGGCAACCTGGAGAACGCACACACTTTCAACCATAGTAAGACATTATCACATGCACACACTCATGTACAGTAGTGGACAAAAGTGATGTCCAGATTTGAAAGTCTTTGTTCTTAATTCAAATATATATTATTTAAAAATGTGGCATGCATGTTGCATAGTTGTGCTTGGCATGAAAACTGAAGCTCTGCTTTAAAGCCACAATATGGAAGAATTTTATTGTGCAATATCCAAAAATTACTTGAACAGTGTGATATATTTCATGCAGTTGTGCACTTGCATTATCCCGAATGTTCCCCAGAATGTGCAAATCCAGAGAAATTTGTCTCCTTTGTATTTGTCGCATATCAGTGACTTAATATCCGGTGCTCCACAATACCCTCAGTTTCCGGTTGGAGAAACTAGAGCAATACGCAAATCCTGAAGTGGTTATACAGCTTCTGTATAACCACCGTATACAGCATACGTAGCATTACATTCCACGTTTCTTACAAGCTAATTCATTACGATGACTTAAAATAAAATGAATTCCTTACCTCGTCTGTGAACATGATGGGCGATCTCCATACGCCTCTGGACGGTGAAAACGACATGTTCCATAATTCCACTCTACATAACGTCATTTAGCTCGCTTTTTGTTGTTGTTTTGAAAGTTTGCCATCTAGTGGTCTACATTTACATATTGTGACTTTAAAATAATTTAAGCATTTGGCAAAAATTACACACAACACAAACATAACGCTTACTGAGTCCAGGCCTTAGAAAATGGCTACAAAATTGTACGATGATGGATCAATTCAGGATAGATGTCATCCAACTTGAGAGAGTCGCAATACAGAGCAAAACTGAGACGGCAATGCAACTTAACAGTTCTGGTTTGTTTAGTTTTTAACTGATACGATCATTTTCCCCCTTTTTTTTCTCCTTCAGCGTATTGTCATGGTGATGCTGAGACGTGTCTCCTGGAGGCTAACGTCTCAACGGAGGTCTGTCTGACAGTGCTGGACACACTCAGCGTGTTCATCATGGGCTTTAAGGTACTCACAGCAAACAGAAACGGGTGTTTTTAAGTGCAAAGAAAGAACATTTTGCCCTGATTTAATTCCAAACAAAATCTCTTTCCCACAGACGCAGCTGTGTGCCGATTTGGGCCATAACCCACTTATGAAGAAGGTTTTCCAAGTGCATCTCTGTTTTCTTCAGATCCCCCAATCAGAGACGGCACTGAAGCAGGTCTTCACCTCTCTGCGTACCTTCATTTACAAGGTAAACACTGTTGCACATTATGAAATGTGAGAATTTATGATCAACAGTGAGAATATGATGTTATATAAAATGGACATATTGGTTGTGATGGAAGTTTGGTGCTGCGCTATACTGTATGTCAAGTAACACTCTAAATTCTTCACTTTATCAGTTTCCCTGTACATTTTTTGACGGACGGGCAGATATGTGTGCCTGTCTGTGTTATGAGATCCTGAAGTGCTGTAATTCCAAACTGAGCTCCATACGCAGTGATGCGGCGCACCTGCTGTATTTTCTCATGAAAAGCAACTTTGAGTACAGCGGCAGGAAATCATTCGTCCGCACACACCTGCAGGTAGGAGAGGAAAAAGTCATATTAACAGCATAGATACGATATAGAATATTACATATTACATATTATATATATATATATATATATATTAATATTTTTCTCAGGTGGTGATTGCAGTCAGTCAGCTGATCGCTGATGTCATCGGGATCGGTGGCACGCGCTTTCAGCAGTCGCTGTCCATCATTAACAACTGCGCCAACAGCGACAAAAGCATAAAGGTAAAGACACACATTCAATTCATTCAACACTCAGAACAAATCTTTACGGTCTATTTCAAACATTCGAAACATGTATATCAAAGTCTTCCATTTGACTTTTTCCGCTTTGTTTCTTCGAGACATTTGCTAAAAACACAAATCGATGTTTGATGATAACCTCTCTCTCTTCGGACCAGCACACTGCTTTTCCCTCGGACGTGAAGGACCTGACCAAGCGGATCCGCACGGTGCTGATGGCCACCGAGCAGATGAAGGAACACGAGAAAGACCCGGAGATGTTGGTGGACCTGCAGTACAGCCTGGCCAAATCCTACACCAGCACCCCTGAACTGCGCAAAACCTGGCTGGACAGCATGGCCAAGATCCACGTGAAGAACGGAGATCTGTCTGAGGCAAGATGGCCAAAATAATCTCTAACCAAATTCTCTGTAGGTTTAAGGGATGTTATAGAACCTTACGCAAAGTATAGCAAAACATGATACATATATGTTAGGTCCTTGACTTTGCTGTTTTTAAATATTTATTATTTATGTTAAGCAGTGTGTTCAGAATTATTTTGCCTGTTTTATAAAATTAAAGGATAATGAGGACTAATCCTTGCCTTAATGTGGATGTTTTTCAGGCTGCGATGTGTTATGTGCATGTGGCAGCGCTGGTGGCTGAGTACCTAAAGAGGAAAGGTAAGGATTCACTAGGGGGTGCAATGGAGTTTGTCCCTTTACTCATATTCGAACTCATACAGTATATAGGCCTACTTAAAAACAATAATTTGGGGTGTGGGGCTGTTGTTTGTTTTTGGATTTTTCGTCTACAGAGCTCATAAAATATCTAGTACTTTTCTACATAGAACCTCAGCTTGGCTGATATCTCAAATATAGGCTACTTGTGCATATACATATGTGTGGCATTCAGGTAAAAGGTGTCACCATGCATGCACACAAGCACACACACACACACACATAATCTTTGTAATTGACTTTGACAAAGTGATAACCGCAATTTACAGGGGTCAGGAAAAGTAGACACACATTCATGCACATTTACTCATACACACTCATTTGTTATGCGACTTCAATATCAACTACATGGCTTTCAATTAAGAGCTGTGTAGACTTTCTCGAAAAATAATCTTTACCTTTTAATACACTATTCATTTATCGCAGGAATGTTCCGTCAGGGCTGCACTGCATTTCGTGTGATCACACCCAACATTGATGAGGAGGCGGCCATGATGGAGGACGTGGGGATGCAAGACGTTCACTTTAATGAGGTTCCAGTACACCCACTGTCACTTATGCCACACCCTCAGCATATTGAGCCACGCTCCCTAACCCTACCACCCTTTAACAATGACGTCCACACGCTCAGGAATAAATTCAAAACAACTGTTACACCTGTTTAACAATGTCTGTAATAACCCGTGGCCTCAGATTTCTTATCTAATCAGTATTAATAGCTCCTCTTAAGTGGGTGTGTTTGTAAAGGTAATAAACCACGTGTGCAGAGAGTCTCTTGTCACTGTGTGTAAACAGTTTTTTCATTAAATTGGCTGTGTACATTTTTATTTTTACAGGATTTCTTCAGAAATTTTATTTTATTTCACAGAAACTTTACATATTGTATTTTTTAAATGCTGTAAAAATGTTAAATTACAGAAATAAACTTTTGCAACTTTGTTGCAATTTTGTTGCATGGTTTTTTTTTGTGCTTTTTTAGGAATGTTTGCTAAATTGCGCAGAATAGATTCAAATGTCAAACAGATTTAGGGCTGTCACAATATCAGATTTATACAGAATTCATGATAATGAGATATTTTTGTGATATTTATTTTTCAAAAACATTTCAATAGTGCTATCAGTGCTGTTCATCTTTAATATAACAATCTCTTTATTTAAACAATGAATCATACTCCAAATACAGATGTAGGGAGATGGTGAGATAGTTTGTGTACATTGTCAGTACACAATATTTTGTGACAGCGTTGTTATAAATCAGTGCTTAATACTTTGCTTCTATTGTTTACCTGGATAAAAGCGTCTGCTAAATGACTAAATGTAAATGTACTTTGGGATTTGTTTAAATTTATATCTCTAGCCACTGTAGGAGCAATAATAACAGTGACATTGGCATTAGCATTAACCACTAACTACATGAATTCCCTGAAATAATTAGTATTGACCGTGACACGTTTTTGTGGTGGGGTTAGTCATTTGCATCATGAACACACCGCATGTACAGTAATAATATGTGCGTGTCTGTCATCAGGAGGTGCTGATGGAGTTGTTGGAAGCTTGTGCTGACGGTTTATGGAAAGCTGAACGTTACGAACTCATTGCAGACATCTACAAACTTATCATCCCGATTTATGAACAACGCAGAGACTTTGAGGTGCGCACACACACACACAGTTTACATGTTTATCAAGGCAATATTAACCATTTACCAGAATTACTGTATGTACAGTTTGTGTAAATAGTGTCCTCATTTCCAAAGTATATATATAGTTTTGTGTTTTTATGTAGAAACTGGCCCACCTCTATGACACGTTACATCGCGCCTACACTAAAGTGATGGAAGTGATGCATTCTGGGAAGAGGCTGCTTGGGACTTTCTTCAGAGTGGCGTTTTTTGGCCAGGTAAGGCTTTTCAATCGTTTCTAACAGTCCAGCGGACACAAATAGTTTGATTTAGGCTTTACCAGCACTCTAAAATACACCTGCAATCTATTCTAAAGGGGTCTTATTATGACAAATCAATGGTTCAATGTGCCATGAGAGTTTATATTAACAATATATTAACTCAAAAAATTGTAATCCTTGTATTACTGACATTGTATGCAAAACATTAACATAATGCTGCTTACATTTACACATCGATTACGCGTATTGGTTGTTCAGAATCGTACCCCGCCCACTCATGATGATGTAATATTATCCCTAAACGGCATCACACTGGTAAATGCCAGATAAACTGTAAAAAACATTCATATTAAATTAAATTAGTACCTTTTTGACTTCATTGAAACTGTTCAGTGGAAGATAGGACAGGAAGCGTAGGAGAGAGAAGGGGTCGGGAAAGGACCTCAAGCCGGGACTCGGACTCGGGTCACCCAAAGCACAACTGCGCCACATGTTGGAGCACTGCCCACAAGGCCATAGGCTCCGACAAATTACAACGGATTTTGACTTGAACTATATTATAGTTGAGCCTCAGGAAGGAAAATGTAATCCCATTTAAGACCCCTTTTAAGATTTTTCATTTAAAAACAGATTCCTGGAAAATAGATGTATAAAGCGTTTGTATATACAGTGCGCATGCCAATCTAACCTGCATGAGTCTTGTTTAAAGCATGTCCGAGGCATCGTGGGTCTCAGTTAATCAATCTTTTCTGCTTTCTTTTCTGTCCTAAGGCTGCGGTAAGTTTTGTTTCAAACAGTGTGTGTGTGTGTGTTTGTTTTGTGTTCTGTCTTACTCATTGACATAGTCAGGCGAGGCTTCGCCGTGTGACCGTAATGGTCTCGCTCAATCACCGCTTGATTCACCCGCATGTCTTTAGTCGGGAAATCGAGGTTGTGTTTCTCTGTGTGCATCTAACATCCTACTGTCCACTAACACATAACGCCTCTCCTCATCTGTACATCCTGTAATTTGCTTCATCCTGATGGAGCTGGGTAGCTCTGGATGTCTTTGTTTACTTTGGAAGCCATTTTGAAATGGGTTTGGGCCATAAAAATAACCTAGGCAACACTTAGGCAGCTCTTTCGCTGTACGTCGGGTCCATAAAACTTACAGAAGCCGTGTGATTTTATGGCTTGAGATGTTTCAACATGAGAACAGAAGCCTGGTGAAAGCTTTGAGCGCTGACATATATTTCTGCACAGAACAAACAGAAAGGGGGAGATTATTAAAAGATTGGAGGATAAGAATAGTCAAAAAATGCATCTCTTGTTGGTCTGAGGGTTTAGACTTTGTAATAAGCGCTAAGAGCGTCACGTTTGCTTTGATATTGGTGATGTCATAACTTTTCATTTCCACCTGTGTGATGTTGAGGTTGGTTGATTTCTAAGATAAAAACCTGTTTTTCTTTGTTGTAGTGCGTTGAATACTCTAGGCAATATCAGCATTGTGGATGTGCAATACTAGATAAAAAAGTAAACACATAAATACAACTGAGAAGAACTACCCTCCAGACCATTCTTAAAGGGACAGTTCACCCAAAAATGAAAATTCTTTCTTCATTTACTCACCCTCGAGTTGTTCCAAATCCTTATACATTTCTTTGTTCTGATGAACACAGAGAATGATATTTGGAAGAATGCTTGTAGCCAAACAGTTTTTGGCTACCATTGTCTTCAACAGTAGGAAAAATGACATTGGCAGTAAAAAGTGCCCCATAACTGTTTGCTTTCCTACATTGTTCATTGTATCTTCTTTTCTGTTCAACAGAACAAAGAAATGTACCAATATTGTTTCCTACTGTGAAATGGTGGCCAAGAACGGTTTGGTTACATTCTCACACAGATTGTGAAGGAGACGTGTGCATTTGTTTCAGGGTTTCTTCGAAGATGAGGATGGAAAGGAATACATCTATAAAGAACCAAAGTTTACTCCTCTCTCTGAGATCTCCCAACGCCTCCTCAAACTTTATTCGGACAAGTTTGGCCAAGAAAATGTCAAGATGATCCAGGACTCTGGCAGGGTGAGCAGACACATTTTTAATCAGAAAGCACAAACAACGGTGTCTATAAAGATTAAACAAACATGTATGCAGATTAGTACACTGCACACACACACACACACACACACACACACACACACACACACACACACACACTCAAAGAGCTTTATGTCATAAATGAGATACAGCAAAGCACTTTTCACATGAGTATATATATATGATAATTCGGTGACACCTTTATCCTACTGTTTTGTGTTTGTTCATATACATTTGTTTATCTGCATTTTACTGCACTCCGTCCATCCACGTATACCATTATCTTCTCCCCATATGGCTCAGGTGAACCCCAAAGACCTGGAGGCAAAGTTTGCCTACATCCAAGTGACGCACGTGACCCCGTACCTGGAGGAAAAAGAGCTGGAGGAGAGAAAGACTGACTTTGAGAGGAGCCATAACATCCGGCGGTTTGTGTTCGAAACACCATTTACAGAGTCGGGCAAGAGGCACGGTGGGGTCGAGGAACAGTGCAAACGCAGGACGGTCCTTACTAGTGAGTGGATTTGTTTGTTTTGTTTCACTGTGTCTAAACCCAACATATAATACATGAATTGTGAAGGAATAGTTTATGTTTATGTGCTCTGTCTCATCTTTAAAGGGATACTTCACCCAAAATAGTGTTTGGGTCCTATTTTAACGATCTAAGCGCTTGGTTTATAGCGCATTGCGCAGGTGCCCTCAGGGTGTCCGAATCCACTTTTGCTAGTTTGACGACGGGAAAAGGGTCGGCATGGTCTAAACGGGTGGTCCCCATTCTCTGGGTAATGGGTGTTTTTTGGGTGTAATGTGCAGTAAACCAATCAGAGTCTCATCTCTCATTCCCTTATAGAGCCAGTTGCGCTCGTGCCATGGCGGAATTTGCAAGAATCTGCTCGTGCGTGAGCTTAAACGGGTCTACACGACAAACCAGATTTTTATCTTTATATACACAATTAATATTTAATTTTTACTTTAACATTGTAATCAATGAATTTTTTATAGTTGGCATGTTTGTGTGCTGCTGCGCTGCCCTCTGTGTAATAAGTAAAGTGAAAGGCATTGTGGACCCACTCAGAGGCGCATTTTCTACTAACGCGCTCTTTAAATAACATATAAATATTGCGCCGTTGACTTTAGACCAGGTTTGAGTTGGTTTACAGCACAGTCTATTTTCCTCAAAATAGCAACGTGCCAACAATGCGTCTGAAACACCTCTTTTTTAGACCAGCACGCCCATGGGTGCACAAATGAGCGCGAATGCATTCGCTATTTAAACAACTGCGTCGTGCTGACTGTAGAAAAATGACTTGCGCTTGCGTCAGGTGTGCGAGAGGGCCCTTTGCGTTTTTAGCCGTCCAGCGGAAGCATTTTATGTTTATTGACTTTCTTATTTGTGTTTTAGCCACGCACTGTTTCCCGTACGTCAAGAAGAGAATAGCGGTGATGTATCAGCACCACACGGACCTGAGTCCCATCGAGGTGGCCATAGACGAGATGACCGGGAAAGTGGCGGAACTACGCGCTCTCTGCGCAACAACTGAGGTGGACATGATACGTCTCCAACTTAAACTACAGGGGAGCATCAGTGTACAGGTGTGTGTCATGCATAAATGAACAGTACTATGTACTATACTATGAACAGAATGAAATAACCTACAGAAAATCTTTGAATTTTTCAGTCATCGCTGAATCACGCAATTTGGTCGATACTGTGAGTTTGCATGTCAAAGTTCGCCACACTTGAACCCAACAAGAGATCCGTGTAAATAGAAAAGTCTCTAAAAAATGTATGACTTAAAGGTCCAGCGTGTCATTTTTTTGTAGGATCTATTGACAGAAGTTCGATGTTATATACAGAACTTTGTCTTCAGAGGTGTTTAAAGATCTTACGTAATGAAGCATTATGTTTTTATTACCTTAAAAGGAGCTATTTCTATCTACATACACCTCGGGTCCCCTTTACACCTCGGAATTCACCGTGTTGTTTCTACAGTAGCCCTAAAAGGACAAACTGCTCTACAGAGCGCATTTCCTAAATACGTTATCCCCTTTAGAAAAGAAGCAAAAACGTGACAACATCTTAGTTCTGTGTCAGCCACCGTAGTGCTTCGAAAGGGAGGGTTGATTGCAGTTCGCAACCCCACCGCTAGATGCTGCTAAATTTCATACACAGGTCCTTTAAATACCTAAGCAACCTAAAGACACATTTATACATCTAATTGTTTTTTCTGTACGTATCTTTCACTTCAGGTCAATGCTGGACCACTTACTTATGCCAGAACGTTTCTTGATGATGCCTGCGCCAAGAAATACCCAGATAACAAAGTCAAACAGCTGAAAGAAGTCTTCAGGTATATAAATGTTGACTGCCTTTGTTTGCAAATCAGAGCCCAAGAATGTCTTTCTCTAAACATGTTTGTTGTGTTTGTGCATGCAGGCAGTTTGTGGAAGCGTGTGGACAGGCGCTGGCTGTAAATGAAAGACTGATCAAGGAGGACCAGCAGGAATATCACGATGAGATGAAAGCCAGTTACAAAGATCTGACCAGAGAGCTTTCCCACATCATGCACGAACAGGTCAGGAGTATAAACACACACGCACACACACGCGTTTATTTGAATAAGACCTCACAGTCGCGCTCCATGTTTACAGACACCTCAAATAAATACAAATGTGTGCTTTTTTGTGTTTTAATCTTCATGAACATCCCTCTCTCTCTTTTTTGTGCTGGCCTTTGTAGATCGGATGGTAATGCAGCTTTTCATTTATCTCATCACTAAAAGAGTATAAATCCAATCCAAATGTCAGTTTTAAATGTTTTTCCTCTTCCTCAGATTTCTGCAGTGGATAGCGGGACCAAGAGCGCTCTGTCTCATTCGCTGCACATTTTCAATGCCATCAGTGGCACGCCCAGCGGCTCCACCCTGCATGGCATGCCTAGCTCCGCCTCCTCTGTGTGACCTCTCACCCCTGGCCTTAAGCCTCTGACCAGACCCACAGCTAGAGCGTGCACATAATGCATAAAGACACAAAAACGCAGAGATATCAAAGAATAAATGGTGTTTCATGGTCATCCGTTATATGTCTTGAACAAGCACAGATGTTCACACATTCCCATCAGTCAGCATCCAGGACATCGGGATCGAACTGCTGTGTCTTACGCCTGGAATGGCTACAATCCTCACCTTGAACGATTGAAAGATTGAAAGAAGGCCTTTTCTATTCACGGGTGTTTCCTGTGGAGACTTTGGCTAACAGAAATATTTAAGCATTAAGAATCAGCCTTTTTACTTTCACATTCCTTATTTTTCTAGCAGGAAGTTTGAGCTTTACTGTACAAAATACCCACGATCACCTGAGCCACTCGAACTTCTGAAGCATCCCATGCAACCACTTTTCCTTGTTTTTTTTCTTTCATAGAGATGTTAAAAGCCAAGAAACAAGTGCTGTTTCTTTGTAGGAGAGAGTGCAATAATTCTTTCTTCGTCCTGCTTATGTATTCTCAAGATCTCTTGCCAAAGTGGGAGGGCTGGATGTGAAATGTATACAGTATGGACGTAAGAGACGAACAGGATTTTTATAACCTTTCTGTAATGTTTGTTTTAATGTAAATTGTTTTATATCATGGTATATTAGATATGGGGGGTTATTTTGATTTAAAATAATGTTACCATTCTGTAAAGATATCAAAGTCCCCAAATCTCTGAATAAAGTGTATTATACTGTAGTTTACTTGCATCTTTTATTCAAAGTTGAGTGTCTAAACACGCTGACACGCACTTACGTTTTGATTTGTTCATCAGTCTGGTATAAATCGCAGCTCCCCTTGAACATCTTTTGAACAATCTTTATTACGGCACACTTTATCATTTCCTTCTCAATCCAAGATCCTCATAAAGTTCATTATAAATAAATTGCTTTTCGTCATATCTTCAATATTTACAGTCTCTTTAATCTTTGGTTTATGACCTGTTCAGATTATGAGGCCTTGAGAAACATTTCCAGTACCAATTGGCCGGCTTTAATCTTGTCGTAAATCATCGGTGTCATATTTAAAGCACTCGACATGTTGTTTAGAGAGATCATTTGGATAAAGCACTGTATTTTCTTGCCTACATTTTGTGCATTCTGAATAAAACATGCTGACTGGACTTTACGCACGCACTGTCCTGTCAATCTGCCCCCTCTCCTATCTAAACCATTGTATGGTCTTTCTGAGCGGGTTTGTTTACGTCTCTCTCGCTCTCTCTGTCCCTTCCATCAAATCTCCAAATGTCATCTCATGTGAGTGTCGATATTCATGGTTTGGCCTCTTTTTGCTGTACTGAGTTAATGAAAGTCATTTCAATACATGTGCAGAAGCAGAACAGCTGACAATGACATTGTGGTTTGTAAGAGTCATTCACATCAACATCACAGTGAGTAAATCCCTTAACTTTGTGATTATGTTGTCATAACTGTGGCGATGCTGCTGCGGCAGGTGTCTGTGTATCGGGGTTGTATCTAAACCTATCTTGAAAAGGTAATAAATGGCATTAAGAGGGTTTGTGAATGATCTTGTTGATGTGCTGGGAGTGTTTCAATGTACCAGGCTTACCCGGCATATCTAATCGATTCTCTGTCAGTATAGAGTTTGAGCTATTGAGAGTCTTGTGAAAGGAGTTAATAATTACATTACTGTATCATGTTTAAAAGTGTATTGTTAAGTATATTACACAGTAGTTTATACTTTTCACAACAGAGATCTGTTTATACTTAAACAGCCCAAAGTGTCTAAACAAGGAAAATAAGTTTATAACTTTCCCAAACCGCTAAACTTGATTTCCTGCATCATAAAAGTTGTATTAGTTCACGTGGTGTGATTTGCTGTAGAAATCGATAAGGGAGCCGTAAATAACAAAACAACTCCTTAATTCCCTCATCACCCCAACACACTCACAGTCACATTACTGTTAACATATGCTGTCATAAAATACAACGTCAATCCTATGTTAACCCTGGGGAGTTCTGAGGCGACATTTATTGCCCAGAGTCTATAAAACCGTGCTACCTGTGTACCAGGCCTTCAGAGTCAGCTACATCTGTCTCGAGGAGTGTATGTCTCTGTTCTAAAGGATAATCTTTAAAGCCAACCACATTGCCGTCATCATGGAGGGTAAGTGAGCTCTTAATGGTTATTTTCGAAAAGAAAATATTTACAGTATATGGACAGAAGAGATAAACACAACGTTTGTTATTTTTACATATGTCCAAAAATGTTACCGTTTTATTAACAGATTTTCACAAAAACTGTCAAAACCCATCAAATTAAAGAAAAAGAGCACAAATTTACAAAAAAACTGAGAAAAACGTAACAAAAACGGTTATTTTATGGAATATTTCTGGGGCCCCTGCTACTAGACAATATCAGTTTTTTTACAGGATTGTTTTACAGTGTAACCTTTCTGTAATGTTTGTATTGAATGTTCATGTATTGTAAATTGTTTTACAGTAGGGTATATTCAAATGTTTTATTCAATTTAAAAGAATGTTAACATTCTGTAGAGATAAAGAATCCTTAAAATCTCAGAATAAAATATATTCTATATTGTAGTTCACTCAGGTCTTTCATTCAAAGTTATGATTGTTGAGTCTAAACACGAAAATAAATACAAATATGAAAATATATCACGTATCTGTGTTACTTAAAGCTGCACAACATTCGTGACAGTTATTTAAAACATAACATTTATACAATACATAAAGCTTCACAACATTCGTGACAGTTATTTAAAACATAACATTTATACAATACATAAAGCTTCACAACATTCGTGACAGTTATTTAAAACATAACATGATCTCGTGTGGCGAGACACGGACAGAGGACTCAGGTGCAGACAGCGGGTAACAGAGGACTTTAATAAGTATAAAACAAAGACCCACGAGGGGGTAACAGAACAAAACATGGATACAAGAACATGACAAGACAGGACTAATACTGACTAGACTTAAATAAGACTAAAATTAACTATTACTATTAACTATTAACTATTAACATGAACTACAACACTACATATGACTCCACTGACAAACAGATGAACTCACCACACAACCACAATGAACCAGCACAAGACAGACGACACAAGGGCATTAAATAAGGGACCAAATCAAGAGGGGAACAGGTGTAGGTCATGAATCAATAATGAGGAAACGAGAGGATGGGAACAGAGACCAGACCGGAGAGAGTGTATGGAAGGCCATAAGGGCCATAACTGCCTCTCTCCACACAAGAGATGAGACTCTGTCATGATCCTGCCACTAAACCAAGAGAAACATGACATGATGCGGCAGAATCATGATAGAAGCCCCTCCTTAAGGAGCAGCATCCTGATACTCCTCAAGGCACAATCAAGAAGAGACAGACTGTGACACTGACAAAAACTAGGCAACATGATAATACAATAAACCAAAACGGGGAAGCACAAGAGTCCAAGGGAACACAAGAGTCCAAACAGGGGGGAAGTCCAAACAAAGGCAGGACACGGACTGGATAGCCGGCAGGACACGGCCGCATGCACCGGACTGAAATGGCCGCATGCACCGGGCTGGAATGGCCGCATGCACCGGGCTGGAATGGCCGCATGCACCGGGCTGGAATGGCCGCATGCACCGGGCTGGAATGGCCGCATGCACCGGACTGGAATGGCCGCATGCACCGGCAGGAATGGCCTCATGCACCGGACTGAAATGGCCGCATGCACCGGGCTGGAATGGCCGCATGCACCGGCAGGAATGGCCTCATGCACCGTACTGAAATGGCCGCATGCACCGGGCTGGAATGGCCGCATGCACCGGACTGGAATGGCCGCATGCACCGGACTGAAATGGCCGCATGCACCGGGCTGGAATGGCCGCATGCACCGGACTGGAATGGCCGCATGCACCGGCAGGAATGGCCGCATGCACCGGCAGGAATGGCCTCATGCACCGGCAGGAATGGCCTCATGCACCGGGCTGGAATGGCTGTCTGCACCTGGGTCCTCTGTCTGTGTCTCACCCTGTGATCATGACATAACATTTATACTATACATAACAAAGTTGCACAACATTCGTAACAGTTATTTAAAACATAACATTTATACAATACATAAAGCTGCATAACATTCGTGACAGTTATTTAAAACATAACATTTATACAATTGCAAAACAGGCTGTTGTAATAACATTTTGCTAAATGTTTTGCAGACAATGAGCACGGAAAAGAGAAGAAGAACAGGAAAAGTGTAAGATTTGATCGATCGATAAGATTTATCATTTCTAATCAATAAACCTGTTGGTATTTGGTTTGTAACCATCTGCATGAGATTTTATAGCAAATGATTTTTCTAGTTTTGTGGAAAGGGATGTATTATCAGGATATAGTATTATTTAGTTTTAATGTAAATAATGTATTTGAATGCTTTTGTGTGTCTGTAGCCGGAGTGCTGCGGCTATCCGATAAGCATATTTTTCATTGTGGTGAATGAGTTCTGTGAGAGATTTTCCTACTATGGCATGAGAGGTAAGACCACGAAAACCAACAAAATAATATGAGACCTGTGTTTATAAAAGTTCTGGACATGATTTTCTTTTCAATCCATGTCACTGATCATATCTCTGTGCTGCAGCTGTGTTGGTGCTGTACTTCAGATATTTCCTCCGCTGGGATGATGATTTCGCCACCACCATCTACCACACATTTGTGGCCCTGTGCTACCTATCACCCATCCTTGGGGCCGTCATTGCTGACTCATGGCTGGGCAAGTTCAAGTGAGTGTGACCCGGTCATCATCACAAGTACATCTGAATTTATTACAATTGATGTAAATGTCTATGTATCTCATCTTTCTGTACTTTCTGCAGGACAATCGTGTCACTGTCCGTAGTGTACTGTATTGGCCAGGTGGTCATGGCCGTCAGCTCCATCCATGACATCACGGACACCAATAGAGATGGCACACCTGACAACTTGTCCTTACATATGTGAGTTACTTTTTTGGACATGCATTGTATTACAAAATGTTATTATTGAATGTGAGAAAATCACAACGCTCATTTTGATTTAAGTTTTGTCATTTATCTTTGTTTTTTATTTGTATTGAAATGAATGAATTTCCTTTATTTTAGTGGTTTGTCCATGCTGGGACTCCTTCTTATTGCCTTGGGAACAGGAGGTATTAAACCATGTGTTGCTGCGTTTGGAGGAGATCAGTTTGAAGATCATCAGGCATGTTGACCTCTATACACAGATACACATACAGTGTGTGAAATGCAGACGGGTACAAAATCCTGTTCAGCAGTACATTATTGAGGCTGATTGTTCTTATAATCAGCTGTTCTGGTATATTATCAGAGCTCAAGGTTGATTCTTTGATACAGAGTTAGATATGAGCAAATAGAGATACACAACCGGTTTCGCAGACATCAGCACTCTCCGCCGCCCCTGCCACAGGGACACCAGTTCTCAAAGGTCAAAAGTTCCAAAGTTTGAAACATTTAGTTCCACATTTAAACTCTGATATGTTGTTATATAATGTAATATATGGTTGTGTTTGTTAAAAAATAATAAATAGATTAGCTATCATGAAATAACAATGAACAATTTGGTTTTACAGCATACATAAGTTTGTTGATATTAGTAAATGCCAATACAGTCATGTTAGTTCATTTTGCATTTTTTAAATGTTAACAGTTAAAATGTCTTTTGATTGCATAAATGTAGACTAAATTCAAATGAATTAATATTACTAAATGCTGTATTTTTCATAGTAAGTTCATGTTATCTATTGTTATTGTGTAATGTTAACAAATGCATCAATTTCTTATCTAAAAAAATCCAAATATTCTTTAATCGAGATCATCCTCCCAACGGGGTTAGAGAAATAAAATAATTCAATATTATTTTTCTTTCCCCAATGGGAGATTTTGTTGCTTGTTGTTTTAAACATAAACGTCCTCAATTCTTATATTTTCTTTGAAAAAACAAGATAAAATATATACGGTAAGAGTACCTGTCAAAGAAACGTATCTTAATGTATGCATTTTTCTATATTTTAACTAGAAAATAAGACAAAATGCAGAGTAATAATGTTGTATTTGTTAACATAAGCCTACTTTGTGTAACAGCAAATATGAACCAACTATGAAAAATACTTTACATCATTAATAAATCTTTGTTCTAAAGTAAAGTTAGTTTACTTACTGTTTAATGTTTGATTTTTTCCAGGAAAAACAAAGAAGCACTTTCTTCTCCATATTTTATCTGTCCATTAACGCCGGCAGTCTTCTCTCCACGCTCATCACCCCCATTCTGAGATGTGTGTATTGCGCATGCGTGATTGATAATAGCTTGGCACGCTTCTACGTTTCTTTGTTAATATATCAGTACCGTCTCTCTTATCGTTGTTGTGTACATTTGTTTTGTTCTCCAGCTCAGGAGTGCGGGATCCACACAAAGCAGCAATGTTACCCGCTGGCTTTTGGAGTCCCGGCAGCTCTCATGGTGGTCGCGCTCAGTGAGTGTCGAGTCTGTAATGCTATACTCTGTACGACCACTGGGTGGCAGCATTGGCTGACTAACATATTCTTTGTGCAGTTGTGTTTATCGTAGGTAAAGGCATGTACGTTATGGACACCCCTAAAGGCAACGTCCTGCTGCAAGTCATGAAATGCATTGGAGTAAGAATGTGAATGATACATTATTTTAATACGTAATGACATAATTGTCACAATAAGCTAAATTTGAAGAAAGCATCACTGGTTATAGGCAAAACAATCAGCATGATTGATTTTACTTTATTAGTTGGTAATTGTATGCAACAGTGTAAGTAACTCGGTGAAGCCACATCCAATGTAAATAACCGATTCTTGTGTTTTCTCGGTTTTAGTTTGCGATTAAAAACCGTTTCAGAAAACGTGGTAAGCAGTATCCAAAGAGAGAGCACTGGATGGACTGGGCCGAAGAGAAATATGATGTATGTTACACATGTACACTAACATTTTCACTGACATTTATCTGTTTTATACTTTTTTTGCAACACCAATGCTGTTCAATTCATAGAGAACACACCTACAAAAAAGAAACAACGCTATAACAGAACACCCGTTTACTGTCTCCTTTGCAGAAACTTCTGATCGCTCAAGTGAAGATGGTATTAAAGGTGCTGTTTCTCTATATCCCTCTGCCAATGTTCTGGGCTTTATTTGACCAGCAGGTTAGTATAAGGACAAACAGTGATGTCACACCCATACACATTCTCAAGCAACGATTCAAAGCCAAAAGCCGTTAACCTTGTGTTTTCCAAACTGTTGTTCAGCGTGAGTTTTGTCTTTCCAGGGCTCCCGCTGGACTCTCCAGGCTACCACTATGAATGGCAACTTTGTACGTTTACAAAAAAAGAACAGAAAAAAGTCAGTGTGTGTAACTAACTGTACAAATTAACTATCATTTTTTTGTTTTGTCTGCCACCATAGGGAGCATTTAATATTGAACCGGATCAGATGCAGGTAAGACGGATTTGCTGCTTCACCATACAGTACATCAAAATCGTATTTACATTGGTGAATGTTGATGTTCATAATGTGAACTGACAGCATTCCTTGCGTTCCGATGCAGATCGTCAACCCCATTCTGATTGTTATTATGGTGCCCATCATGGACAATCTTGTCTATCCACTTATCAAAAAGTGCCACATTAACTTCACGTAAGTGCAGCTTCATGGCTACAACCTTCTTGATATATATATTCAATAAAAAAATGAATCGAAAGTGTCTATATGTATTTATGTGTGTGTGGTAACTTTCTAGGCCTTTACGGAGGATAACCATTGGAATGCTGCTGGCTGCATTAGCATTCGTGGCTGCCGCCCTTCTGCAGATTCAAATCGATGTGAGTTCCGCAGATAAACGCAGAATTGGGCCGCATGATAACGAGTGAAATGATAATAACGATTTTGAGTGTAAAACGTATTCTGCATATTCATTCATTCATTCACATGTTAAAATATACTGTTGTAAATATACTTCCGCAACATTGTATTTCAAAGCTCTCATATGCATACTTAGCCCACCCAAAAAATTTGATCTGTTCTTGATTATGCTTAATTAATCATTAATTAATAATTATTTACGTAAACGCAGATACGCGCAAAATAGTGCTGCATGACAATAGGTTAAATGATAACCACGGTTATTTTGATACATTTTTAATCACGAATAATAATCGCAGTTATCCTGTCAATTGGAATGTATTCGGCATATATATTCAACTTTACAGCCAATTAATACATGTTATAATCTGCCACTGTTGAACTTCTTCAACACTGTATTTCAATCTTCTATATAATCAGCCCCCCCCCCCCAAAAAAAAACGATTTCTGACCACGATTATGCTTTATTAATCATTGGAGGTGGAAATCTTTTCGATTAGTCACGATTAAAGTAAATCTTGCAGTCCTAACGCAGATACACATAATATGGCTGCATTATAATGGGTAAATGGTAAATGATAACCACCATTATTTTGCTCGAAACTTTCATCGCGAATAATAATCGCAACTATTCTGTCAGCTTAGAACATATTTGCCCTATTCATTAAACTGTACAGCAAATTACTTCACGTTACAATAGCACTGTTGTCATCTGTACACTCAGCCTCCCATAACAAAACGATTTCTGACCACGATTATGCTTCATTAATCATGGAAGGCGGAAATAGGTCACAATTCAAATGAATGTATTGTCTTTACAGGTTACGATTATTGGCGATTCAAATGAATCATGCAGCCCTAACTTAGAAACAACACAGCAACTGTTTTGCAAAATGTAAAATTATATTGATGTGTTTAGCTTTGTAAAATGATATCCATTTATGCACTTGATGCATGGCCTGAGCAAGGCAAACAATTATGTTTTCAACCCAACAGAAAACATTGCCAAAGTTCCCCTCAAGCTCCCAAACCCAAGTAAAGTTCCTAAACTTGGAGAGCAGATCTCTGGCTGTTTCTCTGGATGGACAACAGCCATTTGATGTACCTGCATTTGGGGTAAGTATCGCTCCACGTGAAATCACATAAATTCTGTTGTATGCATTATTACTTAAAAGCGTGCTAGAGTAATTAACATTTTTATGTCTTGTTGTTCCCGTCTCAGGCTAGAGATGAATATGTGACATTTGACAAAGACAGCTTTACAGTGTCAATTGATGGAGGAATCCCTGTTACGACTCAATTCTCGAAAGGAGCGAGACAAACAGTTTTAATTAATGCTCAAAGGATCCAAGAAACTGTAAGTGCACAACTTATCTGTATAGTTATCGGATTGTCCTACATCTCACCCCTAAAGAAAATACATTGATTGAAAGTTATCATCAACCATTTATTTTGTCCACTTCAGCTTCAAGACTTGACACAGAAACCAGAGCAAGGCGTTAATGACATCAAGTTCGTGCATTTCATCTTCTCAAAGTGTTATTCTCTCAAACACAATTTGTATTCATAAGAATGGGATTCTGAAGTTATCAATAATACTTCGAATTGAACTTGCTGGTTTTATGTTTCCTAGGTTTGTGAATGGCTATAGCTTACCACTAAACATCTCAACAAAGTCTCACATATTGGGTGTCATCGCTCCACTGAAAGTATCAAACAGCACAACCGTTCGCCAGGGCAAGTACGTATTCTTTCTGTGATGTATGAATCACGTGTGCATGATAGCTACAAATCTGTAAATATACAAATACATTGTAGCCATTGTAAACCTTTGTCTAGATGCAAGGCGTCTATCTTTAACGTTGAACCTTGACTGCCTGTTTTTAATGTGGATTTGATGTCTTTCCAGAACTGACTTCACTATTGTGAACGAGGCAGGAGACAAATGCAGTTACACCATGCAGCTCGGCTTCGGTAGTTCCTACACGGTCCTGATCCCCAGCAACTTAAGTTTTGGCACAGGCGTAAGTCACGATTTAAAGTACACCTTTACAAATGCCATCTAGGTACATAAAGCATTATGATACCCTGACATCAAACCAATGTCATTTGCTAACAACGAATAGACTAGAATGTGGGTAGCAAGTGATGTTTGGTTGTGTTTCCAGTGTGGCGACAACATTAAGAAAACAGAGAATATCAAGCCCAATGCTGTCCACATGGCCTGGCAGGTCATTCAGTACTTTCTGATGACCTGCGGAGAAGTGATGTTCTCTGTCACTGGATTGGACTTTTCTTACGCACAGGTATGACAGCGTTGCTAATATTCTGGTAGAGTTAGTTTCCAACCAAAAATACAGCTCCCTGCAAGTATTGTAGTTGGTACCAAACTGAACAATGGAAAAGAAATGCTCTTATCATATCAACGTGTTACCTTTTAGGCTCCAAGCAACATGAAGTCTGTCCTCCAGGCCGGTTGGCTGTTGACCGTAGCTGTGGGCAACATTGTTGTGCTCATCGTAGCCGAGGCAGGCACACTTCCGGACCAGGTATGTCTTTATTTGACCACCGTGGGTCAAATTCACTTTCTGTTTGCAACTGTGACTTAATAAGGGTGTGTTTTTCTACAGTGGGCAGAATACGTGCTATTCGCTGCACTCCTGGTGGCTGTGAGCATCATCTTCTCCATCATGGCTTACTACTACACCTACATAGACCCGGCAGAGATCGAGGCTAAATTTATAGAACACGAGCCAGAAGACAAGGAAAAGAAAGATATTGAGATGACAAAGAGAAATTCGGTTTCTTCAGTGATCAAAAAGACGAAGATCTAAACGCATTACTTTGTCATCCTCCAGCTTACAAGTGTTTGGGTCTAATGTCTGATTCGCCATTTTCTTATCCCGGTTCGGCTTGGGATTCATCATAGTAGAATTTCCAAGAAATGGCCAATTCTGCCTACAATGTTCTGGTGTGGTTTGGGATGAAAGCTATGGTCAGTAGACCATCAGCTGTGTGTTGGTACCCTTGCAGGTGGGTTGTATTTATTAGTGTATTATGTTACTATCAATTAAGAGTAAAGAAAAGAGTGTTCTTCCGGGTGGAGGACTAGCAAAGCAATGCACATAACCACTGCTGTGGAAAATCATGAGACTGAATCTCCTGTTTTGTTGTTCACACCAAAATAAAAAAAATACATAATTTATTCATCCTCATGTTGTTCAAAACATGTATGACTTTTTTTCTGTGGAACACCAAAAAATATATTTTGAGAAATGTCCGCGTTGTTTTGTGTCCATACAATGCAAGTCAATAGGGGCCAGTGTTTGGCTCCCGACATTTTTTTTTAAATATCTTCTTTTGTGTTCTGCAAAAGAAAGAATCATATAGTTTTAGAACTATTTTTGTATGAATAGATGTTAATATTTAAATAGCTGTATTAAAGGGAATTCATGTTTGCACATTTGTAATAGTGTTATTTTATGGAGTGACACTTACCTATAACCACTTAAACATTTGCATTGTGTTTTTGGGAAAGATGTATTTTTAGATTTCTTACACGATGTTGACTTGTAAATGGCTTTTAAATGACCACTGCTTCAATAAGAATACTTGAAATGAAACATTGGGGTTTTGATAAAGTGCTTCAATGAAGTATACATCTACCATAAATTCTGAATTTTAATACGATTGAGTTTTTGGAGTGAATCAAAAAGAAAGCCGAGACTGTTGGTAGGATTTTAATTCTTATTTATGAGTAAAACCCTTTAATTTCTTATTAAAATTAACAGAGCACCCCCAAAAATGTACATTTGATAAAAAGGCAAGGCATTTCAGTAATGGCCATTTCAGAGGCTTGATTTTTAAATATTTACCTTTCTTTTGTTTCTAACAATATCTACAGAAGCTCTTGGCCATCTGTACACAGTGATTCATTTGCAAAAATCCATCATCTCTTTTAAAGGTCTGTAAAACTGAGACTATATACACAGATCTGTACACAAATCCAAACAGCGCCCTCTGTCTTCCTGGATGACTACTCTGCTCGCGGCAGATTACCTGAGATTTCAGCACGAGAACTGCAATCTCCTTCACGCCAGGGCTTGAAAACACACGCACTGACAGACATACATCATCACACATGCATTTTGTCATGCACACTATCTTGTTTTCTTGTGAGATGAGACAGACGACCCATCTCACTGCCCTGTGATGGCATATGCCTAATGCATTCTTCCAAAAGCTTGGGTGCCATAATGCAAAACTATCAGTCTCCGACTCATTCTGTGCTTAGCCAAATGAGTAACATCTACGTTTCGACCTATGCTGTCTTCATTAGAAACACACTATGACACATACACACACACGGTTACTCACTCACTCCAGAGAGTGTTCCAGGAGATTAAAAAGAAAAGTGAAACTAGGGGAAGCTTGAGGAGTTTGATAAGTTCTCTTGATAAGCTATTGAAGGACAGTTGGTCCTCCAGGGTAGACGTCACAGAGTCTGCTGGTGTAAGGATTCGCTGAGCTGATGCCGGGGGGGCGGGACCAAAGAGAGACGGACAGGCTAATGGAATAATCACTGGTGCGAGGAGGAAGATGTTCTTGCCCTAGAGAACCTGTATGTGGGAAAGATAAAGCTGATAAATCCATGCGTGAAGAAAGCTCGAGCAGCTGAACAGAATCAGATTTATTTGTCATCTTAAATTCTGACACATCAAAGCCGAGATATCTTTATATTTGAATGTTTTAATACCCTTGTATTAAAACCTTTCTGCAACCCCCATTTGCATGAAAAACAGCTCGAAGTCTTTTCTTTTATGTCTGACGAACTTTAAGAATATATGGGAAGTCATCCGAGTCCATTACGTTCATAGAGAATCTATTAAGATCCTTCAAATGTTGGTGCTTACTTATCTTCAGTTCTTCCCACTCATTTCATAGTGTTCATTTCAACTGGGATGGCTATGGATCTTGATTTTGCGTTCAGTGACACATTTTTTGTGGATTTTGATGTTTTATTTTAACCAGTGTGCTGATGGAAGATCTTACCGTGAACCATTATAATATTTCTAGCGGAGCAAGTCAGGTTTACATTTTTAATTTCTTGGTATTTTATTCAAAGCATGATGCCATGTATCTGAACAAGATGTCCAGGACCTTTGGTATAAAAGTAGATTCACAAAAATAAAGATCTGGCAACATATACTTAACTGTGGACATGGAACATTTTTTTGTCCCTGTTTGCCTTGCTGCCAAAAAAAACACTTTTTCATTTCGTATGGCCATAGATCCCAGTCCTGCTTGAAGTTGCAGTATGGCAGATTAATATGGTGGGGTTTGTTTTTCCATATGCGCACAAGATTTGTTTCTTGAACAGTGAACCTGATTTTGAACTGATTACTGCAATTTTCCATCTGTGCTCTTTGAAGAGTCTTCGGCCATCAAATGATTCTCAATATATGAGACAATATAGACACACATCCTGTTTCAAGCAGATTTTCAACATCTCCAGTCCATTCAAACGTCTTGATCATTGCCCTGATGTTGGAAATTCTATTTTTTATAGTTGTACGATTTCCTTAAAGACATTTCATATTTTGTGTAGCTCAACAGAACTATATTGCACATCAGAACTATATACTTTGGTTTTAACCATTGTGATCAATTATTAAGGGGGTTTGGGCTTCGTGTTACTAATATTTATTCTCCTGTGCAACAAGAAGTCATGACTGGACAGCATCATGTTTCTAGTCAACCTGGTGTGCTAAGAAAATCTAAATATCAATGGGAATATACTTGGGAGATATTCTATGTATTGGGAGGGTGCCAGTAAGTGTGACTAGGATGTATTAGAGAAAAACATTTTTGTTCATAATGTTATATTCCCCCACTTCAAATTGTTTTATTTTAATGAAATGTTGGAACATAAATGATAATACGAATATAAGATCTAAAGAAAAAACAATGCAGATTTATTTTACATCCACTACCGAGGATCTGTGCAATCCTTACCGTTGTAGCCTCTGAATAAGCTGGGTGACCATGACGTCTGCGATTCCCGGATACGCCTCCTCTGCGAGGTAAATAGACTCCTTGAGCTCCTCCAGAACTTCAGGCTTTACCGGCATCTCTCCAGCTCCTCCCTTCAACTATCCCAACACACATTTGACAGTTAACGCTTTATCCAAATAATTTCCCAATTACAACTGCTAGAGAGACCTGGGAATAAGTATTGATAACTGCGGACAGTATGACCCCTTGATGGATTGGAACCTACAACCTTTTATTTACCAGTCTATATATAGTTGTAAAAAACAACCTTTTATAAAGCCAAGTATACAGTGTGTACGGTATACTATTTGCAAACTGCAACTTTATGCAAACTATATACATACAGTACATATAGATGTATGCTACACATCTGCTTTAAACTCAATGCATCCACACAACTTTTCTAATGCATCTCTCATACTGAGTGACAAGACTGACAGTCCAGCCTACAGTCCACTGCGTTCTCACAAACAGCGTGACAGGAAATGGAAGGATTTGTCCTTCAATGAAGAAGAGGGTGGAACAAATTAGTGTGCAGTCACTTGTCCCTGGGCTTTTTTTTCCCAGCATCCCTCTATTTTCCGCCACAAATACCTCATTGCTTCACGCTGATTAGTAAGAGGCCCGAAGGAGTGACGCCGCCTTCAGAAGATGCTTTTAAGATGTAATAAAATCAAGGGCCACTTTCAATCCTTCAACAATATCTCACGCAAGTACAAATACGAAGGGGCTCTTCAACATAAATGGATGGCTACCCTGACAGAAAGATCCCGTTCAAACTGGGTGTGATCTGATCACAAGTGGTTTTAAATTCAGGTAGATTCCGCGGTATGGTCGAAAATGTTCAATTCAACTTTAATAAAAATGCTTCGGATTCCGAGCACAGGAGGTCAAAAGCTTTGATGCATGTTACTGTCAGGTGTCAACAGTGATGCGTTCGGATGAGCAGTTGTGATTGGATAACCAAATCCATAATATTAACCGGCCAATTTGTGATGTTGACAAATTTGATGTTCCTACCTCGGTAAAGACTGGAGTGATGACAGTGGAAAGACTCTGGGACAGGGGTCTCTTGCTCGGCTCCTGTATAAACAGCGATAATCACACACTGCGATAAACAAACATTTGTACTCAATGATCAGGCGACTTTGAGTCTTCACCTACCTCATCTTCTGTTGGACTTGCTCCATTCTGCAGTTTTTTGGGGTCCTTTTCTCGAATGGTGAAGATCCAGTTGTCATTGCTGAAGTCATTGCCACCGGATGCCTGACCGTCTGGTTCTCTGGGTAACATACGAAATAAATGTGGTTGTCTGTTGCTACACAAATATACACAACACTGTAAACATTTTGCACCGCAAAACTACAAGTAACTCCGGGGTTAACCCAGGGTTAAGTGTAATATAAAACCCCTTTACGTAATCTTTTATGTAACGTACGAGTCTGAATCGTCTGAGCTGGACTCGGCTCTAGACTGTTCTGCCTTCCAGCGTTTGTATTTGTCGATGAGCTCCGTCAGATAGGATGTTTTCTTCGCGTACCGTACGATGAGCTTGTGTTTCAGCAACTCTTTGGCTGTCGGTCTCTGACAGGAAGAGATAAGAAGACAAAAGAGTGAAATAAGTCAAATGCAACAATCAGAGAATTAAGACTCGCTTTCTTTTTGCAATTTGATGCTGTTATGAGCATTGCACACTATTTTATGACAATGACATGAGCTTGTGAACACTGAAAGAGTAAGTATGAGTGTTTATGTATCTTATCAGTTCACTACTAGAATACTAGAATTTACTATAGTGAACGATATAATACAATACAGTGTTTTTAATCTGGATGTTCAAGTTAATCAGACTTTTATTTTGACGGGTTGTCGCAAATAGAGTGTGGTTGACAATAGTTTTTATGAGCCACCAAGACATTTCTCATGTTCCACAAAAGATAGTCAGATGAAGACATTTAATGCAACATGAAGGTGCATTAAATAACATGTATAGGTTACCTATCCTTTTTAACAACACAAAACCACAATGCATTCTGGGATTATACTCTCCAACTGAGATGCTGGCTCAAAATATGTCCCAAATATCTTTTGCAACAAGTAAGTGTGAAGCAGGTCTTTGATGTCTTCAAATGCTGCCCTAGGTAGGCAGCTCACTAGGTAGAACACAGCCATGGTCAACAGAAGAATTAGTGGACCACCAGACTAGAGGAACTCTGGGAAATTCTTTATGAGCATACTCACAAAACTGGGCTCCTTGTTTAAACAGGCCTCGATAAACTCTTTCAGAGGTTTGCAATAGTTGCCCTCCAGTGTGGGGGGGTTGTTCTTTGGAATGAGAAACAGCACCTTCATAGGATGCAGATCAGAATGGGGGGGCTCTCCTTTCGCCAGCTCGATTGCTGTGATGCCCAGCGACCAAATATCGGCCTGTTAGGAAAAGTAAAAAAGGACTTGTGGACAGATTTCCCTCAAAATGTACGATCTGAATATGAAGACACGGCCAACCTTCAAGTCATCTTTAAAACGTACTTTAGTACTTTTACTACACTGACGCCCACCTTTGAGTCATATGCAGACTGTTTAATGACCTCTGGTGCCATCCAGAAGGGTGTGCCCACAAATGTGTTTCGCTTGATCTGTGTGTCTGTGAGCTGGCCGGCCACTCCGAAATCTGCCAGCTTCACCTCCCCTTGCTCCGACAACAAAACGTTTGCAGCTTAAAAACAAACAAGGCATAGAAAGTACAAACAAAAAGTGAGATATGATATCCAAATACAGAAAGACTGCAATAAAACAGCATTAGAAACTCCTGTCACACGAAATGTTTCGAGACAAACCCGTAGCTCTGGAGGGTGTTGAGTCAAGTTGCAACTTATTTGAAACTGGTGTAGCGGTCTTGAAAAAGATTATACAGAAAACCAAAAGAATCTACTACTGGCACAAACCAAAAGAAATGCATGAATGCCCAAACAAGTTTTTCATTGGTGCTAAACTGCTATGTTTTTATCCACCTATTTTATGTGCACTTTGGGATATCGCATGAAAGGTGCTGGATGGAGGACATTTATCAATTCTAAAAATGTGCATAAAAACATCTGCGTCCAATTGAGTCGGATACAATTGTTCGCAGATAGGATTATGTGCATAGACTAGAACAGAAACATTCACGGAATAATATCTGCGATGTGCATATCTAACCAGTGAACCAATCTAGTTGTATAGCCTCATTCTTTAGCCATGCCTGAAGCCAATGTTTGCCATTGAAATGGTTCCAGACAAACCGCCCAAAAAACGGCATGAGCCTCTGAAAGCAAGATGACACAACGGTGTTAATTGCATTTCGAAAGTATATTTTGTATTATTTATTATTCATAAAAAGACCTCAATTTTCTAACGGAAATTTGCTGCCGGTTTATCTTACGGTGCTTTATTCGCAGATGTTTTGTACAATATTTCAAATTTGTTCAAACGTTATATTTGCCACTTAGGATGGAAACACAGCTAATGAAGCTGAAACTGGAAATTGCAGCCAGCTCTTGCTATCTACGTATACAAATTGCAAGTATTCCTGTAGCTCACTTGCAAGGTGCTAATAACCTCGAGATCATAAGTTAGATTTCCAGGAAACTACTGGACTGATACAAATCTATACTCTAAATACACTCGTCCATTCAAGATGTTTTGGATTGAGGCGACTGCCAGATGTGTAACTGCATAAAATGGGTTGTGAGGCACAAACTGGTTTTATTTCGGTGTTAATACCTTTAATGTCTCTGTGAATCTTCTTCTCAGAGTGAAGATACTCCAGACCTTTTAAAATCTCTCTCAAAATGGTGGCGATCTGCGTTTCGTCCAGAGCACCAGGCTCCAGCTGAAAAATAGAAACATTAGACATCATAGCCTTAAACCACGTCTGCACCTGATGCGATTACACAACAAAAGACAATAGAACTCATTATAATTTTAAAATTTGTCAACATTGGATGTGACGTGACACGACAAACCCATTAAGCACAAGCCTTTGTTGTGTCACGTCGTGCCAGCCGCGTCCAGTGTAGACACAGTGATAACCAATGCTTATAAAAATAAAAGTGCATTTATACATGCATGAATCCAATGAGTTGTTATATAAACATTATTTATGACCCAATTACCAAGTTTTTATTTGTGTAACATATACATGACCACTTTTGCCTTTACCAGTTCATTAGATCCAAGTTTCGTGGCACAATTGATGGATTTGGAGTCTTTCAATGTAGTCTGTTCCGCATGCCAACCATTAAACGCTTTTTAAAATAGTGCATTGTGTCACTCCATAACAACACTTTACACACAAAATCCATACGTAGAAGACAACATTGTGCATCATACCAGATCCAGTGCAGATCCACCACCTAAATACTCCATGATGATCCATAACTTTGAGTCCTAAAGCCAGAGAGAAATGGAGAGGATTTAGAAAAAAGACGGTGAAAATCCATTAACTTTTGAACAACCCACAACAACAACTTTTCCTAAAGAGCCTAACCATTAGCTAGCGAGAGGGTAGTGAGAAGGGTAAAAACCGGGTTACATACAGAAGCTCACATGATGATGAAAAGAGAAGAGTTAGAGACTGTGTGTGTGTGTAGACATTGAATATAAAGTATTCATATAAAGTAATTGAATATAAAGTAATAAGAACACAATTCATTTACTTCATTTAACGGTGAGTATTAATGCAGCTGGAAAGATCAGAATGTTCTTTCGCATTATTATTTGACAGGTGCACAAATTGTTCTCGCTAGAAATGTTTTAGATACATTAAATACGTTTTAGAACACGGACCTTGCACGAAATGATTCTGCCTTTATCATCAGGCTTCACCCGCACCAAAAGACTGCGTACGCATGGTCCCGTAGTGAACAATGTGATGGCGAGACGGCGTTGATAAAATATTTAGATTAAATTTGGATTGAAGACTTGAGTCGGATTTTACAAGAAGGTGTTTATGAAACAATTATCACTCAGTACAAGCGCAACTAACGCAACTAGATATAATCTTCATTATAAATTGGATCTAACTCGATACAGAGTGATATCAAATGTAAGTGAAGCATTAAAGCTGTCCTTAAGGCTTAAATCAACATTTCCCCATGTTTTACTCACCCTCAAGGCATCCTAAGTGAATGCGACTTTCTTCTTGAAGAATAATGCAGTCGGGGTTATAATACTACGTATCCTTTTACTTCTAAGCGGTAGAATTGGACTGAATGGTGGGGCTCCAAAGAGTGCATCCATCGATTAAAAGAAAGGCTTGACACGACTCTGTGGTCTTAACAAAGGTCTTCTGAAGCGAATCGATGCATTTGTTTAAGAGATATCACAATATATCCATATGAAGAATGCTATTAACGATAATGTCTAATGTCTTCTCTGCAGACGAACAAGAGGCTTGTTTTCCCGATACATTATGGTGACGAAAGCTCCCGCCCAGAGGAGGCAGTGTTTCTATTGGCTGAAAAATGCTGTGTTTCGTCCTCTGCGTCATTTGCCCGAAAAAACAAGCCTCCCGTTCGCCTGCAGCAGATGTTAGACATAAACGTTAATAGCGTTGACTCTTAAACAAATGCATCAATTCGCTTCAGAAGACCTTTGTTTAGACCACGGAGCCGTGTTGAGACGTTCTTTGATCGATTGATGCACTTTCTGGAGCTTCAAAAAAGAACACAAAGTAAGATATTTTGAAAAATGTACAAGGGCGGTACCCATTGACTTCCATTGGTTGTGTGTCCGTACGATAGTGAATGGGTACCGCCGTTGTTCGGATACCAACATTCTACTGAATATCTTCTTTTGTTTTCTGCAGAAGAAAGTCAGTCAGTCAGGTTTGACATGACAAGAAGGTGAATAAATGATGATAGAATTTTCATTTTTGGTGAACTATCCCTTTAAGATATTTATGCATCGACCAGTGTTATATCTAAAGACTAACATGTCATGAGATACATACACTGTCAGTGTTTGGTATCAACAACTATATTCACTGATGTCAAACCCCTTTCCATCCTCACTAATGTTGTCTACATTGTGTCGCTGTGTAAAAGCTTTTTATAATACAGTTCCCTTTCTGTCGGTCTCTCGACGTTGTGTCGACAGAATGGGGTTTGACTTGAGAACCTACCTTCTCTGACTGACTTGAACAGGCCAATGAAAATTGGCGAATGAAATTTGCATGCCGGACTCCGCCCCCGGACATCCGGGTATAAAAGGGAGCCGGCGTGCCGCATTCATTCACCTTTTGTTCTTCGGAGCCTTCGCATCCTGATGCTGACGACTCTGCAGATACTATCTACGTGTTGCTGGTCTTACGACGTGGTGCAGCGGACTGTCCCTTTTCCTGTGACTTCCCCTGGGCGTCTCGGCAACTTCCAAGGCATCTCTCTAAAGAGCGAGCCCTTTTCAGGGCTTAATATTTCTTCAGCGCGGCATGTCCCGCTGTGCTCATGGGTGCGGCGCACTCATCGAGGAAGGGGACGGACACGATGTCTGCCTCGTGTGTCTGGGACTCCAGCACGCTGAGGCAGCGTTTGTGGATACATCTTGCCCGCACTGCGCGCGGATGGCTAGTCAGACGTTGCGTCACTGCGCGCGGATGGCTGTCCAGACGTTGCGTCACTGCGCGCGGATGGTAATTCAGACGTTGCGTTCACGGGTAGCTGCGTTCTTCCGAGAATCAGCCGCCACCTCGAGTGCTTCCCGTTCTGCGGCAGCAGTGGCATCAGCCCTGCCGTCCGCTTCGGCGAGCAGCGAGGGTGATCGGGGAATTACCGTGAGCCTCAATCCGTCAGCCATCGGCTCGCGGACCGTTCACGCCCCGCCTCGCTCGTCTGACCGTCTCGGAAAAGGCGGTACGCCGCCTTGTTCCTCCGTCACGTACTCGGACACGGGGCGTGACGACGATGAGATGTCGCTCGCAGCATCGGAGGGCGTCCTCTTGGCATCCGACCCTGACGATTCCTTAGAGCTTCCCCCTCCGGGGGGTCGAGCTCAGGATGAAGCGGACGTTGAGATGTCAACCATGCTTTCCCGGGCCGCGAGTGTTGGGCTGCAGTGCACCGCACTGCCAGGTAAGTCCGCCCAACGCACGTGGTATCTGGGGACCGGCCGTGACTAAGCCACGGTCGGCACCGGTACCATTCTTCCCGGAAGTGCATGAGAAGCTCAGTCGGACCTGGAACGCCCCTTCTCGGCGCGTGCACGTCAGACTAGCTCGGTCGCCCTGACTTCCCTCGATGACGGGGCAGCTGAGGGCTACGTCGACATCCCTCAGGTGGAACGTGCAGTCGCGGTGCACCTGTGCCAGCAGACAGCTGCCACCTGGAGAGATCGACCAAGGCTCCCTTCCAAGGCTTGTAAGTTTTCGGCATCGCTGGTGTCGAGGGCTTACAACGCTGCGGGTCAAGCTGCCTTGGCTCTTCGCGCCATGGCCATCCTGCAGGAGGCCAGGGCGTTGGAGGAGTTGCACGAGGGAAAGTCCGACCCTGGGCTACTGCCGCACTGCCACTGACCTCGCTCTTCGGGCGACAAAGGTGGCGGCGCGAGCCCTGGGGTCGTACGATGTCCACACTGGTGGTCCAGGAGAGACACCTTTGGCTGAACCTTGCACAGATGCGGGACGCTGAGAAGGTTCGCTTTCTCGGCGCTCCCATCGCGCAGGGTGGGCTGTTTGGTGATACGGTCGAGGGCAGCAGTTCTCGACTGTACAGAAGCAGACGGAGGCGATTCTGCCCCGCCGCGACCCGGCCGCCTATCGTCCGTCGAGGTCCCGCGCGGCGTCTGCTTCCCAGCAGCCCCGCCCCTCTCCGACTCAGACTCCGGCCCCAGCGCCCCCTGCACAGGCGGCCTCCCGGAGAAGGACGTCGAAGAGGAGAGCACCATCCCGTCACCAACCTCCGCGGAAGCAGAAGCGTTCCTGACGGGGTGAACCCAGGGAGATCGAGTTCACCGGGCCCGACCCTGGCAACTACATCGCTAGAGGGTCGGACTGGGACGGTGCCTGCCCCGTCCCAGCAACACCAGCCGGGTCCTTTTCAGGGCCTGGCGCCCACTTCTCACAGAAAGAGCTTTCTCTCTCCCTGGGTCTTCTTCACAGCCGCTCTCACCCTCCGCAGGACGGTGTTCGGCAACCCCACGTTGTGTTTCGGCGAGACACATGGTTGGGTATACTCTCAGTGGCCACCAGCACCCTCAGTCAGACGGTGCGGTATGCCGCGATATCGCCCGACAGGCACCTCGGCAGAGCCGCTCTCCTCCCCGGGGTCCCCCCCGCGTCGAGGGAGCCGTACTGCCAGCCATCGAACCACCCCCCACGGGGGCAGTGAATCAGATCGAACCTCTGGTCCCCCTGTCTCGGTACCTGGGAGCCTGGTTGGCTCTTCCCAGACCGGCACGGTGGCTAGAGCGAACGATCCGTCTCGGCTATGCGCACCCGAGTTTCGGGGCGTCCTCTTCACATCAGTGGGAGTAGATGCTCCTGTGCTTCGGGCCGAGGTCGCTACCCTTCTGGCGAAGGGGGCGGTCGAGCTCGTCCCTCTGGCTGAGATGTACTCCGGGTTTTACAGCCCGTATTTCATTGTCCCCAAGAAAAGTGGCGGGCTGCGCCCCATCTTGGACCTGCGTACCCTGAACAAGCACCTACACAAGCTGCCGTTCAGGATGCTAACGCAGAAGCGCATTCTGACGTCCGTCAGGCGTCAGGATTGGTTCATGGCGATCGACCTGAAGGACGCGTACTTCCATGTGTCCGTCCTCCCTCGTCACCGGCCGTTCCTACGGTTCGCTTTCGAGGGACAGGCATATCAGTACCGCGTCCTCCCATTTGGTCTGTCCCTGTCTCCTCGAGTCTTTACGAAGGTCGTGGAGGCCGCCCTCACTCCCCTCAGGGAGCAGGGGGTGCGCATACTCAACTATCTCGACGACTGGCTCATCTTGGCGCACTCGCGAGATCTGTTGTGTACACACAGGGACCTGGTGCTCCGGCACCTAGACCATTTGGGGTTACAGGTCAACCGAGAGAAGAGCAAGCTCTCCCCTGTGCAGAGCATCCTTTTCCTCGGTATGGAACTCGACTCTGTCTCCATGACTGCACGTCTTTCTTCCGAGCGTGCCCAGTCAGTGCTGACCTGCCTGAGGAACTTCAGGCAGCAGCCAGCTGTCCCGCTGAAACTTTTTCAGAGGCTCCTGGGACACATGGCGTCCTCGGCGGGGGTGGTCCCCCTCGGGTTGATGCACATGAGACCGCTACAGCACTGGCTACAGAGCAGAGTTCCTTGGAGTGCGTGGCACACCGGCAACAGGCGCGTCGCGATCACGCCCTTCTGCCGGCGCACCCTAACCCCATGGTCTTCAATGACCTTTCTGCGGACAGGGGTCCCTCTTGGGCAGGTTCGGGGCGCGTCGTGGTGACGACAGACGCCTCCCTGCAGGGTTGGGGTGCTGTGTGCAACGGGCACGCAGTGTCGGGTCTCTGGACGGGCCCCCGCCTGCGCTGGCATATCAATCGCCTAGAGTTGTTGGCGGTGCTGCTTGCACTGAGGAGGTTCCTTCCCCTCGTGCAGGACAAGCACGTGCTGGTCCGGTCGGACAGCATGACTGCCGTGGCATATATCAACCGACAGGGTGGTATTCGTTCACGGCAGCTATCGCAACTCGCCCGACGCCTCCTCCTGTGGAGCCAGCAGGTGACCAAGTCTCTGTTAGCCACGCACATCCCGGGCGACCTGAACCAGACAGCCGATGCGCTCTCTCGTCAGTCGACGCCCCGCGGAGAGTGGCGGCTCCACCCCCGCGCCAGCTCATTTGGGTGCAGTTCGGGCAGGCACAGGTGGACCTGTTCGCCTCCCTGGACACCACCCATTGCCCGCTTTGGTACTCCCTGACCGAGGGCCCCCTCGGCACGGATGCCCTGGCGCACAGCTGGCCGCGGGACAAGCGGAAGTACGCCTTCCCCCCAGTGAGCCTCATTGCACACGTCTTGTGCAAAGTCAGGGAAGAGGAGCATCAAGTGCTACTAGTTGCGCCTTACTGGCCCAACCGGACTTGGTTCTCGGAGCTAATGCTCCTGACGACAACTCCCCCCTGGCCGATTCCCCTGACGAAGGACTTCCTTTCTCAGGGGAAGGGCACGTTGTGGCATCCGAGTCCAGACCTCTGGAACCTCCATGTCTGGCCCCTGGACGGGACGAGGAGATCCTGAGTGGTCTACCCCCAGCGGTGGTAGAGACCATTGTTCAGGCTAGGGCCCCAGCCACGAGGCGGTTATACGCTTTTAAGTGGCGCCTCTTCTCGTCCTGGTGTTCTTCTCGTGGAGAAGACCCACGGATATGCTCGATCGGGAGCGTGCTGTCCTTCCTGCAGTCGAGACTCGAGAGCAATCTCTCCCCTTCCACGCTGACGGTGTATGTAGCCGCAATTGCCGCTCATCACAGGCCAGTTAGTGGGAAGTCTCTGGGACAGCACGACCTGGTCATTAGGTTCCTGAGGGGCGCGAGAAGGCTGAATCCGGCCCGTCCGCGCTCCGTTCCCTCTTGGGACCTCAATGTGGTCCTGGCGGGCCTCCAGAGGCCCCCCTTCGAGCCCCTCAGAGATGCCGCTCTTTCTCATCTCTCGATGAAGACGGCTCTCCTAGCGGCGCTCGCCAAGAGGGTAGGGGACCTACATGCATTTTTCGTGGCCACGGATTGCCTAGAGTTCGGGCCTGGTCAATCTCACGTTATCCTGAGACCCCGGCCTGGCTACGTGCCCGAAGTTCCCACCACTCCCTTTCGGGACCAGGTGGTGAACCTGCGGGCGCTCCCTTCTCGGGAGGAAGACCCAACCCCTTCCGTGTTGTGTCCAGTGCGCGCGCTGCGCCTCTGCCTGGACTGCACGCAGAGCGTCTGGAGCTCTGAGCAGCTTGTTTGTCTGTTTTGGGAGGTCAGCACAAGGGGAGGGCTGTCTCCAAACAGAGGTTGGCGCACTGGATCGTGGACGCCATCAATGGCTTACCGATCACAGGATCTCCCGTGCCCGCTTGCAGTGAGGGCACACTCCACCAGGGGTGTGGCCTCCTCGTGGGCACTGGCTCAGAGCGCCCCTCTGGCAGACGTATGTAGAGCTGCGGGTTGGGCTATGCCCGGCACCTTCGCGAGGTTCTACAGCCTCCGCGTGGAACCGGTATCAGCCAGAGTCTTACGAAGCACCGCCAGGTAAGTCCGGCAGCCGGTGGGCGTACGCCTGCGATAGCACTCCTCCATAGGTGAGACGTGGTGCTATCCAGCCTCCCCTCTTCCCCCCACGTGGGCGAAGAGTAGGCATTCCATCCATCACTAAGCACTCCTCGGCGTCGGGCTCGGCGGAGCAGCCCTGCCTCCCTTGGCCTGTTTCTGAGCTCTAGCAGTGACTCAAACAAGGCCTAGTGCTCCACACGTAGTAACCCCCCCACAGGGCGGTTCCGTCTGATGTCTTCTCATGAATGGCTCTCAATCGATGGCCCATGACCTCTCCCAGGTGTACTTCACCTGCTCGCGACACCATCTCGTGTCTGCATGTCTCCCACGTGCTCTCCCCTATCCGGTGAGACCGTGTGTGAATCTCCACTAAAGCTCCTCCCTGCGGTAGGAAGTGGTCTCCGTAGCGCGTTCCCTCAGGGGGGAATGACGCTTCCCAGTGGCCTTACGGTGCCGGGCGGCTTCTCGCTGTTAAGAGAACTAGGCCGCCGTCCGTGACGGCCGGTGGAAGGGGCTCCCATCTTTTTTTTGAAAGCTCTGGACTCCTTCCCTTCCGCTGGAAGGTTGCAATTCATGCTTAGCGCTCACGTCTGACACGCCCAGGCCAGTCAGCGTCGCTTCGCGAGGAATTGTGACGCGGCACAGCGCTGTGGCGTTTTCCGAGGAACCCCATTCTGTCGACACAACGTCGAGAGACCGACAGAAAGGGAACGTCTCGGTTACGTATGTAACCTCCGTTCCCTGATGGAGGGAACGAGACGTTGTGTCCTTCATGCCACAACACTGGCCGCCCGCTGCAGCAGTCGGGGCAAGATCCTCAGGCTCCTCAGCACAAAAGGTGAATGAATGCGGCACGCCGGCTCCCTTTTATACCCGGATGTCCGGGGGCGGAGTCCGGCATGCAAATTTCATTCGCCAATTTTCATTGGCCTGTTCAAGTCAGTCAGAGAAGGTAGGTTCTCAAGTCAAACCCCATTCTGTCGACACAACGTCTCGTTCCCTCCATCAGGGAACGGAGGTTACATACGTAACCGAGACGTTATATAAAATGAAGCAAGCTGTGTACAGCGCATAGTAGCGACTTCACTTACTGTTTTGCTTTAGAGATGATCAAAGTAATAACTGATGCTACAGACTAAGTCTCTCTTCCCAAAATACATGTTCTAAATTCCCAGAGGCCAAAATTATAGCTGTTGTCTCGGTGTCTGTCTCTCCGACCAGCAGCTTTAAATGCACAACACAAAGAAGTGTGACTTCAAAGCACATAATCATGGTTGCATTTAACTCCGTCACATTTATCTTTAGGTATGTGCAATCCCCTGGGATCGAACGCACAATCTTGCGTTGTTAACGCAATGCTCTTTTCACTCAGCTACAGGAAAGCTTATGTCAAGTAAAGAAGTTTTTGATTGAACGAACAGCGACATTTCTGTCTCCATTTGTGACACTGGTGAAAGTTTTTTTGTCGAGAATCGCAAACTCTAAACGGACATCAAAGATTCAAAACATTTGGTGCACGCTGTGATCGAGGAAAGCAAGAGAGAGACAGACTGGAACGGGTTCAACGCTGATTTAAAGAACGCCCACGTGTGATGTGTTTTAACACTTTGGCACAGTTGGAAATGTATCCCACATGCTGTCTGATGCTGAGCCAAACAGCAGAGCGGGTTGATATAATATTGATGTGTGTGAATTCTGCTTTATCCAGAAAGATAAAACATGTGGCATCTTTAATCTTACTTCATAAGTTAGTAGGTTTGCTTACAATTTTCGCAAAGCTTAAATGCTGTCGAAACAAACTGCTATGCATGAAAACAACTCCTGCTGTCAAAATTCTGGCTCCGCCAAATATGAATAGTTCACCCAAATATAAAGAAATTCTCATTTTATCACCTTCATTGGCGACCCAGAGGTATGACACAAACAATGTTCTATTAAAAAGCCATTGTGTTATCATCTTTTACAGGTCTCATAATGGTCCAAAAAGCACATAGGTTCATCATTAAAGTGATCCAATTGACCCCAGTTGGTAAATTTACTGTAGTGAAATAACTTAAAATGTATTACTATTGCGCCTTCCACAAAAAGAAGCTTTACAGTAATATATTTTAATGCAGATATTAGTGACAGCGGTATGAAAAATACAGAAAATTCTAAAATATATAAAACGCATGGTATATACTGCATAGCACATTCTTCAATAAACATACTAAAGTAAGATTATAATTTGTCTCAAAACAGAAAGATGTCATTTCACCTCAAAACACAATCATTGACCCACAGGAGTGTTAAGGGTTCAATGTAATGAAGGATGGATGTGTGTTTGGAACTTCATAATTCTGAGAACCATAGAAGTCAACATGAGAATATTTTAATACAAAATACATTTTGTGTTTAGCTGAAGAAATAGAATGGCATGAGGGTGAATAAGTTATGATGCTACAGATGTGCAAAACGACTTGTTTGCTAAATCAACAAATTGGTGGGTTGCCAGAGCAACTTATCGGTCCTGAAGTGATATTCCACCCAGAAATACAAATTCTTTCATCACAAAACCCCCCTCATGTCAACCCAAACCTGTATGATTTTCTTTCTTCATCAGAACACAAAACAAGATGTTTTAAGGAACATTTCTATTTTTGGGTGAACTATCCCTTTAAGGAAGCCCTGCATCATTAGGCTGGCTTCTACATTGCCTGACCGTAAAGCACATTTTTGCATTCAAAAACAGCTAGACGTAGTGCGACAGAACGAAACGGATTGCAGTGGGGTCTCATAACGCTTCAAAAACTGGACTATTTTTGACTCGTGGAACATTTTTAAAAAAGCAACGCAGACGCTGTGGCTCTAAAAAAGCGATGCTACACGTGACAACAGTCAAAGCATCTGTCAGAATCTGTTGTGGCAAAGCAGCAGTCTTTCAAAGGAGACGAATTTAAAGATGCAACCAAAATGGTACCATGGAAACAGCGTGTTGTCAGAACGCGAATACATAACAAAAAATATCTGCCCCGTGCAGCTCTGTGACATCCCTGAGGTCACGCTGTGAGCTTGTCATACGTGCGGGGTCACAAAGGTCACTCACCTTAAGATAGGAGCCATAGTATTTTGTGACAAACGGACTGTCACACTGGCTCAATACTGTGATTTCCTGCTGAATGTCCTCAATCTCGTCTTCAGCCTCTTCTAGATCTATAATCTTGATGGCCACCACTTTCTGCGTGCGATTGTCGATGCCCTTGAACACCTCTCCGAACGAGCCCTTGCCGATTCTCTCCAGCTTGGTGAACAGCTCCTCAGGGTCCGCTTTTGAATTCTGGAATAAAGATAAAAATCTGTCAAAATAACTCGATTTTATTAATTCCATTATTTGTAGATAGATACATTTGCAGATAATAATTCAACTAACTGACAGTTCCTTGACTTAATTCTCTGTATGCATGCCTGAGATCTGAAGCACATCTGCCTGGGACCAAAATTTCCTGAGGACACAGTCATGTCTCGGACCCCTGAGACTTTCTTAAGGAAAACACAGAGATGCGTTGTCATTATTAACATGAGGCAGCAACCTCCAGAGCCCAGGGCGGTTAAACTGAGCAGCACTTGAGCAAACAAGACCAAAACTAGCAGAGGAAAGATGTAAACCTCAAACCACGTGCAAGCTTATCTCTTTAACCCATTCCAACATTTCATCGAGATCCTTCTGGTAAAGAAAAACACTTCTACATCGTCAATGTGACCTGAATTTAATACAATCCCAAACTGCTGTCGTGCACGTCCTTTAAGCTTCCAAAAATGTAGATTTAAAGACTTTAAAATCCTTTAAATCTCTTTCGCTAGCGTAAAATCTAAACATATCTGATGCAGAGTTATTCTGCAACCAGACCCAGCCGAGGTACAGCTTGTTCCATGCCGTATCAGAGGTTATTGGGAGGTTACACAGATGCTGAAATTCAAGGCCACGTAAAACGTGTGAAATCCAGTTGAAAGATGACAACAGAGCAGAATTGGTGTGGTGGAGACGAAAGATGCAGATTTCTGCGTCTGCAGAACGTTGTTGTAACACAAAATGCATCTAGGTTGCCTGAATTATAGCCCAGTCAAGATTGCTCATTGTAAAGATAGTTGTAGCGGTAACTATAGCAGTGTTCACACCAATAAATACATGTTAATTCTAAGCTTGTGTGCTGCAGTTTCACTTTCTAAATTCACAAGGCCTTTTCGTTTGAAAGGGTTTTGATCGGCTTTCAAAGTTTTGTCATTCATCAGCCGGAAAACTAAATTTAAACAATATCACTCTTCTGGATCACTATAGGTGTGGTTGGATTTACGCAGATGTACAAATTCCATGAGAAAACATAACAAGCTCTTTTTCATATTTTGTAACTGGTAAGATATTTGTAAATGACTAAAGATGACTAATAATAATTATGTAAATAAAAATATACACGAGATACATGGTCTCAGAAAGACAGCGGCAACACTTAAAATAACATTTGTATAATCGATCTTTATAGTTATTGTTCTTGGTGTGAATGGGTCTATATATAGGAATCGTGTTAAAATTGAAAAGCGAGAGAGCGACACGCGCACTTTATTAATGCAGCAAACGTGTCGGCAGTGTGTGGAGCATTTTTAAGGGTCAGAGAAAGACACAGCACGGAACTCGGTACATTTCTGAATAAAAGCATCTTTACCGGTCGGTAACTTGTGTACTTCACACTGGAACAACAGCTTTAGTGGGCGGAGTTCGGAGGAGAGACGTGAACTGAAATGGTTGCCAGTCAGAATAGCTTGCATTGAGTCTTTTTTCTTGAAATCATTTTGCACCGTAGCCTATAATAATCCACCAGTTTTAGTTTATTCATATTTCTAAAAGGCCAAATATATGCCATTCAAGAATCCATTTTTCCGACTTGTTTTGATCAATTTTATTTGAAGTTATATTGTATTAAACTGAAAAGCAAGACACAATATAAAAAGCACATTTTGACCATTCAGTTTATGCAATGGTGAAATATTTGGCTAAATAAATGGAAAACATATGAAAAGCCTTTGTTTGGTATTCGGACAAGTGTGTCATTTGTATTCGGCTTCGGCCAAGAATTTTCATTTTGGCACAATCCATATTTTATGTTCTGCAGAAGAAAGTCATACAGGTCTGGAACGATATAAAGGAGAGTAAAGAAATTTCATTTCGGTTGAACTATACCTTGAATCTTTACTATGCTTTGAAAGGCTAAGCTAGAAGTCACTAATACCTCCAAGAAAAGTTTAAGAATTTTAATTCATTGAGAACCACAAAGGATATCTTTCGATATCATTACTTTGCATAAGAATCATGTTTGTTTCCAGCACATGACTCAGATCAACTAAAAATGACGACGAGAAAACCTATTATGAAACAGGACAGAAAGACCAGCGAAGAGCAGTCAGTGATAAATTGAGTGTGCTGACGAATCATCTTCGAGCCTGATTGGCAAACTCATCTAATGAAGCGAAACAAAACCGCTGATGCTCTTGCTCACACACAACACAAACGCACAGATCATACACCCCCCTTTAATGCATCACTCAGAGATTTATTAGCTGTCCTCTACTCGTCCCATCAAGCAGATGATGAAAGCTTTGCTCCCTGATTCAGCCCTAATGCCGATTGCTCGCCTTCACTCCCATCTGATCTGTGTAATCCAGATCCCAACGCACGCTGACAGGTGTAACGGCCAACAAATTATTTTAGAAGGACCCATCATCCCTTAGCTTTCATCGGAGTTCGGCTTCAGGTAGGTGGAAACACCTCATAGGTTGCCATATGAGGAGCGTTACAACTCACGGAAACATGTCCATTTACTCTTAACAGGGGACCAAAATAATTTGACTTGCACTTAGGGAATGACCTGACATGATGATGGGGGGATGGGGAAGAGAGATGGAGAGCACTTCCTCTGTGAACCATGAGGAAATACTATGTTAGCATGAAACCCATTGACCCAGTGGCTCTCCCCGCAGAGGTCCATGAACTCTTAAATAATTCACGTTTCTTTTTTTTCTTATTTGAGTTGCTTCACAGACAGCCAATCCCATCTTTATTTCCAAGAGTCTACGCTTCCAGTATCTTCAAATTCGTACTCTTCAGATGGCAGATTGCACTCCTGTCCTGAGGCCAGTCCCATCATATGTACGAGTGTGCATACAAACCCATCCAAAAGACCCAGTTATAGCGGCTTCCCTCTGGAGACCCCATCTCTCCGTCATCTCTTATCGCCCACCTTCCCCGTTTCTCGTCTCCGTCATTTTAGTTTTCCTTTCTTTGACGCAGACGGACCTTTTTGTCCCGAAGAACAAAAAGCTTCTTAAAAGGAATTTCATTGTAACAATATCATCCGTCTTCATACATGATCTTCATTGACTTCCTTTACAAAAGGATGCCCCAGAAAAACTGCCGTTCTGTTATTGCTCTCTGGAGGGCCGTTTAATATTTAATGGAGATGCTTCTTGGTTCGTGTCCTCTAAACTCTGTAGATGATGAAAGACTGAAAACCATTCGTTTGCTGGAAATATGCATCTGATCGTTTCAGACACATTAAAACCAAACCCATTCAGAGCACATCTGGTCAATTATTACTACATTAATCCATTCGCCATCACGCATGCTCAGAGCCACACAAAACCATCTCGCCTGAAATGTAACATTCACAATTTAGGGAAATGCATTTCTGAAACTTCTACCAAACAGTGGAAACTCTAAAGAGTGGCACAGGGCAACACATTTACACCAGTATGCGTAAAACCCCACACGATACTGTAAATGGTGTTGTGTGTATCTTTACCTGCATTCCAGGCAGACTGCCCTGCACTGGAGAATGAGCCATGGCGTCACTTGAATCACTTAAACTGGCAAGTCAGCAAACCCTCCTAATGCACCTCTGGATCCTGTTCGCTTCAGTTTTAACGCGGTCTCTGATGCTTTACAGCCGGAGAGTGTGTGGTAAAGAGCATCCGCGAAAGATGACTGGCGTGAAAATCTCTCCTCCACTTCCGCAGCTCTAACGCGAACTGCTGCGCTTCCTCGCGGAAATCAGCGCAAACACCGAGCAAACAGCCTCGTTTAGACAGATCCGAGAATTTCGATGTAACGCGCTATATGTGGTCGAAACCCTCTTTTCAAGACAGGTTTTGAAGGCTCGCGCAGGCCAGAACGCTTATCAAGAGTTGATGGTCCTCTTTGCGCATACGGATTTCCAAAACATGGCGCAAAGACATACGCGCGCTTGCGAACCCGGTTTCGGCTCCTAAAACAAATACACGGCGCGGGAATTACACCGCGGCTCGATCGATGGGATACGTGGAGAAAATCCAGACTTGTTCGAACTGAAGAAATGATGTTGACATCCTCACTTCACTTCCCAGCTGGCCGCCATCTTGTCCGTGCTGTCATCGGTACATCAGGGCGGGCCCGCGCGCGTTATGCCACGCCCCCTGGAGGTCAATCACACGATTTATTTTTCCTCTGAAAGTTTTTTAACAGACAAAAGTAAAACTGGATCATTCCCCAGTTTCTCTGCCTGAGATGACAATGCGAGGTTGGTTACCATTTCGACATATATTTGACATTTTTTGTCAAATGCATTTTGTCAAATTAGTCTTTACGTTAAATACAAATGTGTACGCGTGCGAATATATGTGTGCGTTGTGTATTGTTTAGTCTTTTACGTTGTTTTATTTATTGTGTCGTGTATTTGTTTTGTGTTATCTTTGTTTATTATGTATGGTGAGGCCATGACATTTGTAATGGAATAGCCTAACAGAATAGCAATACCAGTTTAAAACAATAACTAATTAAATTAAATATAATAAAGAAATATTGAAGACGGCATTGAAGATGGTAAATAGCTGGGGGACTATTTTAATTCTGTATAGGTACATTTCACTAGCGACACCTTTTGGCCACAAACGAACAATCACGCTGAAGTGTAACGTTCCTAATAACCGCTAGATGGCGAACGTGTCTTAATTTTAAACGCACTGGTATAGTACAGTGATTATATCAGATTTACTGGAAAGTACAGACATGAACCTTTGAAGCCACAATGCCATTTTAAAGAGTCATATGGTAGCATTTCTCATCGTGAACACGTACCTGTGATATTTTGATTATTTGTTTGACTCTTGATTAACGTTGAAAGCATGATAATGTTCCATACATATCAGAATACGATCTGCTTTGCATAAAAGCCCAACTGTATGCCAACACTCTGTCCAAGTTTATAAGCTTGTCACTTCAACTCTTTATCTCAACCATCTCTATTTACTGGAATGCTCGGCTCAGCTTCACCTCCCGAGGCATCAGATGGTTCTTCAGCCAGGTCTAATGCTGAGAATAAACACCTAATCCTCAAACACTCTCAAATTCCTCCAGAGGGGCTCGTCGTCGCAAATCTGCTCAATTTTCTTCAAAGCTCCTCCAGACCTGTGAAAATTGGGTAGATATTTAGTGTGGGCCGATCAAAACGGGTTTCAAGTGACCACCCTCGACCCATATACCTCCCGCATGTCCCATTCTAAGGCAGCGTGCGGGTCTGAAAAATGCAGTTTTACAGACTGATAGTAAAATGTAAAGTTTTTCACAAGTCGTGTCAATCACCAACGATGTTTACGGACCGTCTCCCTGGGTATTGCTTATCTGATCTCGCACCAAAACGCTTATTTCTCTCTCTCTCTCTCTCTCTTATACGCACATACCCCCACACTCAAATCTCCCCCTCTGTCTGACTGTGTCCATTTAAGGAAAACGTCTACTTGTAGTCTAGTCATGCCTCGATTAGATTAAGTTTATCTGTAAAATTCTATTTTAGATTAAGAATTACATTTTGGAGAGTTCAAAAACATTATGTTTGCAACATTGCACAATGAGCTGCACAGTTGCTTTGTGCTGCCTGTCTGTTTATGTGGAATCAGACTGTTGTAATTTGGAGTCAAACTCCATGAAAGGGGGCGTCTGGACGAAACTCGCAAGCATAAAATGTGTCCCAATAGACCGTCTACGCTGCAGTGGGAAAAATGTCCCCTGACTGGGAATTTAGAGATGCATTTATACCAGACAGTCCCATCAGAATTTCCCTTCTCGAAGATAAAGTTACAATTTTAAAGGCTTCTAAAGCTTTCTTGCCTCGTGATTATGGACATTTAATTTTTCAAACATTCCATTTTGCGTTGTTAAAAACATGAGTATGAAATTGTTCTCTTTGCAGTATTCTTCAAACCTTGCATCCTTACGTTTCAATTTTCAGCATATCTAGATAAATAGATAGACAGACAGATAGACGTGTTTAAGTACAATGATCATTTTTGCTTCGTTCTGTGAACTAGTTACAATAATACAATTTCAAATAAAAACCGGAGAAACAGGTCAACCAAAAACACAATGCTCTGTATTTTTTCAGACCTCAAATACTGCGAAGAAAACAAATTCATATTCACATTTATGCAATTAAAAAGTCATATTTGTACACGTTTTTAGCTTTTATATAAATACATACACTGTATATTTCAAAGCTCTGCACATCAGACGCTGTGTAAATCCACTAGAAAGTGTGCTTTGAGCCTATACTTTGATGTGTGGCTTCTTATCAGTTCTGTGACCCGGAAGTAAGCACACAATGACCCCGGTCACAGAAAGATCACACTCAATATTCTCTCACATTTCCGACTGACCTAGAGCAGAACGTATGCACTTTAAACAAAACCTTTATCCATTTTACGGTAACAGCGTTGTGTGAAATGTTATTCTGGGATCCGATGTACCATCACACAATTCCAAGGAATTGTCTATTGTAAAAATGTAATTGCTTATTATAAACTACAGTAGCCCCATATAAACTCAATATATGTGTTGTTTGTTTAAAAACTAAATGTGGTGCATACGTTAGACTGTGGACCATCAGTCTTCAGTTGAGCCTAATTTACTATTGTGTGTGTGTGTGTGTGTTCATGTGTGATTGCGTCCGTGCATATGTACAGGAGTGTGTTTGTGCGTGTGTGTGCAGCACAAGTCTCTTACCCAGACACGCTGCACCATGAATCACCGTGGTGCTATGCTGTGGATCTGAGATGTCACTGTAATTAATGGTTATACAAGGCACGGGAAACAGTAGCAACAGCTCCAGGCTCTTTAATTAGGTGGCGTGATGAAAGAAGACACAAAGCGAACAAGGAGCCTGCGATGGTGATGAATAGGCCGATGCTTGGAAACACTGCAGAGCTGAAGATCCAGCACGATTCAGACGTTTTGCTCTGTCATGCTCTGGACACATGCATGGATACAGACATGTTGAGACCCTGGAATAGAACAAAATCTCAAATTTAATGACGTTATTTATTCAATTGTTTCGCGAAGAGGGAGACAGAGAATGGGTGCGCGTTTCTGTAATGTGTGTGTCTGTTAATGTTCTCTGGATGCTTTGGTGGTGTTTTGCGCAATAGAAGAAGCCCTGCTAAAGGGCAGCGGTGCCCGTGTCTTAGCATGCTCATGTAAAGAGGCATTTGTCATTGCCAGTGTGCTATGGTTTAATTAAGCCCCCCTTCGTCCCCCGGTAGGAACACCGACCACACCGGGGCCTCCACCATCCACATTTGAGTACATATGCCTACTGGGAAATGTAGTTCTGCTTTGGGGCACTATTCGACCCATTACGCATGCAAATTGTTTTAATAGTATGCAAGCGTTTTCTTTACTAATGTGATACTTAGCACTACTTAGTGTTAAATAAGCGTGAATGTTGAAAATGCTTTCTACAAGTGATGCCACAGCACTTTTCAATTCGTTCAGATTAGCTTTTATCATAGTGAATTCTTTATCGGAAAAGTAGTGCTGGTCCCCGTCTACAGTGTTTATCAGTGGCCGATGATGATTTATGTCATATAGAAGCTCCATGCTTTCTCCATCAGATGATAAATGGTCATTTTAAGGCACAATTAATAGACTTTTTGCGCTCTGAGCTGCAAAATGATTACAATGATGCCCGTTTACCATTTAAATTGATCTGGCGTGTCTCCGTATGTGTCATTAATGGATCAAAACGGTCATGTTCAATGAATCTTTTACGAATCAAAGGAATCGATGACCTTTCGGAAAGAGCTCGATCATTTTCCCTGTAGTGATTTGTCATTTTAGCACCGAAGATAGGACTTTGGATTGGTGCAGGCTTTCCTTTAAAGATATTTTATTTGAACATAGATGGCAAAATGTGTTACTGGCCTACTTGTTTATAAGATGGCCATTACACCGTTTTAAAGGAAGTTTACCCGAAAATGAAAATTCTGTTGAACACAAAATAAGACATTTTAAAGAATGTGGGAAACTATGATCACATTTTTGTGTTCGGCAAAACAACGAATTTTTTACAGGTTTGAAACAATCGAGGGTGAGTAAATTGTGACCGGATTTTCATTTTGGGGTGAACTATTCATTTAACGGTCTAAAACACTCCTACAAAAGTTTGTGTTTGTTGGTTGAATCTGGTCTTATTATTCATAATCCGAGCTTCGCCTTCGGAATACTGATGGTGAGGGACAATGATCTAACACAGCACAGGTAAACAGAGGATCTCATTCCCAATGGCTCAGGTCTTATTGGGGAGACAGTGTGAAACTGTGTTTGCTCTTGTCTGTGAGACTTTCCAATACAATGAATCACGATGAGGTGCAGTTCTGCATAAATACAAGAACGACAGATGTGTATGGATGTGTGTGTGTGGACAAAAATACATTTAACATAATACATATATGCACGTGCACAGAAAGCTGGATCAACCGTTGCCTTCGATATTTGCCTGGATTGTTGATTTTCCATTTTTTTGAATTTGAATTTGTTTTAGAAATGTACAGGCTCATTTGTATATTTAACTGGTTTAAAGGGACAGTTCACCCAAAAATGAAAATTCTGTCATTATTTACTCACACTCATGTTACTTCATACGTGTAGGAATTAATTTGTTCTGATGGACACAGAGATATATATTCGGAAGAATGTTAGCTATTTTCAGTTCTGGAACATCATTAACTACCATAGTAGGAAAAATGTAATGGTACAAAACTGTTTGGTTACCTAAACTCTTTCAAATATCTAATTTTGTGTTTAACAATTAGAATCTCTTTCTTTGTATGTATACAGAGTAAATGATGACCGAATTTTCATTCCGGATGAACTGTCCCTTTAAGTGCTAGTTAGGTTTTGTGTTGGGGGGGGGCTTTATTTTTGCTTTTTTCTAATAATGATACATTAAACATCACATAGTCACAAAGTAAAAATTCATAAAGTATGAATTTGCCACTTTGTAAAATAATTATAGCCTGGTACCGCATGTAACTCCTGCTAGAGCTCAACTTGTCTCTTCATAAAGAGATAGAATTATGCATGGACATTATCAAAATAGGAAAGCTGACAAATAATTAACCCCGAATCAAATAATCAATATTCTCCTAGAGAAGGGAAGAGACAGACAGATAGACAGGGTGGTTGCAAAAGGAAGGAACATGATAAAGTCTGTGATAATCATGATAATCTGATGGGGGGTATGTTTATGTTATCTGTAGGTTATATTCCAATTCACATCCCCTTGCACTTTTGTGACATGTGCCAGATGCCAAATGAAGCATCAACAGTGTTTACTGGCAACTGTCAGACTATTAGCCTATACTATGCACGCTTCTTGACTCCATACATTAGTTCTATATCCAACATTGTGAAATACCATAATATTCATTTAATTATTATTATTCTATCAATTATGATATAATGACGCAGTCAGTTGCTTAACAACGTGACCCTTTTAGCATCGATAGTTCATGAATCTTTGGTGTAAAATTGGAGTATGCTACTTAAGTAAACCTATTACATTTTGACTACTGCGGAAGATGTATCGTAATTGTTTTACAGGTCTCACATCATTAACAACGCAATTAGGATAATTAGCAGAACCTACTGGGTGAAGCTAATTGAACGGGTTAATGGCCAGGGAGGTGTGGACGTATCTCTGTGGGGCTTGCTGGTGTTCCCCTGGCCACGAATAGATTCCCACTGTGCTCTAACAAAGTCCATCTGTGTTGGACAATGATTTCATTAAAAGCAATTGTTAAAGTGGTTCTGAAAACATTCATAGGAATTCAGGAGTAAATACATACGACGCAGAATGAACATTAGTAGCATATATAAGTGTGAATGATAAATCTGGCCTGTTCTGCGTATGCTAAGTTGTATGGTTTGTATGGCTTTAAACTGCGGCCTCGGGGCTGATTATAGCAAATGGCAAAAAGTTTTTCACACTATGATGTCACGCGGTGAATTTTGTTGTTTCTTAGACTCCAGGTGTGATTCAAATGTCCCATGAGATTGAAGACACTGGCAGCTAGACTAGCTGACTTAGCTTTAGGCTAACCCCGATGGCCGAAACAAACAACAACACAAAAACATTAGAACAGTCAGGTTTCGTTTTCTGAATTCAACCCCACCGGAACCACAATGTGGACAATGACTGCATTTTCGTAAAACATCCATAAAAAAAAAGAATCAGTCATAATTTATTCTTCTCGTATATGAATCTTTCTTCCGTGGAACACTAAACGAGATATTTTGCGAAATGTTTGTGTTCATACAATGGAAGCCTATGGTTCAATGTGGTTTGCTTATCAACATTCTTCAAACTATCTTCTGCAGAATAATGAAAGTCATACAGGTTTGAAAGGACATGAGGGGGGGGGAAATTATGTCGGAATTTTCATTTTTGGCCAAACTATTCCTTTAATATGCTGTAAATATAAATGTCTCTTAAAAGAAAGATATCTTTCAGACTTTTTATAATCTGAAGAATCTTTTTCCGCGACAAAGAACCTTTTCTGAAACCTCGTAAGAGGTTCTAAATGGAACATGTTTAGGTATGGCTTAGAATGTAGGTATGGAATAATTCTGGTACTGTATAAACTCTGTTTATGTCTTATTTTAAAAAGAGTTTTGAAAGACCCTCTATTTAATGTGCTCGATTATCAATATAAGCCCTGCAAGGATTCGCAAAAAAATCATTTTATCAGCTGCAGATAGACCGTATGGACTCTCATAGAGGTCCTCTGTGAGCTCTGATAAGAGTCTTACCGCTTTGTAGCTGAATCAATACTGACATCAAAAGCCCAAAACTTCACAGTATTAATTCCTGTGGTTAAGTACCTTACAGACGCCTCAGAATTGCAACATTAGTATCTTAAGCTGTAAAACATGCAAAAACTGCATATTTAAAAACTGTACTTTTGTCCTTTGTTTTGTATGCCCTGTAAATGTGACGGCATTTATTAAATGGTTGTTGATAATCAGCTTTGTTTTGATGACTGTGTTCATGTAAGCATCACAATCTCTTATACATTTGCTCTCTCTCTCAAGGTTTAACTGTTTATTTAATGCCCTTGGTCCAATTTAATACGGAAGGTGACCTTATTACAGAGCGTGACTGCTTAAATTCCACTCACATTTCAAAGCTTGATTCCCCTCCATTTAATTTCTTTTGAAGTAATTAACAGCATCCAGTCCGTCATATTTCATTTGTACGTTTCCATGGTGATATCACACTCACCAACCCCCATGACATAAACCACAGGATGGATATCTTTATATGGCGGAGGATGAATTGTTCAGGTGGATAAAGGATCCTTTAGTCAGATGATGGGAAGGTGGGCGGGGCTTTCAATTTGCGGTGGCATTTAAAATGTGAATTAATGGGAGAGTAAATGGGTGTGGCAAGGAGATGTGCAGAGATTCATGGAGACAATGTCAAAATCTTGGCATGATCTTTTTACAAATATATTAAAGAAAACATTTGTATTAAATATTGATTTTATTTGCATAATCAACACAAAAAGATACAGTACATACTCTGGGATCCTTTGACCAAAACTTTAAATGTAGTTGTTCACAATGTGCCATACAAATTTTGCCATTTTAACCATTCAGTATTCAGTTTAAATTCACAGAAAACCACACAAAATAATACAGTTGCATACGTTTTGTAAATAAATGGTCTTATTTGAATACACACCATTGTAGATTTGTTTCTCTGTCCTCAAACACAAAATTGAATCTTGAATATATTTTGTATTACACTTACCACACAATATCCTGAAAACATCACTGATAGTGACGTTCATTTTAATCAATGAAGTCAATTATTCTATCAAGATTCTATAAAGGAGAGGGGTTGGAGGGTGTTGGCCTGGTGTCCCTGTTTTCAAATAACAGCACCCCTCTGCCGTTCAATCTTTCCAGGCATTTAAATTAAAGGTCACATGTAAATCACGATCTGTAACGGCATGGCAAACACAGTATTGTGGAAAACACAAAATTTCAGCTACGAGAATGTAACAATGTTAATTTGTTTGCAAATGTGCTCTTTCCACTACTCTCTAACAGTAACATAAGGAACGAAAACATTATTTCATAATAAAACATTGACAAAAAAAGGAGCTTATAATACAATAAGTGCTTATACCACAATATAATTTTTAGAGTTGTAACAACCCCTATTGACAGAGAGAGAGAGAAAGTTAGTGTTTTAAAAACACCAATAGTGTTAATAAATACGTTAATTTTCAATAAACTACTCATGTATTTTCACATAAACTAATTTCTGTTTACCTTTTTTGCCAATATTTTCTCTTTCTGGCCATCTTATTTTAACCTGCAGTTTTTGAATTATGGATATGATGTAGGGATGTTCCCGGTAAATTGATCAGGTTTCAGACCTTAACTTGTCCACAGTAATATAGTAATGTTTGCTATTAACCGTAAATTAATTATTAATAGTGGCTGCATGGAATTAATAACTGAACATAGAGAGGCTGTGTTGGTCTGGACACGGCAAATGGCATGTCCCCTGGTCCTGCTTTGATTCCAGACCGGCCATCTGCGTGTTTAGACCACAGCAGCTCCTCTGAGAGATGTGATCTTGCATCCTTTAGATTGACTGTTGTGTCCTCAACTGAGATTTAAAGATGGATTATATGGGAAAATATATAAAAGGTTATATTAATACATCTCAGATTTGTCGGCACAATTTTATTCAATGATTCTTGGTCAACACTTACATACGAAAAGTTCTGTCTATGCAGTTCGAGTCCAGTCGAACCCCTTTACTGTATATATTCTGGCCAATAGGCTGGAACAAACAAAACGTTTCATCAAATGGAAGATCAAAGCAGGAGATTGATTATAGTGATTGTTTTGCTTATTTTCATTAATATAATTTATTATCATTAAGTATAGTACCTACTTAGCACTTAGAAACCTTTCAACTTAGTGTGGTGGTCAGGTGTCAAGCTGTCATAAAAACATCACATGGAAAATGTATGTGATTTCTTAAAGCAGGTTTCAAGTTGACCAAACCTTCCCGATCAATAGATTAATAATATTTTGTTTTACATTATGATTTAAATAAGGATTGATGTATTTTTGGGATGCTACCGTGGCAAGGAAGGAAAAGTCAATAGCGTTTTAAACACTCACATGTAAGTTGTCAATGAATTTATGGCTTCACTCAAGTCCTCTCCCCTCACGTGGACACCTACATGCACACACACGCTCACACACACACACGCACACACACACACGCTGGTCTGGATTCAGGAGGAACCGTAAACCCCCCTTTCAGCCCAGCTCCCACAGGAACATTTTTGCTAGTCCTTCACCCTCATAATTATAATAAATTTGACATTTCTCAGATAATATTGATTTCTTTATTTTAACATTTCACAGTCAGTGATGCTCCAAAGCATTGAGAAACAGGATGTCTATTGATCTGAGGCTCATGAATCCCTTTCGTGTATGTGATCATTTTTATAAGGCCTTTCCACCAAACATAAATCAATATTTTATATTCCCAGCCACATGGGGGGGTGATTTGGGATCCTGATGTCACATAGACACCTGAAAATGCTGCAAGAATGTTAAAGGATTGGTTAGGTTTAAATAATTAGATATCTAAGAATGTTGATAATTGTCAAATATTTCTGACCATGTTTTATTTGACAGTGCTGCTTGTCTGAGTGTGTGAATGGTGTCTAAAATAAATGTTTGGATGGTGCAGATTCGATCAGAAATGTTGATTTGCATTCAAATATCAAACAATTTGGAAATATATTTGTGTATTTACAATGTGCAATCTGATTAAACTGTTTTTCAACTGTCAAATATCTTCCGAAGGGCTATGTTTTGAACCCATAATTAAATCATTCTACATTGAGTAGGAAAAAAATCTAATCTTGTAACATTGTTTAAGGTATATAGCCATCATCCCTTTGGCAAACTGAATCTGGTCACAGACATGTAGACTCCCTGGAATTAAATAATTAAATCTGCTAAACCTAATAGTTACACTGAATGTCAGGACAAAACTATGTAATACATTGGACAATTTGCTCTTTTTAACGCAAAGAATGAAAGACTAAAGGTAATAAAGAGTAATGGCCTATCTATACACTTAATGTTTTTTTGCCAAGAGACAGGCCAACGTGATCTCATAAGAATGCGTACTGTATGTATTTGTAGGTAAAATATTATATATGCTATGTTTTATGTTTTTTTCATCTCAACCTAAAACCTGTTTATTTCTACAAAACAATAGGATCTTTATTGCTGAATTTGTTTATCAATCATTTTGATGTTTCGACTAAACTCTTGCTGCATGGCACGTTAAAACCGGTTGCGTAATGACGTGAAGGTCCTGTGTGTTTCCATTGTCATTTAAAATGTTTCACAGGCTGTTGAATCCTGATTGCGTTTAGTTATTTGAACTGTTCGATGCAGATAAATGACCTTTAAAAAGTTCAGTAGGCCTATAGGCCTACGTCTACAGCGTCTGTTGGAACTGTCATTTCATACTATACACTGAATGAAGCCATAGGCTAAAAATATTAATGAATATAAATTGTATAAAATGTACTACGGAAACTGATTGGCCTACTTAACTAATAAAAAAAACTCGCAGAATGGGACTAATATCTTTACGAAACATGACATGTTACGTTATAATGTACAGATAACGTAATAATTTTATAACATCAGGAAATTGTTATGACAATAAGAAATCGCTTTTTAATTATTGCTGAATTATTGGATCAGTAAACTTGTAAACTATACCGCGACGTTTGATCTTCCATATTTCGTATATTGGAATTGTCTAAATTATTCGCAATTCGCTATTATTTGTTTGTTTATTTAACTAATTCGTAACTTGCATAAAAAAGTGTTTAAGTAGGAATGTTAAAAAAAACAGTTTATATTTCACCCGACGACCAAATGCTGCTTTTTTAAAGAATGAATAAATAAATAGTTTCACTACGTGAAAGATTAACACAAAATGGCATAGGCCAATTCGAAAAAAACCATTATTAATTATATACATTTATTAATAATGAAGAATAAATAGATGTAATAGACTAGATATAATAGTTAGATTTATTCATCAATGCACTAGATGGGAGAAGCTTAATACAGAATGCAATGCAAAAACCATACATCGTAAAAAACAATAATCTAAAATATATAGCCTAGGCATAATGTTATGAATTTAAAACCAGTTGCACGTAAACGTCATGGACATTATTTCAATATGAAATTAATAAAAAGTGCTGGAGAAGGTTAGCTCGTAAAGAATTCCATGCATACTTTCTGAACTGTAAAAAGCCGTTCTCAATAACAGTTAAATTCACTTTTACTTAAACTTATAAACACAAAAACGTGCTCTATATGTTTGTATGTGTCCATGTTGATCAAAGTTTGTTATCCACAAATGTTGCAGATAGACTTAAAAAATCCTCATGTGCACCCAGTATACAATCTCTATATAATGCAGAATGCTTAATTTGCTAGTGGTTTAAGTACCTTGTCGAAATTCGATACATTACAAGTTAAATTGGCAGAAGTTATGTATAAATGATTTCGCAGGTATCAACATAAACAAGTTATATGACGTAAATCAATATACAAAACACTTTCACCACACTGCATTTTTCAGTATATAACTGCATACACTTTAAACAGGCATAAGAACAGTCCTTTTTTCCTCACAGTTCGCAATGCTTTGAATATTCTATTGTTATTTTTCATCCGCGAAAATCTTAGACAACATTATTCATGTGTGTCTCCAGGCAGCGCGCTCTCGTAACCTGGAAAATGCCATCCACCAATTTCCGACACGTTGGTTTCTTTCGGTCCGCCACACGTGAGAATAACGAAGATGTTATGAACCTGCATCAGATTAAAACGTTTTCAGAAAGGTAGCGTATCATGAAAGAGTTTGTCGATTACGGCAGGCGTGGGAACCAAATCCTCCAGTTTCAAATAAAAGATGCGCTGCAGTCCTTGCGTGCAGAGCGCGCGCACCTCTGGCAGCTTCTCCAACAGTTTAGATAATTCGGCACTGCAGGACACCTGATCCTTCAGACAGTTTACTATCTTGTTTTGAAGCTCCTCCGTTTTCTTAGGCTCTTTCAGTCCGTGTCTCTCTATGGAGATAAGAAACAACCCATCAGAGGTCTGATTCATGCTGCATTTCTGTGCATCACTTGGAAAAGGTCAGACATGTCTTACCTGTTACTATGGTGAGAGCAGCTATGCAGGAGTAAGCAGAGACGTCTATGTTCATGCTCTGAAGGTTAGAAGAAAAGTCAAAGATGGAGTCGATCCATTCACCAAAGCCTCGCACGCACTGCATCTTGTGTAGAACCCATCCATTGCAAAAAATAAATTTATCCTCAGCCAGGTTGGATCTGAAAATAAAAAGCAAAAAGAGTCGTATGCAATTCAAAAACAATGCGTCCTTTCCGAGTTCTGCACAAAATATCAATGCCTACCTGTAAGCCAGCCGCAGGACAAAAAGTTCAAGGAAGGCTGACTCGAAAAGCAGCTCCTGGTCGCATTTGGGCAGGTCAGTAAAACCGGGAATTTGTTCGGCCCATCCGCGAATGATGTTCATCGAAGCAGTAAGGAGATCGTAGAATTGCTGAATGTGCAGAGATTCGTCTCCATTGTGATACTCGGGGCTCGTCTGGAACTAAAATGTAAACATGTACTATTAAAGAAAGACAAAATTAAACAGAATGTTTGTATTTTGTATAGTTTAGCCAATTAGCAAAGGTCACATTGTATTTTTGAGAAAAATCCGAAATAAAAAATCGAATTAAATTTCCTGGGGTACTTTTGAATGACAAAATTATCACTTAACCGGTCACTCACTTTAGAGTAGTCCAGTCGGGCCATGGAGGGGTTGGAGTCTATGTGCGCTCTCACTAGCGCGTTCAGGAGATTGACAGGTGTCATGGAGACCGGGATGTCCTGTAGGCTTTTGGGTTTAGACGGCAGACGACCCCTCCGGCCTTTTAAACTCGCTGTTCTGACGACTGCAAAAATATATTGGTTAAATACACCGTGACTTCTAATTTAACTGTTGTATCATCTTATACTGACAGGGCATGGCATCAGACAATTGGGATTAAAGTTCCTAATAGAAAAGCAGTTCACTGTACCTTCCTTTACCATTCCCACGACCAGGCACTTTTGAAAGCGGCAATACTGGCATCGATTTCGCCGTCTTTTATCCACAGGACAATTTTTGTTTGCCAGACAAACGTATTTGGCGTTTTTCTGCACCGTGCGCTGTAGAGGAACGGCACATGGTTCACTGCATGTCAATCCAGTCCAAACACATAACAGTACAGCCACACATCAGGAAGCAACTTGAACTGCAATCACATTGTGAAGTTACAATAGAACAGGACACTCAAACCCTGCTCTCCAGCCCAAAGCTGAGTAATACATTCAAGGGCCGGAGAGGGCAGACATTCGGTAAATACAGATACGTGGGCAGTCATAATTTGGGGTCCCCCGACACCTTCCCCGCGACCCCTCTTGTCGGATTAGTGAGATTATTCTATCACGATTGTGACATAAAGAGCTGTGTTAATGTCACCACAGGGAGTTCCGTTACGCTCGGTTAAGCAAGATACAACTCTCGGCACAAACCAATTTAATTCTAGGCGAAAGAAACGGTGGCAGAGATGAACGGAGGTGTCCCTAGGTGCATATCGGGTTAAATCAATACAACCTAGATAATTACTGTAGACCAGTTCTAAACCTGCATCTCTCCTAGTGTGTAAGCAGTTAAACACAGTTTACCTAGCCGGTAAAAGGTTGGGCTTTTAACCGAAAGGTTAAGGTTCACACCCTCCACAAAATTCATTAAACCCCAGGTCACCTCATCTACGAAATAACTGAACTGTAAAACGCCTAAACTCTACCAACATGTAGTTATAGTGACACTTTTTTTAAATAAAAGGAAAACTACAGATAGGTTTCTTACCTTGAAGAATCCTTTGCATCCCTCGCAGGTGCGCACCCCGTAGTGCTGGCACGCTGCGTTATCCCCGCACACAGCGCAAAGACCCTCACTGGAAGGAGATCCCCGAGCCTGGGGTGAGGCCACCGGGCTTTCCAGTAAGGGGTGTCCGTGACCGACGTTCAGAGAATGAGACAGCCCCACACCGTGATGTTTCCTCTGAGGTGCCGGGATGGCAAAACTCTCAAGCGCACGATGACCACCAGGGGTGTCCGGGCCCATAGACACGTGAAGGGAGCCATCGAAGCGCATCTGGCAGCTTGACATCGGTGTATCAACAGGAGACTGCTTGAACGTGAACAACCGAGACATTGCATTTTTTCTCTGTTGGTCTATCATATGGGAAGTCGCAAGATAGTTCTGATGAAAACTGTGAAGGGGTCCATTTTCTTCCCACGTGTGATGTGGTGGTGCCGGAAAACTTGGTGACGGTGTGATGTTTGGAGAGGACGCTTTATAGTATATAGGTCCGGTATGGGGTACGCTCTCCTCAGTTTGGTGCGGCTGTTGGTGCTGCTGATGGTAACTGTGTGGGGGTATATCCTCCACTTTGATGGACAGCTGATCCCCAGAGTGTGACATTTGGTAGAGGCACGGAGGCTTCACGTCGTAGCTGGAACTGTATGTGTCAACAAAGGTGTTGAAACTGGGGAGCGAAGAAGTGACAGCTATCTCTGCGTTAGTCAGGTCCATGCTAAACTTGACAAACTCCGGCGTTAGGAAGTCGCAACTGTACTCTCCCGTGGTGTTGTAACTGTAACTTTGAGATGCAGGGCTGGCTCCTGGTGGTGATGTCCCATACTGAGCCTGGACGCAGGGCATGGCTGTAGTGTTAGAAAACGAAATTATAATGGGTTTCTCTGACAGGGTTTTTTTAACAACTATTTTTATTTTAAAGAATTAAAAGAACGTTATACTATATTATTCTCACTAGAAACCTAGAATGTAGGCGGTTTTCCATCGGAAAGAATGTATGCAAACTTTCTGACACACATTTCCATGGCCTGTCTCAGTTTACCTCCGCACACCTGCTACTTTTATCTCTCGTGGAACAATCTCCGAAGTCAGTGCTCGTGTATGGGCTGCTATTTCCTGCAAAAGAAAATAAATCTATCATTTTTTTCAGGTGATGTGATTTGATATGCATGCAAGTTAACATTTTAAGCATTTAGTGCCAGTGTCTTGTAGCCTATTCTTGTGAGAGCAAAGCACTCAGATTTCGCCAAATGTAGATAATCTTAACTAAGGACATTATTTTGAACATAAATATGAATAAAGTTATGAAACATACATCTATGTATTGCTTTACAAAAAATCCAATATTCTAACTTTATTGCAGACAAAAATTGTAATGTTACATACCTCAATATGCAATTGAAAGAGTTGCGTATATTATATATCCATGTAGCTGCTGCTGTTTGTGGAAGATTTTAGTTGAATGCGTGCGATGCCAATGGCTGCTTTTGCGCACCTACTCCTTCGGCTTCAAGCGAAGACTGAAGCTTGAGCGCAATGTGCCTTTGTTTATGAGAACTCTGAATGCCACAGCCCACGTGCCAAAAGGCGTGACATCATGCGCGTCAACCCTGACGCGGGCTGATCGCTGGACAGAGGGACCGTTCTTCCGCACGCACATTACGCACTGGCGCAGTTTAACCGTCTGCGCTCTTGCAAATGCGGGGCTGTCCAGTAGGTCAAATGAGTTGAATTTCCTACACATTATCTGTGGCGCAAAGCCTTTCTTAATATAGAAACTACAGCACACAATATATCAGATATCACTGATTACCAATGAAGTGGCTTTTTGTTGTACGGGTCTTTTGAGAAAATCCTCAGTCAACCTAGACAATACGCTGTTTTGTTTAAGCCAGAATCACAAGAAAAATAACACGAAGCAACACTCACTAATAATAGGCCTTATTATTTTCTGCGTAGAAAAATATGTAATAAAAGAGTAGCTACTGCATGTACAGGCTTACGTGAGAAATAAATCCATTAAGGGGGAAAACGAAATATGCATTTCATTAAAAGTAGCCTAAATTGTGTTTTGCATCAACAGTCGGGACTCGAGAGATGCTTTGTTATTGTAAATTGGATGCGAAAATAATCATGCATTTCTTTACTTGTTTATAAATAAATGTATTGAAGTTTAAAACCATTAAAATACCGCCTGTATTCATATTCTCAATTGCAATAGAAACAGTGCATGGCATCTATTTTAATCAAGGGACGCAGGTCTATAATAAGTTAATATGACGCCATGTGTTTCTATCATGCATAGGAAAAAGATTCGGTCGATTAGGATGTGTTTCATCTGACTTCACCGCTCTCTTGGAACAGTGAAGGATTTACATTGTGAAAAGGGAATCCCGCTGTAACAGAGGCAACATTGTTAACCGAAGCGAGCTGCGTCATCGCTACGTCAGCAGCCTCAAGCTCCATGACGCCCGGTGCGGTGGCGCTCAACTTTTTTTAGCTTGATACTAACACCTGTGTAACTGAATCAGTAAACGCCTTCCAATAAAATCCCCGGGGAAACTGAAGCAAATCCCACTTTAAAGCATTTTATTTGAAAAGATGGTCCACGGAGAATATGTTGACAGATACAGTATTTTCTGTTTGGAACATTTTATAATACTAAGTATATTATGCACGATTAACTGGACACACTACAAGAACAGAGCAATTGATGTACGATATGAAAAGGTAGTTTATACATCACTGTTTAAAATAACGTGTCGATCTGATGTTAAAGAATACAGTTTACAACATTATACTGCAAGTTAGTGTCTAGGGGTCTTTGGGCACCGTTTCTCTTTTAAGCAGGTCTTTCTGTTTCCAAGTGCGTCTATCGTTAAACATTATACACGCCCACCTAAATACGATTGGATCAGACTAGCGCAACCGCTAAACCGATTCGTCCATCCTCGTGTCTGTCAAATACTTCCTGTCATTCTACTTCCTGAATTCCTGAATTAGTACCAACACAGTTGTTACCATCACTGTCTATGATTTTCTCATTTGGCCATCATCAACACCATCAACGTCGCCAAAATCAGTAAGTAAAAAACGGGAGCGTTGACATTTTGTTTGCTGTGTTACTGGACGAAACCTAATGTATCGTCGAGACGGTCCGAGTCTATTCCTGGACGCGAGCCAGCCACTGTTGCTTTCAGCCCTATGGACGTGCATTCTTAAAAATCGTAAAACAAATACGCTTGATCATCAGTTAAATTCACAACCGTGTGCTTCGTGTCATCGCATCTTTTTTGTCACGAACCATATTCGCGATATGAGTAATAAGGTTTATGGGAGTATGTGATGGTTTGGATGCATGGAAGGTTAAGGGTGACCCTGCATCGCAAGACGGGCATCATTGGCAAATAACTGTTTATTTGCCAACTGTTTATTCTATTTTCCAACTGGAAAAAACAAACGGTTCAAGTCAGGCTTATGTTTCAATTGGACTCGCAGTATGTTCACATTGGACCCAGAGAGCCTTAAACTATTCGTCGAATCTCGTTTTATTATGAACATTCGCTGTAAAAGAATAAGGTGCTAGATCTCTCTCTGTTTAGATGGGTTTTAGCCTGTCTCTCCCCAGCACATGGTGGCTATAGGCGGTAGAGGCGTGATTTCAAACAGTGTAATAACATGACTCATTCACTTCCTCTAGTATCGTGTAGTGATCATGATATGATCCCTACCCAGGGCATTAGGTCGACATGAGAGAGAAATTGCCATTGACCTTCACCAGAGTTCCTTAACTGTGGCTATTCAAACAAATGTATCTACTGTAAGTGAATTGACAGTTTTGTTGCTAGACTGACACACTTTAAAGGGTTCGCTCAAAAATAAAAAAACATGTCCTGTAAACATTTCTTTGTTCTGGTGAACACATAGAAAGAATGCTTGTAACCAAACAGTTCCACGCCACCATTGACTACCATAGTTGGAAAAATTGCTATAGTAGTTAAAGGTGCCCCAGAACTGTTTGCTTTCCTAAATTCTTCAAAATATCTACTTTTGTGTTCAACAGAACAAAAGTAGTGAGCAAACGTAGGCAGAAGTTTCATTTTTGGGTGAACGGTTTCCCTGTTCCAATCCCATAAAAAATTCATAGCTTGTTAATACAGTGGTCCTGAAATAGTTGTGTCCTTTAAGGGGGACTTGCAAAATGTTTAGCGTTAGGGGGATGTGTCTAATGTGGGGACAGAATTGATACAAGCAGTCTTGGAATAAATGAAAATGGAAAATATAAGGGATCTTTAAGTAATACAAAGCACTGGACGCAACGCATAAATCCTTATTCTGTTGTTTAAGTACAAATTTTCAATACATCATGAATACATATAATCCATATTATATTGAAATTACTCAGTGGCTGGTGTATATGTGCGGTTGAACAGTACAATTTGCTGATAATTTCTGTAATGTATTGCAGGGATGGCTTTCAGAAAAGCAGTGAAAGGGACCCTAATAGGGGGTGGAGCTGTAGCAGCAGCCTTCGGCCTATCACAGTTCATTGAATACAGACAGAATCAGGTAAACATTTAAATATCTTCAATATTGTTGCTTTGCCTTGTACAATTTTGTCAAATTCTTTTGACAAATGTCAAACTTTGTGCGTTTCACATCCATACACAGACTCTCACAGGTTAGATTGCAGAATACCCGGGGGCACCTGTTTACACCCATCTGTAGCTGCACATGTCTTGTCCTGACTCGGGAATGTGCCCTTTGTGTTAATATAACTTTGAAGGCACATTTGCTCAGGCCATGTATTTTGATACAACTCAGTTACAGGCTATAGTTAACACTTTGTTATTTATAATTCTTGAAGATTCATTCATATTTGTATGTGCAAAACCACTTAAAAACACATTTCAAGAACGAGCGCTACAAACCTATGAAGATTAGACCTACCAAGGCTGGGTACATTTACGAAACCCATTAACACTCGTGTACAATATAAAACCTTCAAACTTACTCTACTCTCTCTCTAGGGCAGACTGTCGTATTAAAATCAGGTTTTGTGTGCTAAAGGGAGATTACACTTGAACAGCGATACACACATTGTTTAAAAGATCTCTCTTGAATATGTAATCATGAACAATCTGATCCCCATTCACGCCATCAGGGAGTGTGTCACACACCATGTTCCGTCTGTATTTAAACTAGTAAGAACCCCAGGGGTCTCGTCTGTTTAGATGCTATACCAAATAACGGAAGGTCAAGTAGATTAAGATAATCAACAAGGCTTTCTGAAACAAATGAAGAAAAAAGACAGACCCTTGAAGAGCAATGGGAGTCCTGATTTTCTCTCTCATCATTTATTTAAATCTTCCCAAGCCCATTTTGTCCATTATCTTGCATCTTAACTGTTCCAATCCCAATGAAACTCCAGGGAGCGAGAGAATTATGCACTCTCTAGGATGAGGTTGCCATGGAGAAAGTCACAACACCAAAAAATTGGCGACTTACAAAAAGACTGTAAATTTGATGAAAATGTCTTAAACATTCAGGTTAATTTTGTTGATATAGGATTTGAACAGAATTGTATAGTGCGGCCACTGAGTTTTTAAGGTCAACAACATCACATTCGCATCACATTTGGATCCCATGTTAAGCATTTCACAGACACAATCTTTGTTCTAATGTTTCTCCATTTGTTTATTTGTTTTTTTTGTCCTTGTGTCATCTTAATGCAGCCTAAATGGGTAAGCGAGAAAGTCAAAAGAGAGAATGAATTTGCTTTCCAAAAATTGCTTGCAATCATGCATGTGGCAGATGCTAATCTTTGGGATTGTAATGTTAATTTGTTGAGTGTGTGTGTGTGTGTGTGTTTGTCTCCTCTATGGCAAGGGCACTTTTATACTCTGGCTAAAGTGTATTTGCATGAAATTCTCTGTTTCCGTCATGCACTTGTCGTGATTGCAGGACAGCCTCTCTTAATAATGCGCGGATGTTTTAAATACGTCTGTCCTTGGAAATGGATACTAATTACCGAATCTTGTTTTTACGTGCGGTTACTGTCTAAATTGCAAATGTCTGGGCTCATTTGGTCATTTGCAAGTCAAATGGACCCTACAGGCTTTTGGGGGCAGATTGATGTAATCATTTAGGCCAAATGCTAACGAAAAAATGAATAAAATGTTTCATTACGGCTAAAACACTCGACACCTTGCTTCTTCCATGCATGTTTGGTCTTCATTCGGATCTCGCATTGGAGAGGTTTCTTTGCTCGTGTAGCAGACACTGATGCGACAGACTGATTGACAGCTGCTTTAAAGGAAATGATTTGAAAATGAAAATTCTGTCATCATTTACTCACCCTGTTGTCATTTGAAACCTGTATGATCTTTCTTCTGCAAAACACCAAAATAGATGTTTTGAGAAATGTTGGTAACCAAAAATCATTGATCCCCATTGCCTTCCACCAATGCAAGTCAAAGGGGTTTTCTGTTGCGTACATTCTTCAAAATATCTTCTTTTGTGTTCTGCAGAAGATAGAAAGTCACACAGGTTTGATACGACAAAGGTGCATGTAAATAATGACAGACTTTTAATTTAAAATGTGAACTATTCCTTTAATACTCTCAGTTTCTCGTCTTGATTTACAAAGACTTAAGCAAAGGAACACTAGGATTAATATGAAGCGAGCAATCTGAAAACCGTTTTGGGAATTGTTTTGGTAGTTTAGGTGTTAAAACAGGATTTATAAAAGCAGGGACACTTTGGTCTTAAAACGATAGTTCACTCAAAAACCTCAACCTTTGGTTTGTCATTTCAAACCAGAACACAAGATATTTAGAAAAATGTTGGTAACCGAACAACAGCGGTACCCATTCACTTGCATTGGTTTTGTGTCCATACAATAGAAGTCAATGGGTACCGCCGATGTTCGGTTACCAACATCTTTCAATATTTTATTTTGTGTTCTGCAGAAAAACGAAAGTCACACATGTTTGAAATGACTAGTGACAGTATATACATTTTTGGGTGAACTGTCACTTTATTACTCACTGTATTACGTTTGTAATTACTGTATATTTTGTACTAAATAAATAATATTCAGTTCCCGTATATTAATATACAGTTACAGTACACCATCAGTATGTGTGTTTCTCGGGACGCAAGCCTACAACCTTGGTGTTGCATGTGGCAGGCTTTATCAATTGGGCTCTATGTTGTATCTGTTATGATAAAAGGTCAAAGTGCAAGTTGCCATAAAAGTGACCGTGTCATGAATGCAAATCCTTTCTCCTTAATACTTGATTTAAGTGGGTATATTGTGTTATGTCATTTCAAAGTCGAATTAACTCTCATAACAAACACTAAGCTAAAATAAACTAACAATCATACATTCTTTTCAATACCAACATCTTTGCATGGTGACTAATGTAATTTCTCATTATGTTTGTGATTTATTATGATAGAAGTGCATGTTCAATACTTGAATACCTTTCCAGATTTCTTGTTCAATTACATCTACTTCTCATTTTAAAGATGTAATTCAGAAAAGAAAAAAAAGATGACATCTTTAAGTTGAAACATAAAACATGGTCATCATGGTCAGCTTTAGAGATTCTGGATTGCATCTTTTAAGAGTGTATCGACAGTGTAATTCCACTTCTTCCTTTGTTTTCTTTTTAACCTGCTGGATTTGTCCAGGCTCAGTTGGCATATGTTGAAGCACAGGGTGAGTTAAAGGTGCCATTTAAAGATTCCCTGCCAACAAGACAAGAACAACTTTCAACACTGAAAAATACGGAGGAGTTTGATGTGTTGGTGGTGGGGGGTGGAGCCACAGGCTCAGGATGTGCCTTAGAGGCTGTCACACGGGGTAAGTATTGTTTTTTTCATGTATTTATTTATATTTAATTTATTCACATGTATTTTTGTTGTGTCAACCATATTTTTTAATTCAACACGGAAGTCGTGTAATTGATTTATTACATCAGTTTGGCATTATTCTTAGAACTTTGATAAAATTCATCATTCAGCATGGACACTTTGGTCTTAAGAGGATAGTTCACCCTTTTAGTCGTGTAATTGATTTATTACATCAGTTTGGCATTATTCTTAGAACTTTGATAAAATTGATAAAATTTTGATAGAATTTTGTTAAATTAGAAGATTTATTCAGCTCTGGGAGTCAATATCAGGCAAAAAAGAAATAAGAATGTTCTGATATTTCCGTCCTCATGCATACTACAGATAGCGTTGAAAAGCTGTATGTAAATGACATCAGCCGCTGCCTAAATATTTGCCACCATCAGGTCTTGAAATGCCAGTGCATTGTCTGATTCTTTTCTAACCTGTCTTCCTGCCCCCGTCCAGATCTGAAGACCGCCCTTGTAGAACGGAGCGATTTTTCATCAGGCACTAGCAGCCGAAGCACCAAGCTCATTCACGGAGGGGTCCGCTATCTGCAGAAAGCCATCATGAAACTAGATTATGAGCAGGTGAAGGCCCCATTTTTCCCTATTTGGCCCTAATAATTCGAAGAAGAATTGCAATGCCTCTTACGCCACCTCTGTGACATTTTGAGCACCTGTCAGAGAGGCAGACAGGCACAACCATTCTGCAGATAGAAGATAGCATTCAGCAGATCTGAGGCACCAGTATGGGAAATGTAACCAAAACGTAGTCTGAACAACAATCAGATGATCGATATAATTGAAAATGATATTGTAAAGTGTGAAGTTCAGATGCGATCTTAGATTGTAAAATGGAAGTGACCTTGTTTAGGGTTCAAACAATTGTTCTTTCCCACATACAACAATAGGCGGTTGATTTTCCAGAAAAGTGTACAGTGGAAACAATACACTGTTTAAGTGACATGAGTTGGCCAGGCACATCAACATTGGCTTAACCAATGGCATGAGAATTAGGGTGGGGCTATCTGTTTGTCCAACCAAGGGAAGACAGAAGAGTGTTTGGGAATGAAATTATGTTTGTTTCACAAGAACAGCTCAATTTGATTTAATATTACTGATAACAAAATGAAAAAATATGTCGGACATAACAAATAGGGGTTTATTTAACATAGCATTTACGTTTTTCTTCACAGTACATGATGGTGAAAGAGGCTCTTCATGAGCGTGCCAATCTACTGAACATTGCCCCTCACCTGTCTGCACCTTTACCCATAATGCTCCCTGTTTACAAGTAAGGAAAACATTTCTTACTGATGAATACTCACTAAAACTAATAAAAAGTACTGAAATAGAAGAATGAAGAAAAGGGAAACACATTACACATTCTTGTTAAATAAAAGACAGTTTTTTGTAATAAAATCCATTGATAAGTTCACAAAAATGGCATTAAACCTTTCACGTGGTCACCTGCAGCAGACAGGTAAGGATATTCTGTGGATCAATGTTGATCCTTTCACCTCGTGTCTTTGACCCTAGTCATTCTGGGTTTTTAAAGGATCTTCCTGTCCGTACCATCATCATTACTAATTATTCCTGGCATTTATGCTTTGCTCTGATATTTAAAGCAGTCAGAGAACTATGAAAGGGTCACTGAAAAGAAAAACCTCAAGATTACATAATTTGCCCGTCAGAATCTTTTTACTTTAAATAAATATTTCACAAGCTCCTGTATAACTTGGTGTACTTGTTAAAATCCAATGTCAAAACATTCATTCAACCCACATATAACAATATATGATGTAATTATTTACATAGTTAGACGCTATATTCCTTAACTTCAAAAACAATGACCAACTCGTAAGTTAACTCGCAAGTCTTACAAATCATTCAAGCGATGTTACTGAATTACATTCTTACATAATGTTACGCCTTTTCAGACAAATCATCAAACGGATCAAAATGAAGCAAGGGCGAAGTGCAAAAATGATACAATTATAGATATTCACAGTTTTATAAGGACATATTTTAGCATTTTTGTATTGAATAATTTAAAAGCATTTACATTTTGAATGTTTACTTTAAATCAGTTATTTTTATTAAGTCAACTTTTATCAGTACTATTAACCTTGTTTGTTTTTAATGAAATTTGTCGGGGGTTTGATTGAGTTCATATTTTATATATTATATATAGCCGAGACCATTCCAAAATTTCATTTAATCTGCATTTAAGATGCACCCTGGCCATTCCAGTCCAGGGTCTGTTGAGTTTTAACTAATTTAAACCTAAGGAATGACAAAGTCACCCAACAGCAACGTGAAAGCCTGACGTGACAAGACACATGAAAAATAATTTTGAACTTTTCCTATGTACAAATTTTACTGTTGCATTGCCTCAACGTGAATATGAACTTGTTTTCTTTGCAGTATTTGAGGTCTGAAAAAATGCAGAGCATATTTTCTGTTATTTTTACCTGTTTCTCTAGTTTTTATTTTCTGCAGATAAATGGATATAGAAACAATATTATATTTGAAATTTGGCAAAAGTATTGTTAGTAGTTCACAGGATAAAACAAAAATGAGCTAAACACACACTTATCAATCGTACACTTAGAAAAAATGAAGTAATTTTGAGACGGCTGAATTGAATGTTTACTGTAACTTTTAAAATTCTGTCCAGGTGGTGGCAGCTACCATATTACTGGGCCGGCATTAAGATGTACGACCTAGTGGCCGGAACACACTGTCTGAAGAGCAGCTACGTCCTGAGCAAAAGCAAAGCCCTCGAGCTTTTTCCAATGCTGAAGAAAGACAAGCTCGTGGGAGCTATTGTCTACTATGATGGTGAGAAACCGTTTTTTGGCCTTATAAAACAAAATTCTGTCTTTAGTTAGTATGTTTATGCATTTCACACAGGCCTTTATCAAAAGTGCCTTGCATTTCTTAATGAATACATGCGTTCCTTTGTCATTCCTGTAAGCAACACCGCTCTGCTTTTGTTAATATCTGTTACTGCCAAATATATCACAACTGCTGTCATTTGCCATTTTGTGACAATAAGTTCAAATTTATTGAACTCTCCGTGACATTCCTGCATATTCACAACAGTGCAAAATCCGGCCACTGGCTGTTACAGCCAAACCCGCAGTCCATGTCTCGAGTGGCCCGTCTGTGCCCCGGGCCGCCTGAGGCTGCCACCAGGCAAAACTTCCATAT